>NC_056746.1:963158839-963476339 GCF_019279795.1 Protopterus annectens
AAGAAACCCAAAAGGCAGGAAGAAGGAGGGTGAGGATGTCAAGGATAAGTGAAGATTGACAAAACAGATGGGAACGTTATGTTAAGACATAACGTCTTTATCTGATATTGTCAATGTTCACTTAATCTTTGACTGCGGGACAGAGTCCTCAGCTACCAAATCTTGGGAGGTCTCCGGGAAGTATATTCCTGAGCAACATCAAACCGAATGACGCTCATCCCCTAGAGACCAGATCCAGCTTGTAAAGAGTAATAAAAGTATGCGGGATGCCCAAGTAGCCACTGCACATATAGCGTCTATAGAAGCACTGGCATGGAAGACTGCAGAAGCGGTAGCATTTGCACTTTCCCTTTATTATAAATGAAGGTTATGCAGTTCTTGAGCCATTTAGCCAAAATGACCTTAGAAATTGGTTTGCCAAGAGCAGCAGAAGAGAAACAAACAGTTGATCAGATTTTCTGAACTCCTAAGTTGTGTGAAGGTAAAAATGTAATTGTCTGAACATGTAGCAAATGCAAACAATATTCACCTTCATTTGAAAATTTGGGAAAAAAATATAGGAAGTTGTATAGTCTGGTTTATATCAGTGTCAGAAACTACTTTTGGTAAAAAGGAGGGATTTGTTCTCAAAGACACCCTGTCCTTATGAAAGATCAGGTAAGGAGGTTTGTAAGATAAGGCTTGTAACTCAGATATTCTCTTAGCAGAGGTAATAGCAATAAAAACTAAGATTTTCTATGATAAATGTTTCAAGTTGCAACTTGCAGATGGCTCAAAAAGGGGATTAATTAAAGACTGTAGCACTAGTCTGAGGTCCCAAGGTGTAGAAGGATCCTTGTATGGAGGTCTCAGTAATAAGGGTCCTTCCAGAAGGGCTTTAAAAAGCTTATGGGACATCGGAGCTGAATTATCTAGACTGTTATGAAAATTTGAAATTGTAGCTAGAAGTACTCATACAGTCGAAGAAGACGCCCCTACATCGAAAAGCGTTGTTAAAAATTCAAGACTTTATGAACTGGTGCAGAATATGGGTCAAGATTACTGTCCGTAGCCCATTTCGAAAAATGTTGCCACTTGCTGTTATGCAGTCATCTAGCGGAATGCTTGTGGGAGGCTAGAATAGTTTGCTGAACTGGGGCGGTAAGGTTAGAGTGCCTGGCTATCATGGGAACTGGAGAAGCCATGCAATGAGCTTGAGATTGTGAAGATTCGGGTAAGTCCATCTGGATGGGACAATAGGTCTGGAACTGGGTCCAGCATCCAAGGTTTCTAAATTGGGTGAGGCCAAAGAAAGGGAAAGCATATCTGTCAAGGGTAAAAAGGGGGCAATGAGAATTATCCTGTTCTTTGACCTGTTGGCTTTCTTCGGAAACTGGGAAACGAGAGGAACCGGGGGGGGGGGAGGCACATAGTAGACCGGGGGGCCAATCGTGAAGTAGAGCATGTCTCAGTGACTCCCTGGAGGCGGAGATGCAGGGCAAAGTAGCTGCTGCAATTTTGTTCATGGGGGATGCAAAGAAATTGCAGCAAAGCTGGCCCCATTGAAGGAATATCCTTTCTGTTCCAAAGGGTTGAGAGATCACTAATGAGGCATCAGAATGCTCCTGCTCAATTTGTCGACAATCACTTTGGAGCTCCCTGGAATATGCGTTGCAGTTAGAAAGAGATTGGATGAAATTGCCCATTGCCATACCCTGAGTGCTTCTCAACAGAAAGGATAAATTATGGTTCCCCCTTGTTTGTTGATGTGCCAAGCTACTGACATGTCTGTTTGGATTGCAATTGTTCCCAAGGGGGGGGGCTTCTTGGAATGCTTGCAATGCCAGAAGCACTGTCTTCATCTCTAGAACACTGATGTGCAAATTGGCCGCTAACTAGGACTAAGTGCCTTGGATAGTTTTTCCCAGATAATGCCACCCACCCTATCCAGGATGCATCCGCGGTCACTATGGCTTGGGGATGAGGTGCAACAAATGGACGGCCCAATAGAATCTGGTTGGAATGAAGCCACCAACTCAGGTCCTTCTTGCATAAATTGGTGATCAGAACTTGATGAGACATAGCATGATTCAGGTATGACCGCCATTGTAGAATTTGCATGTGGAACCTCACAAGGGGAACTAAAGTGATGGTGGTCACCATCGATCCTAGAGCCTGTAACAACAGTCCTGCAGTCACTGTTCTGTTGCAAATAATCCATCTGACTTTGAATTTTATTCTGTGAAGCCTTTCTTGAGGAAGAGAAACGATACAGGTGCTTGTGTCTAACACCACTCCTATGAACTCTCAATGCTGAGTTGGCTCCAGATGGGATTTTTTTCGTAGTATACTGTAATCCACAGCAAGGAGCAAGTTTGAAGAAAGTAGTTCCTTGCATGCAGCAGCAGTACATGCCAGGTGGTTGCAGTAATGAACCAGTCATCTAGGTATGGAAACACCCGGAATCCTTCCAGTCTGAATTGAGCTGCTATCACTGCCATGCATTTGGTGAATACCCTGGAAGCTGTGGTTAGGCAGGGTTCTGAACCGAGAATGATTGGCTCCCAGCTGAAAGCACAGAAATTTTCTGGAGCATTTGTCTATTTTTATGTGATAATACACATCCTGAAGATCTACTGAGCACATCCAATTGTCTTTTCCTAAGAACGGAATTATAGACTAAAGCATGACCATCCAGAATTTGGTTTGTTGAACTGACTTGCTCAATGCACTGAGATCCAAGATCGGTCTCTAGTCCCCTCTTCGTTGGCACTAAAAAGAATCTTGAGTAAACTCCAGATCCTAACTGATCTGGTGGGACTGTTTGGATGACTCTTTTGTTGAGCAGTTTTTGTACTTCTAAAACTTTCAGTTATGTACTTACCATAACTTTAGATGTATGGGATCCATCTCGCCTACATTCTGTACAGATGGGTTCGGAGCCGATCCTCGGCTCCGACTCGGCACGCTATACTATAGAACGAAGTCTCTTATTGGCTGAGCCTCCTCATATCCCAGGATGCCCCACTACTGCTTCCCCAGATCTTGTTTGTCCGCACACATGCACACACACATAGACTGTTGTTATAAGATTGCCAGGTGTTTCAAGAGAGGAAAAAAACAGTTGTATTCGGATCGTTCGGTCTCTTCTGGCCTCCAAGGCAGGGGGAAGGAGGGTGGATTATTGGGAATGTAGGCGAGATGGATCCCATACATCTAAAGTTATGGTAAGTACATAACTAAAAGATGTAATGTGATCCCATCTCGCCTACATTCTGTACAGATGGGATAGCATCCCTAGCACCTAATTCCTGGGTGGCTCATTGGAAAACGGTCCGGAGAACCGTGGAACCGAAGGAAGCTCGGCCTCTGGATGCCACATCCAATTTGTAGTGAGAAATAAAGGTATGAAGAGAAGACCACGTAGCAGCTGCACAGATGTCATTAATAGAGAGCTTGGAATGAAAAGCTGCCGAAGTGGACATAGCCCTGGTAGAATGAGCTTTCACAGGAATTGTAAGCTCTTTATTTGAAATGCGATAAATATGACTGATACAGTCTCTGATCCACTTGGCAATAGTGACTTTCGTGATGGCTTTGCCCAATTTATTGTCCGAAAAAGACACAAACAGTTGATCTGATTTTCGTGCTTGGTGTGTCCTGTCCAAATAGAAACGTAATTGTCTGTGCACATCTAAGGTGTGAAATGTATACTCAGCTCTGTCTGTATACTTAGGGAAAAAAAATGGTAATTTCAGAGATTGTTGCAAGCAAAATTTAGAACAAACCTTTGGAATAAAGGATGGGTTTTGTCTTAGAGAAACTCTATCCTTGTGAAATATCAGGTATGGTGGATTGATGCATAAGGCTTGAAGTTCTGAAACTCGCCTGGCTGATGTGATAGCAACTAGAAGGGCAGTCTTCCAAGAAAGAAATTTCAAGTCACAGGTTGCTGCCGGCTCAAAGGGGGGGGGGGGGTGTGGTTAAAGCGCCTCAGCTGCTGTGCTCCCTGGCTCCAGCGTCTGCTCCTAAGTGCTTGGGCCCCTGCCCACCCTGCACTAACCTGCTGAAACATACCCTCCTGAACTCTCTGACCAAGAACCGACTCCAAAGAATTTTTAACCTGCAACTATAACACCTTCTGTTCCTTGAGTCCTTCTACTACAAGCTTCCAAGAAACTTGGGCCCCTGCCCACCCTGCACTAACCTGCTGAAACATACCCTCCTGAACTCTCTGACCAAGAACCGACTCCAAAGAATTTTTAACCTGCAACTATAACACCTTCTGTTCCTTGAGTCCTTCTACTACAAGCTTCCAAGAAACTTGGGCCCCTGCCCACCCTGCACTAACCTGCTGAAACATACCCTCCTGAACTCTCTGACCAAGAACCGACTCCAAAGAATTTTTAACCTGCAACTATAACACCTTCTGTTCCTTGAGTCCTTCTACTACAAGCTTCCAAGAAAGTATGTGTACTGTTGTAATGCTGCACTATTAATAAGTTGCTACTACCAGGTCGCAGTACGCTTCCCTGCCAGACTAGCCAGCAGCCACTACCCCCTCTACCATACTGCTTACACTCCTAGTTTTCTCCATACCCTTTACCCCTTCTCTGCTGTTTCTGTCCTTCCTGAACCTCTTTAGCTCCCTCCCTGATTCTCCCCTTGGAGTCTCAACTTCTCCAGTCTGTCTACCACTTGGTGGTCCTCCTCTACATCTTACTGTTCCCTCTACCTTTCCCCCTCCTTCCTTATCTCCCTGATTTTAGCCTCTACCTCCAGTCCTCTGCTCTCTCCTCTCTACTTTCCGGAACTCTCTGCCTTTCTTTCCTTTACTCAGCCTTTCTCTACTCCCTTTCTGAAGTCTCTCCCTTCCCCCTCTGGCTTTCTCCTTTGCATTCTACCCTCTAACTCCTCTTCTCTGCTCCTCTCACAGCCCTTCCTCCTCTCCTCCACCTACCTTCCCTATCCTCACATCTCGGATAAACTAGTTAAACTTACCCTCTGTATGCTCACTCTTTTCTGATTGTCTTCCACACTTTTCTCCTCCTCTGGTGTTTCCCACTCCGTTAGCCTCTGGCTCACTCCGCTCCCTCCCTACCCCTATTCCCACCCACCCCCAGGGGTCCTATCCTTATACTTCTCTAGTCCGCCCCTTACCCTGTCATCCTATCCTCATCGTTCCCGCCAAACTACTCCCCTCCACACACCCCACAACCTCCTCCCACTTACCTCTTTTACATACTAGCCATCCTATCCTATTCCTACCAGCTCTCTTCTACCTCTATTACCACTCCTTCTATATCTCTCCAATCAATTCTCCCCTCCCTCTACCTTATATTTCCTCGATAGCCTTAACTCCTCTTTCACCTTAATATTATCTTTCTTTGTATTATACACATATACTTCCTCCTGACTACCCCTAATCCTTTACCTCTTCCCTTTAACCACCTCTAACTTACTTATTCATAAATATGAGTCTCAACTTATCCACACTGCTATTACTCTCAATTCTACTCTCAACTGCCCTTTACTCTACCTACCTCCTTACCTTCATTGAGTACCCACTCCTTTTCAGCCAAAACACTCACAAACACATACATCTTCCTCTTACACTTCTCACACTTCATTCTCTAATGCCAAATCCACCCCTAGTTACCACCTACCCAAATACCATAGGTACTCTCACCTCACCTACACCCTACCCTCAGATAGAAAAATAAGAACTCTAACCCTCCTCAGATTCAAATTCACATCTAAGCCTGATGATCCAACCTTAAAAGATGGTGACATTCACCCAAACCCTGGCCCTGCATATCCTTCTTTACAAGCATCTAAACCTTTCACCAATAATACCCTCCTCATAGGACATCTTAACATACGAAGTGTAAACAACAAAGTACCCTACCTACACACCCTCCTAGATACTCACTGCTTTGACATTCTCTGTCTCTCTGAAACCTGGCTAAAGCCAGCCACTAAAGATACTGAGATTATACCACAAGGCTATAATATACTTAGGCTTGACCGTACTAAACGAAAGGGTGGGAGTAGCAATACTGTTTAAGAATCATCTTAATATCTCTACCCTTTCAGCTTGTCCAACCCAAAATAGTAAAATAGAAGCCATCATCACTAAACTTCAACTTAATGCTAAGAAAGCCCTTTACATCATCTGCATATACATACCTCCTGGAAACAATATACCAATTGTAGAAGACTTTCTCAATTGGGTTTCCATCAACTACCCCCAAGAAACTATAATTCTTGGCAACTTAAATATCGACTGGAATACTATTAATACTGACAATCCCACCTCTCATATTAACCTAAATGGTTTTACTCAAACCATTAACTCAACAACGAGGCTTAATAGGTCAAGTATGAAGCAGACTATTTTAGACTGGATTCTCATAAACAAAGTTAACATCACATATAAAGTTGGGACTATGCCTGATGACCTCAGTGATCATTGCTTAACTTACATTACAAGAGAGAAGACTGATTATCTCCACCTCCCTAATATAAGACAAATACGTTCTACTAAACACTTTAAAATCGACTTATTTCAAAACGAACTCAGAACTTGTAACTGGAACCCCTTAAAGACTCTTCCACTTAATGAAGCAGTATTATTCTTTAATTCTACTTTCCTTTCTATTTTGGACAAACATGCTCCTGAGCGTACTATTAGAATAAAATCTAATACAGCCCCTTGGCTCTCAAATGAAACTAAAAAACTAATCCTCTCTAAAAATAAGGTCTGGAACAAATGGAAATCCCATAGAATCAGCTCTGATTTTCTTCACTTTCGCCAACTTAGAAATCTTACCAAAAAAGCTATACTCACCGACAAAAGAAAGTTCTACTGCAACCTACAAGAAACCAACTTAAATAAACCCAAACAATTTTGGTCCTCAATCAATAGACTCCTTTCACCAGGAACAGCCAAAACTCCCTCTCCACTAAATGCTGACCCAGACACCTCTCTCCAAACTGCAAATGCTTTTAACTCATTCTTTACTGAAACTATTCAATCTCTCGCTAGACAATTAAACACTAATAACTTCTATCCTCCTAATAATGAAGTAAACTCTTCCTACTACTTCTCTCTACAACCCATCCCTACCTCTTTCATCTATAAACTTATTCTCAAACTGAAACCTTGTACCCCCTCTGCCGACAAGCTCCCTTCCCTTTTTCTGCAAAAGGCAGCCAAAGAAATTGCTTACCCAATTTCTATACTCATAAATAGGACCATCCAAGAGGGAACCATCCCTCATATCTGGAAAATCTCTCATACAATCCCTCTACACAAAGGCGGTAACTCTATTGACTATTCTAACTTCAGACCTATTGCTCTTCTTTCTCCCTTAGCAAAAATGATGGAGAAATGTATTCATCAGCAACTTGTACAGTACCTCTCTCTTCACAATATTATAGCTAACTGTCAACATGGCTTTAGACCTCACCATAGCACCACCACTGCCCTCCTTTCCTTTGTAGATACCATAAACAGCAATCGCAACAATAATCTATTCTCTTCTGCCTTATTCATTGACCTTTCTAAAGCTTTTGACATGGTCAACCACTCTTCTTTAATTAGCATTCTTGAATCCCTCTCATTTGATAACCTTGCCATCAAATGGTTTACGTCATACCTCAGTAACAGACAACAAGCCGTTCGTTGGGAAAACCATATCTCATCCTTACTGCCCATCACTATAGGAGTCCCTCAGGGCTCCATTCTTGGTCCTCTCCTCTTCTCCCTCTATATTAATGATCTCCACTCTGTAATTCCTCAAGCTACCTGCATTCAATACACAGATGACTCCACTATCATTTGCTCAGCATCCTCCTCTTCAGATCTAATCTCACTAACTCAAACTATGTTCAACACAGTAGAAACATGGTTCACTAGACGATACCTACTTCTCAATGCTAAAAAAACCAAACTTCTCCTCTTCACCCCCACCACTCGTACCTCTCCACTATACTTCACCATCTCCTCAATCAACAACACTGTCATCTCTCCTGACCCCACAACTAAACTACTAGGAATAACCATTGATAACAATCTCTTTTGACCAACACATCAACAACACCATCAAATCAGTTAACAGAAAAATAGGATCATTATACCGTATTAAACCATTTCTCACCCCATCTACTAGAGCTACAATTGCTCACTCCCATCTCATATCTACTCTCTTTTACGCCTCCCCTATCTTCACCAACCTCAAGAAAACTAACCTAAACAAACTAGCAACTTGCTACAATAACATTGCCAGCTTCGCTACTGGTAACCCTTTTAGAACCCATCACTGCCACAACTTGAAACACTTAGGCTGGCTGGAACTACAAAACTATCTTATTATCTCACAACTTACTATTGCCCACAAATTACTGTACCAACCTACCAACACCCCTATACTTTCACAACTTTTACTCCCTTATAACAATCTTACCTCTCTTTGTTCCTCTTGTAAACTTATGACCAAACCCATAAAGGCCCACAACGTAGCTGGTGACTCTCTTTTCACCAATACTGTAGGAAGAGCATGGAATTTGCTGCCCAAGGAGTTAACTCTAATCTCATCCTTACCTCTTTTCAGACAACATATCAAACTGTACTTCCAAAACCACTGGCTTTGTTCTTGTAGTACTGCAGGCTAACTTCCGTCTCTCCACCCTCTCTTTTCCTTTTACCCTTCTTTTGCTTATTAATTAGCAACTACCCTGTTTCTTTTCCTTGCTGTCCCACTATGCTCTGACCTACTTCTCCCATCTCTCCCACCTCCTCCTGACTGTCTTCCTTCTTTTCCTCTCTCTCTTCCTAACCCCTGCCTCTTCCCTTTTATTCATCTTACATTCTCCTTCTACTACTCTACCCTTCTGAGCTTCAACTGTTATCCATATGGCAAATGCCTTATTGCATAACCTTTATGTACTAGGTAAAATGCTTTGAAACTGACCAAACATTATGTATGATATTAAACTGTTTGAGTTCCTTAATGTATGTTATTTTATTAACAAAACTGATTTATATTTCTATTTTTATTGTATGTCTTTATTAACAATATGTCTGTCTGTTCATTATTATGTATGTGTGGAGCTTTTCTCCCCGGGCCTCTACTGAAAATGGACATATATCCAGCTAGACTAGCCCGGTCAACAAATGTAAAATAAAAAATAAAAATAAATAAAAATAAACACTACGTTAAGGTCCCACGGTGGTGCAGGATGTGATATAGGTGGCCTAAGAAGCCAAGCTCCTTTAATAAAGGCTTTGCACAACTTATTGCTCATTAAAGGTGGTTCTACGTTCTCATGAAAATTGGAAATAGCCGCCAATTGAACTTTGATGGTGGACACCGAACAACCCTGGTTGAACAGGGAGGTTAAAAAATAGAAGTTATGTTCTTACCATAACGTTCCATGTTAGTTGTCTTCTTCTCGCCTTCTTCTTGCTGGATGGGTTCGGAGCCGACCTCGGCTCGACTGCCACTCTAAAAGCTCGAGAGTTGGTTCCACCGGCTCGAGGCTCCCCTTATATCCCACAATGCTAGGCATGAGTTACCTCAGATCTCGTTTGTAAGCTAGACCCAGCTTATAATAGTAACAGAATAACTATAAACAAAGTCCACCTCTATAAACCAGGGAGAAGAGAAGGGTGACCTACATCCTGATCCAGGAAAATATGCACAGCAGCATATACCTAAAGTAAGAGGTGGTAGAAAGAGAGGTCACAATCAAAACTCCTCTAGGTCTGTCCAGGCCTGGGGGAAGGAGGGTGGGACGCAAGAAGAAGGCGAGAAGAAGACAACTAACATGGAACGTTATGGTAAGAACATAACTTCTATATGTTAAGTTGTCTATCTCGCCTTCATTCTTGCTGGATGGGACCGTCCTAGCACCTTGTCCCGGGTGGCCTAACGGAACAGACTCTTGAGAACAGTGGAACCAAAGATAGCTCTATGCCTAGAAGCTAAATCCAACTTATAATGAGAAATGAAAGTGTGAGGAGTAGCCCAAGTAGCCGCTGCACAAATGGTGTCAATAGGCAGTCTGTCTTGGAAGGCTATAGAAGTAGCCAAAGCTCTGGTAGAATGGGCTTTAGGTTTGTTAGGCAGCTTTTGGTGTCTAATTTCATAAACAAGGGAAATCAGAGATGTTAGCCATCTAGATAATGATACCTTTGAAACTGAAAGTCCCTTTCTGCCTTCTGCATAAGAGACAAACAGCTGGTCAGATTTTCTGAATTGTTTGGTTCTATCCAAATAGTACCTTAACTGACGATGAACATCTAGCCAATGCAATTTTTGTTCAGACCTGTTAGAATATTCTGGAAAAAACACAGGAAGGTCAATGCTTTGATTTAGGTTAGGCCGAGGCTATCTTAGGTAAAAAGGACGGGTTGGTTCAGAAGATACCCTGTCCTTATGGAACAACAGATAAGGAGGTCGACAGCTGAGTGCATGAAGTTCTGAAACTCTTCTAGCTGAAGTAATAGCTACCAGAAAGAGTGTCTTCCATGATAGCAATTTTAAAGAACAGGAGGCTGCAGGTTCGAAAGGGGAAAGAATCAAAGAACTAAGAACTAAATTTAGGTCCCAAGGAGGAGGAGGATTTCTTATAGGAGGTCTGAGTAGAAAAACTCCCTTCAAAAATGCTTTGCAAAGCTTGTGGGACATTATGGCAGACTCTGAAATGCCCACATGAAAGTTAGAAATAGCTGCCAATTGAACTTTAAGAGTAGATGGAGATGAACCTGCATGGAAGAGTTCAGCTAGAAAATCAAGGACCATTTGGATGGAAGCAGTGAAAGGATCTATGTCCCTTCCTTGAGCCCAATAGGCGAAACGTTTCCACTTAAATAAATCTTTCGAGTGGAAGATTTATGGGAAGCTATCAAAATATCTCGGACAGAGTGAGATATTTGAGGAAGCCTGGCTAAGGTTGGAACTGGAGGAACCAAGCAGTGAGGTTCAGAGAGGGAAGGGAGCGATGAAACTGACCCGACTGATGGATCAAAAGATCTGGAACTAGGTCCAGATGCCAAGGTTGCTCCAACAGAAAATGATGTAGAAAGGGGCTACCAAACCTGTCGAGGCCAGTAAGGAGCAATGAGGATCAACGAGGCCTTCTGAGCGATAGCTTTCTGTATCACTTGAGAGATTAGTGGGAAGGGAGGAAATGCATACAGAAGTCCCCGGGGCCAAACTTGGACTAGAGCGTCTCTGCTGGGTTGGCCTGGTAAAGGGAATAGGGTGAAATAATCTCTGCACTTGCTGTTTTGGGGAGTAGCAAAAAGGTCGCAGCAAGGCTGACCCCACTTGAGAAAAATTTCTCTCACAACAGAGTCTTTCAGAGGCCACTCGTGAGGCATGAGGATAGCTCTGCTCAATTTGTCCGCGATTTGATTGGACTTCCCGGGGATGTGCGTTGCTATCAGAAACCGCTGAGAAGAAATCGCCCATTGCCACAGTCTGAGTGCTTCTCGACACAGGGGGTAGGACCTGGTTCCACCTTGTTTGTTGATATACCACACTACAGACATATTGTCCATCTGGATTGCTATCGTTCCCAAGGGAAGAGAGTCTTGAAGGGCTTGCAACGCTAAAAGCACTGCTCTCATCTCTAGAACATTTATGTGCAAGTGGCATTCGTCTGGTTGCCATGTGCCCTGGACAGTTCTGCCCTGATAATGCCCCCCCCCACCCGATCAGGGAGGCATCCGTTGTCAGAGTAGCAACCGGAGGGGAAGGGACAAAGGGTCTTCCCAACAAGAGCTGAGGGGAAGACATCCACCACAGAAGATGATTTCTGCATGTTTGCGTAATCATGATGGTGTGGGACATCGGAAGTTGCTGGTATGACCATTGCGTGAAGAGCATCCATTGAAGGATTCTCATGTGGAATCTGGCTAATGGAAGCAGAGGTATGGCAGCCGCCATAATCCCCAACACTTTCAGAACTAACCTGGCTTTGATTCTGTTGCTGCTGAAGAGGAGCGAGACCAGTTTGTGTATGTCTGTTATTCTCTGATCTGTTAGTCTTGCAGACATGTTGACTGTGTCTAGATTTGCGCCTATGAAGGTAATAGTACGACAAGGCGACAAAACAGACTTTTCGCAATTTATTGAAATGCCTAAATTTTGACAAATGCGAAAGGTGTAGTCCCTGGCCAATAGAAGAAGATGCTTGGTGGGAGCTGTGAGGAGCCAGTCGTCCAAATATGGAAACACCTGGAATCCTTGACGTCTCAGGTGAGAAGCTACCACTGCCATGCATTTGGTAAACACCGGGGCAGTGGTGAGACCAAAGGGCAGGGCCCTGAATTGAAAATGACTGGTTCCCAGCCTGAAGCGGAGGAATCTTCTGGAGCGTCTGTTCATTTTTATGTGATAGTACGCATCCTGAAGGTCTATAGAGCACATCCAGTTTCCCTTTCCCAATTGGGGAAGGATGGACTGCAGCGTGACCATCCAAAATCTTGTTTTCTTGACTGACTTGTTCAAGATACTGAGATCCAAAATTGGTCTCCAGTCCCCTGTTTTCTTCGGAACTAAAAAGAACCTGGAGTAGATTCCGGATCCTTGCTGGTCTGCTGGAACTGGCTGTATTGCTCTTTTTGCAAGCAGCTTTGAAATTTCCAAAGCTGCAAGATCCCTTTGAGCGGGTGGAACATCTGGAAGGGATTTTTTTGATTGGTTTGGAATGCGAACGAAGGGAATGGTATAGCCTTCGGAAATGATGGACTGTACCCATTTGTCTTGAGTCAGGGATAGCCAGGCTTCTGGGTACAGTGACAATCTTCCCCCGACTACCTCCGAAGGTGGGCAGTCGGGTAACACCTCAGGGATGCTGAAAGGGCTTATCAGAGAAGGCTTCTCGATTGCCCTGGTTCTGCGGACCCCCCCTGCCTCTAGGGCGACGTCTACCATTGTTGTTCCCCCCTCTGCCTCTGGCGGGGAACTGACTCTGTGCATCAGGCAAAGTCCCTTGAGATTGTTTGCGGAACCACATTTTTCCACTTTTCTGGCCTTTGGGGTAAGGCCTAGAAGGAGTGGAGAAACGGACTCCGACGGCAGAAAGAGTCTTGCCATCCGTCTCGCACCTAGTCAAGGTTTCTTTCACTTGAGGACCAAAAAGAGATGATCCATCAAACGGGGAATTAGTGAATGACGTTTTAAAGGGGTCCGCAAAGTTGCATAGCCGCATCCAGGCATGCCTGCGTAAGGCCACACCTGTCCCTGCGGCCCTGCTCGCTCCATCAGCCGCATAAGAGAGGAGGCGCATGGAGGAGTTAGCTATGGAGTTCAGGGTAGCCAGCTGAGTGTTCATCTTGTCCTGAAAACCCGCAGCCGTAGGATCCTTCAACATGTCACTCGCTTCTTTGATCAAGTCCCTTTGAAGACGAGTAAAATGGCATAGGTAATTCAGCGAACGCATAGCAAAGGTCGCTGACGAGAACATCCGCTTCCCGTACCTGTCCATAGACCTAGATTCTTTGTTAGGGGGATGAACAGGCACTGAAGGATCAGCTAGTTCCTTCTTGGTGGCAGCAGCTACCACCATAGCATCCACAGAAACACCTTTTGTGAGAAATTGCTTGTCAGTTGGTGCTGTTATAAATTTGGAAGGTCTCCTGGGTGTAGGGTCCACTGAATCAGGAGCCGTCCAGGCCTTCTTTGCAACCACCTGCAGGAGGGGATCAAAGGGGGGGGGCACCCAGGAGGTGGAAGGGCGAGAGCCAAATGCCTCAAGATACACAGATTCATCCTCCGAAGGGTTAAGGGCTGGCCAATTTCCCCTCTGTTTCAGGATCTCTAGAATGTCTGCAAAAGAGACATCTTCAGAAGGGGAACGTGGGGAACCCTCGGAATCCTCTAAATCTGTGTCAGAGGTGACAGACTCAGGTGAGTCTATGTGCTTCCTCTTACACTTTCTCTTCCTAGGGGCCTCCCCTGCCAATTCAGGGGAGGCCTCGGAAGAGGATGAGATCCCCACAGGGGATTCTTGAGGAGCTAGCTCTCTGCGGTCTGGGATGAGGGAGTGAGTCGACATAACCAAAGGCACCGAAGAGGGAGGGGCGGACAGAGCCGACTGTGGAGTCGAACAAGGTTCCAACACACTCCGCATGACCTCGAACGCACCCCTGTCCGGCAGAGCCAGAGGTCCCCGCTCCGAGAAGCTGAGAACCTCCCTCGGCACCGACAGAGATGGCTCCGAGGCCGATGTCGGAGCCGAACTCACCAGCGCCGAAGCACCGAGAGGGAGAGGGGGTCGGACAAGGGTCCGATGCCACTCACCCCCTCGGAGCCGACGAGGGAAGCCCGGCGCCGAGATTCTTCAAAGAAGAAATCGGAGCCCGACGGAGCCGAAGACAATTGTATCGGCTCCGACGCTACCACAGTCTCGGTCCCGAGCGCCCGGCTCGAGCTCAAAGGAGTCGGAGGAGGAATATTTATTGGAACAAGTTGAGGCATCGACTGATGAGTCGGACTCTGGAGCATTTGGGCCAGTGCCTCGGACTTCAAAAGTCTACTCACTACCCTCTGGAGGTCGTGATCTGAGAGCCTCGATGACCTGGAGGAGTGAGATCTGTGGCTCCGTTCAGACAGCAAGGGAGACGCTGGAGCCGAATGAACGGAGCCAAGGGACGGTGACCTCGATCTCTTTCTAGATGTCGGCTCCAATGGTCTGATCGGAGCCGACTCAGGAATCTCTAATGCCTCGGCTCCAGCCGGAGCCGAGGAAACCACAGATACTGCAGTCAAAGACTCATCGGCTCCAGCCGGAGCCGATGAAGCAGTAGGCTTCGAAGCCTTAGGCCTCGACTCTGAAGCTGGAGCCGAGGTCTTGGAAGCCTTAGAAGGTTTCCCCGATGACACAAAGAGGGAACCTTCAGGCTTAATTAAACCCCTCAAAATGAGTTTATTTTTTCTCTCCTGCAGGACTCTAGGGCTGAAGCCATGGCATACAGCACAAGAGTCCTGCAGGTGTAAAGGTCCCAGGCAATACACACAAGAAGTGTCACCGTCTGTCAGAGACATTTTCTGACAGCACGAGTCACACTTCTTGAAGCCTGAGACCTTTGTATCCTTGGACATACTCAAGGAACCTAAGTGTAATCACACACAGAAAACACACACACAGATTACACTGATAGGGGTTCAAAGGGAATATTTAAACTAAAGGTAATTAAGTTAAAATTCCCTAATCAACACATACACACCCTAAGGATAGGGAAGGGAGGGCCCGAAGGCCTTAGGGAAAGAACTATAAGTTCTTTAGAAAAAAAGGGGGCTGGATAAAGGATATGAAGGAATAATATCCACTACACTAAGGGGAAAGAAAAATACACTAAGCTAGCTTAAGTCTAAAGAATTTAAACTAGTCTAACTTTCACTAACCTGGAGCCGGTAGAAAACACACCTCGATCGCTGTAGCAGCAAACGAGATCTGAGGTAACTCACGCCTAGCATTGTGGGATATAAGGGGAGCCTCGAGCTGGTGGAACCAACTCTCGAGCTTTTAGAGTGGCCGAGTCGTAGCCGAGGTCGGCTCCGAACCCATCCAGCAAGAATGAAGGCGAGATAGACAACTTAACATCTTCAGAACCTCTGACACAGAAGCTGTCATAGGGTCTAATCCTCAGAGTTGAGCCCAAATAGCAAACCTTTTCCATTTACTGCTATACATCTTTTTTGTAGAAGACTTGTGGGCCGAGGACAAAATATGCATAACCTCAGGGTCGAAAGAATGGCTCCTAACTATGGTCGGAAGAGGAGTAGCCAAGCTGCTAGCTTCAATGAATGGAGGGACTGATGGAGCTGTCCTGACTGATGCGTCAGAAGGTCCGGAACTTGGTCCAGGAACCAGGGACTGTCCAATGCATACTTGCGAAGAAAGGGGAACCATACTTGACGAGGCCAGTATGGGGCGATTAGAATCATTTTGCTTCCCAAGCGAATAGCTTTCTGAACCACCTTGGGGATAAGGGGAACCGGTGGAAAGGCGTATAGCAGACCGGGGGGGCCAAGCTTGGACTAGAGCATCCTTGGGGGTCTCTTTGCATTGAGGGGAGTTGCAAAAAGATCGCAACATGGGATTCCCCATCTCGTGAAAATCTGTGTTACCACTTTGTGATTCAAGGACCATTCGTGTGGGGAGAGAATAGTCCTGCTCAGTCTGTCGGCTATCACATTGGATGTCCCCGGAATGTGTGTTGCCACTAGAAAGCGTTTGGTAGCAATCGCCCAACCCCATACCTTCATGGCCTCTCTGCAAAGGGGGTAAGATCTGGTCTCTCCTTGCTTGTTCAAGTACCAGACTACTGACATGTTGTCGGACTGAATGGCAATCGTCCCCTGGGGAAGGTTGTCGTGTAGTGCTTGCAACGTTAGAAGCACCGCCCTCATTTCCAGGATATTGATGTTGAGAAGATTCTCGTCGGAGTGCCACGTGCCTTGGACCGACCTGTCCAGATAATGTCCCCCCCACCCTGTCTGGGAGGCGTCCGTAGTCAACGTGGCTGAGGGGGATGGGGGGACGAAGGGTCGCCCCTGATCCAGGTTGGAGGAATGAAGCCACCAACGAAGATCCTGTTTGCACGTCTCTGTTACCAAAATGTGGTGACTGAGGGGAAGGTTTTGATAAGACCACTGGGCTAAGAGGAGCCACTGGAGTATCCTCATATGTAACCTTGCCAAGGGAACGAGAAGAATGGTGGCTGACATGGAACCCAACAGCTGCAGGACCATTCTCGCTGGAGCTCGACGTCTGAGGAGTAACGCCCGCATCTGAGACTGCAATGTTGCTATCCTTTCCGCAGGAAGATAGACTCGCATCTGCCTTGAGTCTATTTCTGCACCAATAAACAGAATACGCTGCGATGGCAGCAATACGGATTTTGTCCAATTGAAGGTGATTCCTAAGGAGCTGCCTAGGGAGATAGTGGCTGCTAGAGTTCTTAAGAGTAGATGCCTTGAGGTGGCAGTTAGGAGCCAGTCGTCTAGGTAAGGAAACACCTGGAATCCTAGACTTCTCAGGTGAGCAGTCACCACTGCCAAACATTTGGTGAACACCCTGGGGGCTGTGGTGAGACCAAATGGCAGTGCACGGAACTGGAAATGACTGTCCCCTAGGCTGAAGCGCAAGTGTCTCCTCGACGCCTGATCTACCAGAATGTGATAATAGGCGTCTTTGAGATCTATGGAGCACATCCAAACACCCTTCTCCAGAAGCGGGAGAATGGTTTGCAAGGTGACCATCCGGAATTTGGACTTTTTCACTGATCGGTTTAACTTGCTGAGATCCAAAATGGGCCTCAAGTCCCCGGTCTTTTTTGGTACCAAAAAGAATCTCGAGTAAGTCCCTGATCCGGTCTGATCTGCGGGGACAGGTTGGATGACTCCTTTTTGAAGCAGCTTTGAAATTTCGATGGCTGCCATATCCCATTGACTGGGTGGCGGGTCCGGGATTCTTTGGGACGGTGGGGGGGGTTGAGAGAAGGGAATGGTGTAACCTCCGGCGATGATTCGGAGCACCCATTGGTCCTGGGTGATACTTTCCCAGGCCTTTAGGTGCCTCGAAAAACGACCCCCGACTCGCTCCGGAGCTGCACAGTTGGGCACTCCTTCAGGGATGCTGGAAGGAGGAGGAGCCACGAAAGGACTCGCGGTCTCCAGTGTTGCGGGGGCCTCCGCCGCCTCTGGGACGGCGTCTCCCTGAAAAATTTCCCCTTCCTCTGCCTCTAGAAGGGGAATCACTCTGCTGCGATGAGTAAAACTTTTGAGACTTACGGAACTTTTAGTTATGTACTCACCATAACTTCAGATGTTTGGGATCCATCTCGCCTACATTCTGTACTGATGGAGCTCGGAGCCGATCCCTCGGCTCCGACTCGGCATGCTTATGCTATAGAGCGAGGCCTCTTATTGGCTGAGCTATCTTTATCCCAGGATGCACCACCACTAATCCCCCAGATCTTGTTTGTCCGCATACATGCACACATGCACAACTTGATTATATAACATTGTTAGATGTTTCAAGATGAAACAACAGGATTCTGACCTTCTGGTATCCTCTGATCTCCAAGGAAGGGGGAAGGAGGGTGGGTTATTAGGAATGTAGGCGAGATGGATCCCAAACATCTGAAGTTATGGTGAGTACATAACTAAAAGATGTTATGTGATCCTATCTCGCCTACATTCTGTACTGATGGGACAGCGTCCCTAGCACCTAAATCCCGGGTGGCTCATTGGAAAACACTCCTGAGCACTGTGGAACCAAATGGAGCTTGTCCTCTAGATGCCACATCTAATTTGTAGTGGGAAATGAAGGTGTGCGGGGAAGACCATGTAGCCGCAGCACAAATATCACTAATAGCAAGATTAGAATGAAATGCTATGGAAGTAGCCATAGCCCTTGTAGAATGAGCCTTGACAGAGGTGGAAAGCTCTTTGTTAGAATAAAAATAAGCTTGAGAAATACAGTCCCTGATCCATTTGGCAATAGTGACCTTTGTGACAGCTTTGCCCAATTTGTTATCTGCAAATGATACAAACAACTGATCTGTTTTCCTTGTTTGTTTGGTCCTGTCTAGATAAAAACGTAACTGTCTGTGTACATCTAGTGTGTGGAATATAAACTCCGCCTTGTTAGAGTATTTTGGGAAAAACTGGAAGCTCTAACGATTGTTGTAAGCAGAAAGTAGAACAGACCTTAGAGACAAAGGAAGGATTTGGTCTGAGGGATACTCTGTCCTTGTGAAAAACCAAGTACGGGGGTTTTACTGACAAAGCTTGAAGCTCTGAAACTCTTCTGGCAGAAGTAATCGCCACCAGAAAAGCTGTCTTCCATGATAGAAACTTTAAATCACATGTAGCTGCCAGTTCAAAGGGAAAAGAGGTCAAGGCGAGTAACACTATATCAAGATCCCATGGAGGTGCAGGATGAGAAATCGGGGGTCTCAATAGAGCAGCACCTTTTAGGAAGGTCTTGCACAATCTGTTGCTCATTAAAGGTGGGTCTATGGATTCGTGAAAATTAGAAATTGCTGCCAATTGTACCTTGATGGTAGAAACTGAAGAGCCTTGATTAAAAAGAAGTCAGAAATTTTAGTACTTCTGCCACGGGAATAGAAATGGGGTCCAGGCCCCGGAGTTGAGCCCAAACAGCAAATCTTTTCCATTTGCTAGAATACAGTTTCTTTGTTGCAGACTTATGGGCCGAAGATAATATGTGTACAACATCTGAATCCAATGTATGACTCCTGACTATCGTCGGAAGAGGAGGAGCCAAGCCGTCAATTTTAAGGTGTGTAGGGACTGGTGGAATAGTCCCGACTGATGAACTAGTAGGTCTGGTATCTGATCCAGAAACAATGGACCTTGCAGGGCATGTTTCCGAAGATAGGGGAACCACACTTGACGGGGCCAGTAAGGAGCAATTAAGATCATTTTGCTCCCCAAGAGAGATGCCTTTTGAATCACTCTGGGAAGGAGAGGAAGTGGAGGGAAGGCATAAAGCAAGCCGGTGGGCCAAGGATGGACTAATGCGTCCATGGGGCTCTTCCCCGGAGCCGGGGTTAGGGAGAAGAATTCTTCGCGCATTCAGAGGAGTCGCGAAGAGGTCGCAACACGGAACTCCCCATTCGCTGAAAATCTGACTTGCAACTGTCATATTCAGAGACCATTCGTGAGGAGAGAGGATGGTCCTGCTCAATCTGTCGGCTATCACATTGGACTTGCCCGGTATGTGAGTAGCCACTAGGAAGCGTTTGGTGGAGACTGCCCATTCCCAAACCCTCATGGCTTCTCTGCAAAGAGGATAGGATCTGGTCCCTCCCTGTTTGTTCAGGTACCAAACAACTGACATGTTGTCTGAGTGAACGGCAATCACGCCTTGAGGCAGATAATCGTGGAGGGCTTGAAGGGACAGAAGTACTGCCCTCATTTCCAAAATGTTGATATGAAGCAAAATCTCTTCCGGATGCCATTTGCCTTGGACTGACCTGCCCAGGGAATGCCCCCCCCACCCCGTCTGGGAGGCGTCCGTGGTCAAAGTGGCCGCCGGAGGAGGTAGAACAAAGGGTCGTCCCTGATCCAAGTTGGAGGGCACTAGCCACCAGCGAAGGTCCCGTCTGCAAGATTCCGTGATCCATACAAGGTGGTTGAGGGGGAGTTCCTGAAAGGACCACTGAGCTGAGAGGAGCCACTGGAGAATCCTCATGTGCAACCTTGCCAAGGGGACTAGAAGAACCGTGGCGGACATGGATCCCAATAGCTGCAGGACCATTCTGGCTGGGGCTTTGGATCTTGGGAGTAAGGCTCGAACTTGGGCTTGTATGGTTTGTATTCTGTCTATAGGTAGGTAGACCCGCATTTGGTTTCAGTCTATCTCTACCCCTATGAATCTTATTCGTTGAGATGGCAGCAACACAGACTTTGGCCAATTGAAGGTGATTCCAAGGGAATTGCCCAGTGATACGGTGGCTTGTAGGCTCCGCAGAAGTAGATGCTTGGAGGTGGCAGTTAGGAGCCAGTCGTCTAGATACGGAAACACCTGGAATCCTAGACTTCTCAGGTGAGCAGTCACGACTGCCAAACACTTGGTGAACACCCTGGGGGCTGTGGTGAGACCAAAGGGCAGCGCACGGAACTGAAAATGACTGCCTCCTAGGCTGAAGCGCAGATGTCTCCTGGACGCTTGATGTACCATGATATGATAATAAGCGTCCTTGAGATCTATGGAGCACATCCAAACACCTTTCTCCAGCAATGGGAGAATGGTTTGTAGGGTGACCATTCGGAACTTGGACTTTCTGACTGAATGGTTTAGGATGCTGAGGTCCAAAATGGGCCTCAAGTCCCCGGTCTTTTTTGGCACCAAAAAGAATCTTGAGTAAGTCCCTAATCCGATCTGGTCTGCGGGGACCGGTTGGATGACTCCTTTTTGCAGCAGCTTTGAAACCTCTGAGGCTGCGGTATCCCGTTGACTGGGTGGCGGGTCCGGGATTTTTTTGGACTGGGGGGGGGTGAGAGAATGGGATGGAGTAACCTCCGGCGATAATCCGAAGCACCCATCGGTCCTGAGTGATACCTTCCCAGGCCTTTAAGTGCTTGAGAACGACCCGACTGGCTCCGGAGCAGCACAGCCGGGCAATCCCTCAGGGACTATGAAAGGCTGAAGAGCCACGAAAGGACTCGCGGTCTCCAGTGTTGCGAGGGCCTCTGCCGCCTCTGGGACGGCGTCTTCCGGAAGTATTTCCCCCTCCTCTGCCTCTGGAAGGGGAGTCCTCCTGCTGAGATGGGTAAGGCTTCTGAGATCTATGGAACCACATTTTCCCTCCTCTTTTAGCCTTGGGATAAGGCTGAAAGGGAGTGGAAAATCGTGCCCCTATGGCAGTCAGTGTCTTACCCTCCTGTTCACAGCAGGTTAGCGTGTCCTTTACCTTGGGTCCAAACAGGGAGGACCCATCAGAGGGGGCGTCGGCAAATGAAGACTTAAAGGCCTCCGCGAAGTGACAGAGACGGAGCCAGGCTTGTCTCCTTAGAGCAATGCCTGTACCTGCCGCTCTGCTCGCCCCTTCGGCCGCATAAGAAATGAGCCTCATGGACGAGTTCGAAATAGACGACATTGTAGCCAGCTGAGAGCCAACCGTCTGGGCTAGCTCCTCAGGCAGGTTACCCAAGAGGGTATCGGATAGCTCCTTAATCAGATCCCTCTGAAACCTGGTGAAGTGCGTAAGGTAGTTCAAGGACCTCAGTGTAAAGGCCGCTGAACTAAGGGTGCGCTTTCCGTACCGATCCATGCTCCTAGACTCCTTATTAGGAGGATGGACGGACGTAGAAGCCTCTGCTACATCTTGCTGGGTAGCAGATGCCACCACCAAAGCATCTACAGCCACACCTTTAGTAAGGAACTCTCTATCAGGGGGCGCCGAGAGAAATTTGTTTGGACGAGCGGGCACCGGTTCCACAGAGTCTGGGTGTTCCCACGCCCTTCGACAGATCAAATCCAAGAGCTCGTCGAAGGGCGGAGACACCCAGGAGGCGGAGGGCTGAGCCCCGAAGGCCTTCAGGAACACCGACTCATCAGCAGAGGGAGGTTTGGACTGCCAGCCGCCTCGTTGTTTTAGGGCTTCCAGGATGTCTGCAAAGGAGACATCATCCGAGGACGACTTGGGGGACCCCTCTGCATCATCGAGATCAGTGTCGGATGTCAGAGACTCATCAGGGGAGTCAACGTGCTTCCTCTTGCACGATCTCTTCCTGGGAGGTTCTTCTGAAGAGGCTTCAGAAGGACCTCCAGGAGGGGGAGAAACCCCAGCGGGGGTAACCTGAGGCCCAGGGGCTCCGCTGTCTAAAGACAGGGGGACTGCCAACGACCCAGTCTCCAAATGTAGGGAAGGAGCTGGGGAAACCGTGGAGGTAGCCAAGGAAGATTTGGCTAAAGCACTCCTCATAGCCCTGAAAGTGGGACCACCAGAATCCTGGGAGGGTCCCACCTCTGTGGCCACAACAGTGGACGGTACTCCCGCCGCCGACGCACCAAGAGGGAGACTTGGGACCGAAAGCATCAATCCCGAAGCCTCCCCCCCAGGGCCGAAGGAAGAAGTCCGTGTACTGAACTCCGACCCAAGAGCCGGAGTTGGAGCAAGGGTCGGGCCCGACCCTAACACCTCCACAGGTTCCACCAGCACCGGCTCCAACGGTGCCGAAGCTGTTGGAGGAGGAACCACAGTAGGGGAGTGGACCATCGGCTCCGAAGCCAAATGGGTTGGAGCCGAAACCAGCTTTTGGAACACCGGAGACTGGAAGAGTCGAAGGAGCACCCTGTCGATGTCCGAATCAGACATCTTGGATGATCTCGAGGATACCGATCGGGCCCGAACTGATTTCTCCATCGGCTCCGAAGGGCTCGGGGACCGGCTCCGAAAGGACTCAACAACTATCGGCTCCGAAGAAGGTTTCAAGGAAATTTCCCTCGGTGCCGATAAGGACTTCGGCTCCGAGGCGGAAGAGTCTGAGCCAATAACCCATTATCGGCTCCAATATCAGTGGAGCCGATGAGGGTGACCCGCCTCTCGATGCCCCAGACCTCGGCTCCGAAACCAGAGGGGTCGAGGCTGGAGGCATCGAGGCAGACCATTCTGACCTCGGCTCCAAAGTCCATGGAGCCGATGGAGAAGTCTGCTTAATTCTTTTAGCGGTCGGTTCCGACTGACTGGTCGGAGCCGACGCTTTCTTCTTTTTAGAAGGAGACGGAGAGGAAGATAAAGCCTCCTCGAAGGAAGGCTTGATTAATCCTTTGAGGATTAATTTGTTTTTCCTCTCCTGGAGGACTCTAGAAGAGAACGCGTGGCACACGCTACACGACTCTTGTAGGTGTTTAGCACCTAAGCAATAGACGCACGAGGAGTGGTCGTCCGTTATGGACATTTTAAAACCACACCTCGTGCATTTCTTAAACCCGGAGGGTTTGTGTTCTTTCGACATAACCAAGCCAAAACACAGTTGTCTACAACTAGAAGAAGGGTTTGACACAAGAAAAAATATCCCTACTTTAGTGTAAAAATTTTAAACTAAAACCTTTATATTTTTTTTTTTTTTTTTTTTGTAAGAAAGACAAACTTTCCACAAAAGAAAGAGAGAGATAGACAGGGTCAAGACCCTCTAACTTAAACGGGTACTTGACCCACACACAACAACTAAGGTAGTAGAAATCACAGGGGAAGGCCCCTCTAACTTAAACGAGAACCTTCCCTGACAGGAAAAAACACGAAATCCTCAACCAAAACTATCAAAACACACTCGTATACAAAGAATAGCCGTTAAAACAGCTTTTGGATTTAAATCAAGCAAATTTCTGACAGGAAAAAGCCTAAATAAATAGTACTTAGCCCAGCCAAGTTGAGACCACGTCTAAGCTCTGTAAGCGGCAAACGAGATCTGGGGGATTAGTGCTGGTGCATCCTGGGATAAAGATAGCTCAGCCAATAAGAGGCCTCGCTCTATAGCATAAGCGTGCCGAGTCGGAGCCGAGGGATCGGCTCCAAACCCCATCAGTACAGAATGTAGGCGAGATAGGATCACATAACATCCACATTTTCCTTCCTCTTCGAGCCTTGGGATAAGGTCTGAAGGGAGTGGAAAACCGGGCCCCTACGGCAGTTAAAGTCTTACCCCCCTGCTCGCAGCGAGTCAAAGTGTCCTTTACCTTGGGTCCAAAAAGGGAGGACCCATCAAAGGGGGTGTCGGCAAAGGAAGACTTAAAGGCCTCCGCAAAGTGACACAGGCGTAGCCAGGCTTGTCTCCGTTGAGCAACACCTGTGCCCGCTGCTCTGCTCGCTCCCTCGGCTGCATACGAAATGAGCCTCATGGACGAGTTGGATAGGGAGGACAGGGTAGCCAACTGGGAGTTAACCGTCTGGGCCAACTGCTCAGGTAAGTTACCAGAGAGGGTATCTGAAAGCTCCTTGACCAGATCCCTCTGCAGTCTCGTAAAATGCGTTAGGTAATTCAGAGACCTTAATGTAAAGGTTGCTGAAGCAAGGGTGCGCTTCCCGTACCGATCCATGCTCCTAGACTCCTCATTAGGAGGATGGACGAACGTTGAAGCCTCTGCCACATCTTGTTGGGTAGCAGATGCCACCACCAAGGCATCTACAGCCACACCTTTGGTAAGAAAGTCCTTATCCGGGGGTGCCGAAAGGAATTTATTGGGGCGAGCTGGCACTGGTTCAACAGAATCCGGATGTTCCCACGCCCTTCGAGAGATCAAATCCAGGAGCTCATCGAAGGGCGGAGACACCCAGGAGGCGGAGGGCTGAGCCCCGAAGGCCTTGAGGAACACCGACTCCTCAGCAGAAGGGGGTTTGGACTGCCAGTCGCCTCGTTGCTTAAGGATTTCCAAGATGTCTGCAAAGGATACATCATCTGAGGACGACTTGGGGGAACCCTCCGCATCATCGAGGTTGGTATCCGAGGTGAGAGACTCATCAGGGGAGTCAACGTGCTTCCTCTTGCACTGTTTCTTCCTCGGAGGTTCTTCCGAAGATGCTTCGGAGGGACCTCCAGGAAGAAGGGAACCCCCGATGGGGGTAACCTCAGGCCCCAGGGCTCCGCTGTCATGAGACAGGGGGACTGCAAAGGAACTAGTCTCCGTGCCAAGGGAAGGTGGTGTTGAGAAGGTAGAAGTGGCCAGAGAGGATTTGGCCAAGGCACTCCTCATGGCCGTGAAGGCGGGACCCCCAGAGTCCTGGGAAGGTTCAACCCCCAAGGCCACAACAGCAGACGGAACTCCCGCTGCCGACGCACCGAGAGGGAGGCTAGGAACCGAAAGAATCGGTCCCGAAGAGTCACCCCCGGGGCCGACAGAGGAGGTCCATGTACCGAACACCGACCCGAAGGGCGGGGTTGGAGTTAGGGTCGGAGCCGACCCTACAACTTCCACCGGCTCCACCAACACCGACTCCAACGGTGCCGAAGCTGTTGGAGGAGGAACCAAGATGGCAGGGTGGGAAATCGGCTCCAGAGCCGACTGGGCCAGAGCCGAGACCAACTTTTGAAAGACTGGAGACTGAAAAAGCCTTTGAAGCACCCTGTCTACATCCGAATCGGACATCCTCGACGACCGAGAAGAGACCGACCGGGTCCGAGTTGACTTCTCCGCCGGCTCCGAAAGACTGGGGGACCGGCTCCGAATGGATTTGAGAAGTTGCTTGAACTATTGTGTGTTTGACATATTTTTTAGTTAGTTTGTTTAATGTCTTTTTAACTTTTTATGAGCAATTAAGTAATTTATCACATGATGCATTTATTAATTAGTTGTTGTATATAAGGTCTGCTGTCGTATGTGAATGTTGTATTCTGATGAAGTTATTTACGAAAGCGGAGATTAAATTTATTTATACGCTATTTTGTGTCTGCTGCTGTGCTTTCTCTGCCCTTTTGTTTCCTTGTTTTTTGGTCTTATCAGTAGCTTTTTGTTTTGCGTGGATTTGAGAAGTATCGGCGCCAAGGGATGTTCCACCACTACTGCAATTTCCCTCGGAGCCGATGTGGACTTCGGCACCGAAGGGGAACAGTCTGAGCGGGCAACCTTCGTCGGCTCCGAAGGCAGTGGAGCCGATGGAGGTGACTCGCCTCTCGACGCCCGAGCTCTCGGTTCCGAAGCCAGAGGAGTCGAGGCTGGAGACATCGAGGCAGACCATTCCGCCCTCGGCTCCGAAGTCCGTGGAGCCGACGGAGAAGCCTGCCTAGACTTTTTTGCTGTCGGATCCGACGGGCTGGTCGGAGCCGAAGATTTTTTCTTCCTCGACGGGGAAGAAGAAGAAGATAGGGCTTCCTCAAAAGAAGGGGTAATAAGCCCTTTCAAAGTCAACTTATTTTTCCTCTCTTGGAGCACGCGAGAGGAAAAAGCGTGGCAAACGCTACAGGATTCCTGTAGGTGCTTCGGCCCCAAACAGTATACACAAAGCAAATGGTCGTCCGTAATGGACATTTTGTAAGAGCATTTTGAACATTTTTTAAAACCTGATGGCCTATGTTCTTTAGACATGGCTATCTACTCCCACTGAACTTTGAAGAAAGAGAAACTTCAACACTGACTAAAAGAAAAAAACAGGTAGACTAAGGCAAGGTCCCTCTAAGTTAAACGGGAACACTTGCCACCAAGAAAAAAATATAATTTACCACAAAGTAGTAACAATTAGAAAACGCACAATGAGTAGCTGTTAGACAGCCCTAACTAAAGCGCGAGGGCTAGGTAAAGGCCCCCTAACTTAAACGGGATCCTTTACCATTGACAAAACACAATTTTTACCACAAACTTTTGAAGAAAAATCAGTCACACAACAATAAATAGCTGTTAAAACAGCTTTTGGGTAATTTTAGCAAAATTTCTGACAGAAATTTAAATACTAGAGGCACTTAGCTCAGCCAAGTCCGAGACCACGTCTATGCTGTAGAAGCGGTAAACGAGATATGGGGAAGCAGTAGTGGGGCATCCTGGGATATGAGGAGGCTCAGCCAATAAGAGACTTCGTTCTCTAGTATAGCGTGCCGAGTCGGAGCCGAGGATCGGCTCCGAACCCATCTGTACAGAATGTAGGCGAGATAGGATCACATTACATCTGCTACATCCTTGTGACTGGGTGAAATGTCTTGGATTCTCTTTGGTTGATTGGGATGCTTTGAAAAGGGAATGTGGTAACCTCTGGTTACGATCCTCTGCACCCAATTGTCTGTGGTTATATTCAGCCAGGCAGGGAGGTGCATGGATAGTCCTCCCTGACTGCCTCCAGAGGACGGCAATTGGGCCTCCATTCAGAAGCATTGGTAAGAGTTACCACGGAATGAATCCCTGGAACCCTGATTTTGCTGACCATCTTTGCCTCTAGGATGGCATCGTCCATTGTAACTCACCCCTCTGCCCTTGGGGGAGCAGTTACTACATGAGTCCTGAAAAGGCCTTTGAGATTTTCAGAACCACAGCTTCCCACTCCTCTTATTCCTGAAGTAAGGCCATTGAGGAGTGGAAAAGCATATTCCCATAGCAGAAAGGGTCTTAGCATCTTTCTTAAATCTGGTGAGGGTATCTTTAACTTTGGAGACAAAAAGGGATAATCCACCAAAAGGAGCATTGAAGAAAGAAGACTTAAAGGGCTCCTCATAATCGTATCTAGGTGTGTCTCCTGATGGTTAAGCCAGAACCTGCTGCCCTAGTCGTCCCTTTGGCTGCATTCTCAATAAGTCTCATGGACGAATTATATATTAACTCAAGGATTGCCAGTTGGGAAGCTACTTTGTCCTGCACACCCTCAGCTATGGCTCCTGTTAGAGTATCTGATAGTTCCTTTATCAGGTTTCATTTAAGTCTGGTAAAGTGTGCCATATAGTTCAAGGACCAAAGTGCAAAGGTCGATGAAGCATATACATCCTTCCTAAATCTATCCATCATCCTAGACTCCTTGTTAGGATTATGAATAGTAGGACTCTCGTCTGCAAGTTCCTTTTTTTTGGCAGCTGCAACCACCATGGCATCTACTGGAATACTTTTTAACCAATGCTGCTGATCCTTCAGAGCTGAAAAAATGTTATCTGGTCTCTTGGGCATTGGCTCGATGGAACCAGGGATCTTCCAAGCCTGCTGAGCAATCAATTTAATTAGCTCATCATCAGGCAGAGAGAAATCCAAGAGGTAGAAGGTCGGCACGGAAGGCCTGTAGGTATACAGATTTCTCAGAGGAAGGCTGATGGGAAGTCCAGCCACCCCTCTGCTTCAGCAGTTCTAAAATGTCTCCAAATGAGAAGTCTTCCAGGGGTGACCTTGGGGAACCTTCCCCTTCATTGAAATCTGCATCTTCCTTGTAAGACTCTACAGGGTAGTCCAAGTGCTTCCTCTTGCATGTTATCCTCAGGGAAACCTCTTAGTGGGATGTGCCAGAGAGATATCTGAAGAGGACATAGCTACCATTGTAGTATCCTGAGGCTTATGTGTCACTGTCCCAGGGCAGAAGCTGGTGATAGATCTGGGCAAAGGGAAGGGCTGAGATGTTGGCCAATGAAGATGGTATAGACTGTGAGCCCACAATGGTCAAGGCCCTCTCCATAGCCTGGAAAGCAGGCCCTCCCCCATACATGGTTGGGAGCCCAGAACAGAGACAGACTCCCACAGAACCATGGTCACACCCCACATCAAGGAAGCCGCCTCCAAAACCTAAGCCGAGCTTACATGTGTCGATGCCCCGAGGAGCACGGACAGCTCTGATAATACTGGCATGGAACCATGCCTCCCTGGCACAGACAAAGAAGCTTCAGCTCCAGGAGGTCTTCAGTTCTGACAGAACCAAAAGAGCTCAGGGCTGTTATCAATGCTGGACATGCAGATCTAATAGGCAGCTATGCAGTTGAAACTGGGACTGTTGGCGCCAGGAACTTTGAAAGCTCAGATGAAGTCAGAGGAGGAACAACAGTTGGAAAGATGACTATGGTTCCAGAGCTAGAGAGACTAGGAACCAAAGAAGTAATTAAATCCCTTGCCACTAGGAGCTGATCCACTAGCCTCAAAACATCTGACTCTGTGAGGCTCTTGGTGGAATGGATGGAAGTTACCGATGGGGAATGAGGCTTCTCCAAGAAAGGGCTTGGAGGCCGGTCATGAAAAGGATCCAGTGATGGTGAATACCTTGCTTAAGGTAATTTTTCAAAAAGGAACTCCTTTGGTTCCAAGACCAAAGGAACTGGAGTGTGAGGTGATGCTGAAATTCTGTCTGCTTTGGACTTAAGTGCTGAAACAATTGGTATTAATACTAGTACCGAAGTTTGAAGTGACTCCCTAGTCAATTCCACAGATATTGAAGGAACCAGGGAAGTTTATGTCATTTTTGCTGGTCGAGCAGATAGGTCGTCGGTGCTGACTGGCTCCTCTTTTTAGCTCTCTCCTGTTTAGAAGAAAAAGAGCAAGAAGAAGAGGAGTTAATATCAGTCTTTGAACAGGACGAACCAGATATGGCCTTATCGAAATTTGACTTGATCAGAACTTTCAAAAATAATTTATTTTTATGCTCTACTGGGGTCTGGTGGCTGAAGTCATGACATATGGCGCAGTCTTCTTGAAGATGCACCAGGCCCAATCAGTGTATACAAAGTGAATATCCGTCTGAGTTCAGTAACTTTCTGTCATACTTCTGGCACCTCTTAAAGCCAGAAGTGCCCTTAGACTTTTCTGCCATGTTAGTGTTTCACATACACACACATGGAAACTGACAGAAGAAGAGGAAAAAAATAAAGATTTTTTTTTTTTAATCAAAGGGATGGGAAAAGTGTACCGACAATGGTACAACAGAATTACTGTTACGGTAAAGAGGAAAGGAGTACCAACGATGGTACAAGAGATTACCAGAGGTAATAAGGGGTGGAAGGAAATGAAAAATACTACCAATGTTTTTATTCAAAAATAGAGATTGATAGGAGCTTATAGAGAGGTCTGGGTAAGCGACAGAAAGAATAAAGTTAAATAACAAGAGGAAAAACCTACAGATAAATAGTAGAAGACGTTCGCTCAAGAGCTGACTGTCAAGGACACATCTGACACTAAAAGTAGCAAACAAGATCTGGGGTAATCTTGAGAGAAGCATTCTGGGTAAAGCTAAGCTTGACAGTTTTTGGACGGGGCGAGCTGGAATAACGGCCGTGTCAATTCCGAGATACGAAACCGAACTCACAGTCAAGGATTAAGTGAAGACTGACAACAACTCACATAACGTTCCATCTATGTTGTCTATTTTCAAATTTTCCTCACATATGGGTTCGGATCTGATCCCTCGGATCAGATTCAGCCATTGCAACAGCTTGTGGCAGCCAAAAAGCTCTCAAGCACCCTACCCTACCCATAATGCCTCTCTTCCAATCCCCTCAGATCTTGTTTCTGATAACAATATAAAAATGATAGAACAGAAATACATTTTTTCTAAGGGTGAGACCATTCCTGGTCCATGTAATAGCCAATTATCAAAATTAGGTTACAAATCAAAATTTTTGGTCAACTCTCTCATCCAAATAAACAAGAAAGGGACAGGGGATAGTGGGTGGGTTGATGAGAAAAAAATGAAAAATGGACGACGCAGATGGAACATTATGGTGAGTACATAACTATTTTATCTGATGTCAATTTTCATTTTATCTTCACATAGGGGACAGAGTCCACAGCTACCTTTTTTCCCGGGTGGCCTTATGTTCTTCAGAACCACTGAACCAAAGGAGGCTTCACCCCTAGAAATCAGATCCAGCTTGTAATGAGTAATGAAAATATGACGGGTAGTCCAAGTTGGTACTGTGCAAATGTCATCCATGGATGCTCTGGCCTGAAAAACTGAAAAGGTGGCCATGGCTTTAGTGGAATGAGCTTGAACAACTTTCAAGAGCTCTAAACCTTCTGTCTTGTATAAAAGATATGCAATCAGTAATCCATTTAGCTAGAGTCACCTTGGTCACCGGAAGGCCCAATCTATTTTCTGAGAAGGAGACAAACAATTGACTTTGTTTCCTTATGTTCTTTATTCTATGAAGGTAAAACACAATTGTCTATGAGCATCTAAGATATGTAACAAATATTCACCTTTATTGGTGAAGTTTGGAAAGAAAACTGGTAGATTAATGGATTGACTGATAAAATTCTCTGAAACTATTGTCAGCAAGAATTAAGGATTAGTACATAACATGACCCTGTCTTTGTGGACGACCAAGTTTGGTGGTTGAGATGATTTATTTTATTTTTATTTATTTATTTATTTACATTTGTTAACCGGGAAAGTCCAACTGGGAACAAAGCCAATTTTCAGCAGAGGCCTGGGGAGAAATGCTCCAGATGCATGTCTTTTTAGTGCAGGAAGAAAGCAGAGCACCCGGAGGAAACTCACACGAATGAAGGGAGGACATGCAGACTCCACACAGAAGGCACTCTAGCCAAGAATCAAACTGGAGAGCTTTTTGCTGTGAGGCGACAATGCCTCATCTGCACCACTGCGCCGTCCATAAGGCCTGAATCTCAGAAATTCTTCTTACAGACATGATGGCTACCAAGAAAATGTTTTTCAAGAGAGAAATTTAAGTTGACAGGTAGCAGCTGGTTCTAAAAGGCTGTTTAATTTTTTTGTAATACCAAATTTAACTCTCAAGGTGGTGAAAGATCTTTGTAAGGGGCTTGAGTAATAGAGTTCCTCTCAAGAATGCCTTGCATACCTTATGTGAAGCGAGGGAGGAACCATCAAATCCAATATGAAAATTAGAAATTGCAACTAGCTGTAACTTTATTGCAGAATAAGCTGCCCCCCTGGTTAAAAAAGCAGTGCTACAAATTCTAATATAGCATGGATAGGAGCTGGAAAGGGTCTACATCATTTTGTTGAGACCAATGTATGAAGCTCCTCCACTTACTATTATAAATCTTACATGTAGATGGTTTATGGGAGGATAATAGAGATGACGAACTGGGAAAGAGAGCATAGGTTTGTCTGGCTCTCAAAGGAACTGGAGATACCAAGAGCTGTGAGCTTGATACTTTGAACATTTGAATGAGGCATCCATGTCAGGTGTGACAGCAGATATAGAATTGGATCCAGAATCCATGGTCTCTTCCATACTTGAGGCCAAAGAAAGGGAAACTAGATTTGACAAGATCTATATGGAGCAATGAGTATTACTTCTCTCTTCAACCTGTTCACTTTCTGAAGAAATTTGGGAACCAAAGGGGTTGGTGGAAAGGCATATAGCAGACCAGGAGGCTAATCGTGAGTGACAGAATCCTTCGGTGACTCCCCTCTTGAGAAGATCAGGACAAAGTAGTTACTGCATTAGTTGTTCAGAGAGGAAGCAAAAAGGTCACAGCAAGGCCTGCCCCACTTACGGAATATACTTTCTGCCACTTTCTGATGGAAGAACCACTCATGAGGAATAATAATGGATCTGATCAACCTGTCCCCTATCACCTTGGACTTTCCAGGAATGCACATTACTACCAGAAAGAGACTGGATGAAAATCACCCACTGTCAACTCTAAGCGCTTCTCAACATAAGGGGTATGATCTGTTGCACCTTGCTTGTTGATGTACCAGACCACTGACATGTTGTCTGATTGAACTGCAATTGTTCCGAAAGAGAGAGCATTCTGAAAGGCTTGCAACACTAGTAGCACTGCCCTCATCCCTAGTACATTTACATGCAACTTGGCCTCTTGTGTAGATCATGTGCCTTGGTATGTTTTTCCCAAATAATGCCCCACCCACCCTGTATGGGAAGCATCTGTAGTCACTGTGGCCTTGGGGAGAGGGGGAACAAAGAGATGACTTTGTATAAGTTGATCCGATTGAATCCACCATAAAAGATCCTTCTTGCAAGTGTTCGTAATTCTTATTGGGGCTGACATGGGTTGAAGGATAGACCATTGTACTGCAAGAAGCCACTGTAACACTTTCATGTGGAATCTCACTAGTGGAACTAGTATTATTGCTGCTGCCATAGAACCCAAGGCCTGAGGTACTGTTCGAATGGATACTCTTGAATTGTGCTGCAACTTTCTAACTTGATCTCTTATGGTCATCACTTCTGACAATGGGAGACATGCCACCATCTTGATTGTGTTTATGTTTGCTCCTATGAAGTTCAATCCTTGAGAGGAGTCTAGGTGTGACTTTTTGCAAACTACTGAAATACCTAACATGGAAAAAGTTTGAAGAACCATGTCTTTTGCTTCTAGAAGTAGATGCCTGCTTGAGGCAGTTATAAGCCAGTTGTCTAAGTATGTAAACACCTGGAATCCTTGTTGTCACAAGTGAGCTACTACTACTGCCATACAGTTGGTGAACACTCTGGGGGCTGTAGTGAGACCAAATAACAGTACTCTGAACTGATGCTCCCAGCCAGAAGTATAGGTGACTTCTGGATCGTCTGTCCATCTTTATACAGAGTACACAACCTTTTTTTTCCTCAATTTTTTTTTTATTTTTCAAATACAGTTGAATAAATTCCATAGTATTTGTATATAACATCTTAATAACTATGTACATTATTTACATCAGCCTGACACTATAACAGAGCTCAAAATATACAATTACTTTATATGTATAACAATCCAGTTATCAGAGTGTATCTGTTCAGTTATTGTAAAATGTCAATTAATGATAAGACTTTTTTCCATGGATTGTTAATAAATGGCTTAGGACGAATCCCTAATTCTTTAATTTTAATTTCTAACAATGCTGTCGTCTTCAGTAGGCTGTAGAAGTCTTCCAAAGTTGGTATTGTGTTTGTATTTCATCTTCTTGTTATACACTTTCTTGAGATTGCAAGTATTGTCCATACTAGATACATATTTGACTCATTCAAATGAGGACCTTCGTATACATTTAATAATACTAGAGCTTTAAATAAGTTAAACAATTCATTAAATAAAGCTTGTAAAAAGTTTTTAATACCATTCCAAAATGCCATCATTTTAGCACAGTCGAAAAAATGTGAATCCAATCTGCATTGTTTATTTGTTCACATCTCCAACATATTCCCTTTGTAGAAGAATTAATTTTAGTAAATCTATATGGAGTTAAGAATGCTCTGAGCAAGCATTTCCAATTAAAAACTTTCCAGTATTATGTAAAGGATGCATGTTTTGTTGATAATAAAATATTTGATTTAATGTCTTCACTTAGCAGTAATGAGTGTCCATTTGTTATATAATTCCAATATGAGGATTTGGGTGTCGTTTTATAATTTATCAATATCTTGTAAATTTTCAAAATACTATTTCCCATGTCATAATCATTATATATGATTTCATATAGGTACTTTCTAAGTTTAGGTATTTCTGTAAATGAAGAATTACTAATTATTCTGCATAAATCTGGCGAATACATCAAAATGCTTTGCATAGTCAGCCAATCTTGTTGTGGAATTTTGTATGTTGTTTCTATTGTTTGCATATCCAGAACTTTTAGTTATTTGATACATTGAAACTAAAAAACAAATCCTTTATGTTCCCATGAATTAATTATTTTCTGTATATTTTATGTGGTTAGCTCTTTGTAACTATGTTATGCAACTAGGTGTTAAAAGATCAAACCAGATTTTTAAATCTATATTTCCATAAAAAAATTTCCTAAATGAGTCAATGTAATAATCATACAAGTTTTAGTGGGTTTAGCTATGTTATATTGCATACTAATACATAATATGTGCCATGGCAAATTGTTTTTATCTGTTATTTGAAATTTGTTTTGTAAATCAAATTCATTTATTGATATTACAGTTAGTAATTTTTTCCAAGTTGCAGAATAATTTGGACTTATACAATCTCAGATTTTAGGTATTGATGCTTTTATATACGTTTCTATACCAGGAAAGTTTATTCCTCCCTGTTTTCATGGTCTGATATGATGTACTAAAGCTATTCTTTTTCTTTTGGGAAACAATAAACATTTTATTAGGCATGAGTTTATTTATCTGAGTATATTCCTTTCTGGTAACAGTTGTATTGCCAAAGCTATATATAGAATCTTGGGTAGTAAAACCATTTTTACTAACTGTAGTCCATCTTCAAATGTTAATATTATTTTGTTCCACTTTTCCACTGAGATTTTAATTGTACTGATATTATTGTAGTTTATTTAGACCAATTCATTATTATCCTTGCATAACTCAATTCCTAGATATTTCAAGGTAGATTCTTATTTCCCTATAATGTGATTCCCCTTTGTCTGAAATTCTGTTTTTTTAATTTAAAAATAGAAATTTTGATTTTGATTTAATGAAATGGAGTCCTGAAATCCTGTAAAATGTGTTGATTAAAATATCTAATTCTTCTGTCTCTTTTTTTTTGGATAATATTAATAATATGTCATTAGCAAAGAGCATTACTTCAGAACTATATTGTTCAGAAACATCCACTCCTTTGATTTCTGCATTGTTACGTATTGAATAATAACCAGGGTTTGAACTATTTAATTTTAGTTACATATGTTGGAATTTTGGAGTTAAAGATAAATGGTTTGTACCCATTTTGAAGTTTTAGTATCAATGAATTGTGGACTGAAAAGGGGCAGGGAATGAATGAGAAATTAATGATTTTAGAGTGTAAGTCATGGGCAGTAAATATTTTATCTATTCTAGTTTGGGTACCAAATCAATGATCTTGATGGAAAAACAACAAAGATTTATCTTCTTTAAATTTGAAAGCATCTATAAGATGAAATGATTCTACCCATTTTGTTTAAAGCTTTTGATACAGCAGATGTATGCAGCGGTCTTTTATTTGAAGTTTCAGAAATGTCAAATATACAGTTAAAATTTCCTCCTAATATTAAGTTGCCTTTATAATTATTACAAATTAAATCCAAGTGTTTTTTAACAGTTTCTAATCCAATGCCTGGGAACCAGTATAGACTGGCTAGGATCCATATTCTGTTATTATATCTAACTATTACTAATGCCATATGGCCTTCTTCATCTTCATACTTATAAATGATTTCTGGGTTAATCACATTTGTTTCCATAAAACTGTTACCCATTTTGTCTTTGTCTTATAAGTGGATTGTGCCAATATCATATATTCCTTAGGATTCCAATTGTAATTGTCATTTGTTTTGAAATTAATTTCTTGAAGGAAGACAATTTGTGCTTTGTTCAGTTTTAAATATTTCAGTAGATTTGATCTCTTGCTAGGATTGTTTAAGCCACTGGTATTTAAAGATAATAAAGTTAAATCCATCTTAGGTTATTTAGACTATGTATTTTTTGTTTTATTGTGACAATTAAACATTTTCCTCTGATAACTATAAAGCATATGTTTGAGCTTTTAAAGGAAATTATCAGTTTTATACTTTGACTGTTTACCAATAAAGTACTGCATTGATCAGGCATATTTAAAATGTTTTTGTGAAATAACAAATTTAAACTAATAAATGTTAACAAAACTAAGATCCACACTAGCCATGGAATGAAAATCATTCCTAATCTGATGGATACACCTAAATCCATCAGATTATCACTCATACCTTGACAATCCAGAACATCTGAGCTCCATAAATTGAATTATCATATGGAGAATATTTGTGATAGGAATAAGCAATATTTATATTATTTTGAACAGATACAGTACTACTGTAGATTAGACAGAATTCTAATACCATATAAATGTCTACTTATTGTATAAACAATTAATATTTACATGAAAGATAGATGACACGCAATTCAATCATAGTAAAGAAGAATGTATCATATTTGATGATATGTATACAACATTAGTTACCTTGGTAACAGCTTAAGTATTATGTATGTTCAAGATGTATTACAAAACCACAATTCAAGTTAAAGCAATTATATGACTTGTTATGCACATTTACTTATATGAGAAAATCATCATGTTTCCCCTTGATGTTCAATATAGTGTATGTCATTTATAACAAGTTAAAACAGTAGTGTTATTATACACAAATCCATGTTATTAAACTGAATGTCTGTTGTCAATTTAATACTATTTGTTCAGAATATGATTGTTACATTCTGTGACATTTCAAATTCAGGCTTCTATTGTTTCTCTTGAACAACTTTGTCAGTTTGATGTCATGTATAAAATAAGAAGTTATGTACCTACCATAACGTTCCATGTTAGTTGTCTTCATCTCGCCTTCTTTCTTGCTGTTTGTATTGCGGTTAATAATAAACGGGATCGGAGCCGATCCTCGGCTCTGACTCGGCCATCTTCAATAGCTTGAGAGACGTTTACTAGCTCAAGGCTATCCCTTATCCCATGATGCCTAACGACAGCTACCTAGATATGTTTGAAATAGCTAATCCCAGACATATGAGAGAAAACAGTTATCAAAAAACAGGTTGTTTCTTGCATCCTAAAATCTAGAATAGGTTAGGAAGACCTAGCCAGAAGAATAACAATGAAGAATACTCAGCCAGTGAAAAAGGATTCCTCTCGATCCACTAGGATGGGGGGATGGAGGGAAGGATGCAAGAAAGAAGGCAAGATGAAGACAACTAACATGGAACGTTATGGTAGGTATATAACTTCTTAATATTAAGTTGTCTATCTCGCCTTCATTCTTGCTGTTTGGGACAGCGTCCCTAGCACCTAACATCCTGGGTGGCTCAGTGGAACAGACTCTTCAGAACAGTGGAACCAAAGTCAGCTCTGCGCCAGGAGACCATATCCACCTTGCAATGAGAAATAAAGGTATGAAGGTTTGCCCACGTGGCAGCTGCACAGATGGAATCTATGGGCAACCTAGACTGAAAAGTTATGGAGGTGGCTAATGCCCTAGTAGAATGGCCTTTCCGTTTAGTTGGTAACTCTTTATTCCATAACTGGTAAATAAATGTAATAGCAGTAGTGGTGCTGCGGTAGAGTTGTCGCCTCACAGTAAGACGCTGTCCGGTTCGACTCTCAGCTAGAGCGTCTTCTGCGTGGAGACATGCGTGAATGGGCGTACCTTCGTTGAAGGTTGTGCTCCAGGGCTGGCAACTCGGCACGTAAAAATTCAACTGCCAATCATTAGCGGACCGGAGTTCCGCTGTGGCGACCCCTAACCGGGAAAAGCCAAAAGACACAACAACAACAACAAAAAAGTGTGGGACAACCTTCTGGAAAAGGTCACCTTGGAAACTGGGAGACCTTGTTTGTTTAAGGCATATAATTGGTCTGACTTTCTTATTTCTTTAGTTCTATGTAGGTAAAAACGCAATTGTCTATGAACATCCAATTGGTGAAGCTTGTACTCTGCCTTGTTGCTATGACTGGGGAAGAACACAGGGAGATCTATAGATTGATTTAAATTATTTTATGAGCAGACTTTAGGAAGAAACGAAGGATTAGTCCTCAGAGAAACTCTGTCCTTGTGAAACACCAGGTAAGGAAGACGAACACATAGTGCTTGAAGTTCTGAGACACGCCTAGCTGAAGTGATAGCAACCAGAAAGAGTGTCTTCCAAGACAGAAACTTGATGGAGCAGGATGCTGCCAGTTCAAAAGGAGGCAGAATTAAGGAAGTTAGGACTAAATTAAGGTCCCACGGAGGAGGGGGATCTCTCGCTGGAGGTCTAAGAAGAGATGTTCCTCTCAAAAATGCTTTACAGAGCTTATAAGACATGATGTTAGAATTTTGCAAACCGATATGAAAATTAGAAATGGTCACTAATTGTACCCTAATTGTAGCGGAAGCGGCCCCATAGTGAAAAAGTTGGGCTAGAAATTCAAGAATTTCGTGGACTGGGGCAGAGAAGGGATCCACATTCCTAGACTCTGCCCAATAAGAAAAAAGTTTCCATTTGCTAGCATAAGTTTTTCTTGTTGTAGACTTATGTGAGGAAATGACAATCTCACGGACTGCTGGGGAAATGCTGGGAAGCCTGGCTAAGGCTGCAAGTGGAGCAACCAAGCTGTGAGCTGGAGAGTTTGGAGGGATTGATGCAACCCGCCTGACTGATGAATCAGGAGATCTGGAATCGGGTCCAGAGTCCAGGGCTGATCGAGAAGGTAGAGGTGCAGGAACGGGAACCATATCTGTCGAGGCCAGTAGGGAGCAATGAGGATCATTTTGCAACCCAACAATTTTGCTTTCTGTATGAGTTTCGGTATCAGGGGAAATGGAGAAAAGGCATAAAGAAGTCCCTGAGGCCAATCATGGGCTACAGCGTCTCTGGGTATGTGATTTGGAAGCGGAAGAAGGGAGAAGTAGTTGCTGCATTTGCTGTTGAAAGGGGTGGCAAAAAGATCGCAGCAAGGCTGTCTCCATTTGCGGAAGATAAGATCCGCAACTTCCTGATTCAGAGACCACTCGTGAGGCATGAGGATAGCTCTGCTGAGCCTGTCCACTATGACATTGGATCTCCCAGGGATGTGTGTTGCAATCAGAAAACGTTGGGAGGAAATCGCCCACTGCCACAGTCTGAGTGCTTCTCGACACAGGGGGTAGGATCAGGTTCCGCCCTGCTTGTTAATGTACCACACCACTGGCATGTCAGTTTGAATTGCAATGGTCCCGGAAGGAAGACAGTCTTGAAGGGCTTGCAACGCTAGGAGCATAGCTCTCATTTCTAGGACATTTATGTGCAGATGGTACTCGTTAGGTTGCCAAGTGCCTTGGACTGTCCTGCCCAGATAATGCCCCCCCCACCCTATCAGGGAGGCATCTGTAGTCACTGTGGCTACTGGAGGGGGCTGTATGAAAGGTCTTCCCTGAGTCACTAGTGGGGAGGCCATCCACCAAGAAAGGTGCCTTTTGCAAGCCTCCATAATCAGGATCATGTGAGACATGGGTAGGTCCTGGAAAGACCACTGCGTGAAAAGAAGCCACTGAAGAATTCTCATGTGGAAACGAGCTAATGGAAGTAGAAGAATGGCAGCTGCCATGGAGCCCAGAGTTTGAAGGACATATCTGACTTGGATCCTTTTGCTCTGCATTAGGATTTGCACTTGTTGACGAATTGTGAACACTCTTTCCAGTGGTGACCTTGCGAACATTTCCCTTGTGTTTAATTCTGCTCCTATGTAAGTGATAGACTGACAGGGCAACAAGGCAGATTTTTCAAAATTTATTGTAATACCTAGCTGGGTGCAAGATGTGATTGTATAATCCCGGGCTTGTAAGAGTTGATGCCTGGTGGTAGCAGTGAGGAGCCAGTCGTCTAGATATGGAAACACCTGGATTCCTTGACGTCTCGGGTGAGCTGTGACCACTGCCATACATTTGGTGAACACCCTGGGGGCTGTGGTGAGACCAAAGGGCAGAGCTCTGAACTGGTAATGACTGGCCCCCACCCAAAAGCGAAGAAATCTCCTGGAGCGTCTGTCCATCTTGATATGGTAGTACGCATCCTGAAGATCTATCGAGCACATCCAATTGTCCTGACCCAGGAAAGGTAGAAAGGACTGTAGCGTGACCATCCAAAACTTTGTTCTTTGTACAGACTTGTTTAGTCTGTTGAGATCCAGAATCGGTCTCCAGTCCCCTGTCTTTTTTGGTATCAAAAAGAATCTTGAGTAAGTTCCGGATCCGTGCTGGTCTGCGGGGACTTCCTGAATGGCTCTTTTTTCTAGCAGTTTTGAAACTTCTATTACTGCTTGCTCCTTCAGATTGGGTGGAACATCTGGAAGGGCCTTTTTTGACTGTAAGGGGGGGTTGATGGAAGGGAATTTTGTAACCTCCAGATATAATGGATAGTACCCATCTGTCTCTTGTTAAATTTTGCCAGGCTTTTGGGTACAGCGAAGGTCTTCCCCCTACTGCCTCCAGAGTTGAGCAGCTGGGCAACCCTTCAGGGATGCTGGAAGGGCTTGTCAGAGAAGGATTCTCTGTTGCCCTGGTTCTGTGGACCCCCTCTGCCATGAGGGCAGCGTCTATTATTGTTGTTTCTCCCGCTGCCTCTGGAGGAAAAATCACCACGTGTGTCAGGCAAGGCTCCCTGAGATTTGCGGAACCACATCTTCCCACTCTTCTGACCCTTGGGGTAAGGTCTACAGGGAGTGGAAAAACGGACTCCCATGGCAGAGAGAGTCTTGCCTTCTTGCTCACACCTAGTCAACGTGTCTTTCACCTGTGGCCCAAAGAGAAAGGAGCCATCAAAGGGGGAATTGGTGAAGGACACTCGAAAGGGTTCCGCAAAGTGACACAGCCGCATCCAAGCATGCCTCCTGAGGGCCACACCCGTACCCGTGGCTCTACTCGCTCCATCGGCTGCATAGGAAATGAGCCTCATGGAGGAGTTAACTACAGAATTAAGAGTAGCTAGCTGGGAAGCTACTTTGGCTTGTACTCCCTCAGCTGTAGGATCTAGAAAGGGTACCTCCAAGCTCTTTAAGGAGATCCCTTTAAAGGCGAGTAAAATGACAGATAGTTCAGGGACCTCATGGAGAAGGTTGCTGAAGCAAACATTTACTTTCCGTACCTGTCCATCGTCCTAGACTCCTTGTTAGGGGGATGAACAGATGAAAGGGTCTCTGCTAACTCTTTTTTGGTGACTGCTGCTACCACCATGGCATCAACCGGCACACCTTTAGAAAGGAATTGCTTATCCTGGGGGGCTGTAATAAATTTGCCAGGTCTCCTGGGAGTTGGTTACACTGTGTCCGGAGCTGACCAAGCCTTTCGAGCCACTACAGACATAAGTGGGTTGAAAGGAGGAGAAACCCAGGAGGTGGAAGGTCGGGAACCGAAAGCGTCCAGGAATACAGACTCATCCTCGGTAGGGGCTAGGGGAGTCGAGTTCCCCCTCTGCCTAAGCATTTCAAGGATGTCTGAAAAGGAAACATCTTCAGAGGGGGATCTCGAGGACCCTTCCGATTCATCTAAGTCTGCATCAGAAGTGACAGACTCAGAGGCGTCAATGTGCTTCCTCTTGCACTTCTTCCAAGGGGGCTCCTCTGAGTGATCAGGGGAGGTCACGGAAGAAGAGAGAACACCTAATGGGGTGTCCTGGGGCATCAGTTCCCTACGCTTGGGGTCTGGAGGAGGAGCAGAGGTTGGCACAGACACTACGGGGGACGGAGCAGGTGGGGCTGGTAGTGCAGCTGTCTCAGGGGACAGCAAACTCTGCATGATCTCAAAGGCATCCCTGCCTCGAGGCAGAGAAAGCTCCGGTTCCGAAGAAATAGGAATCTTTCTCCGCGCCGAGGGGGATGGCTCAGAGGCTGATGTTGGAGCTGAGCTCACCTGCGTCGATGCTCTGAGAGGGAGAACGGCGTCGGACAAGGGTCCGATGCCGCTCGCCCCCTCAGAGCAGACGAGGGAGCCCTGGCGTCAAGATTCCTCGATCGAAGGAACCATTGAGGTAATCGGAGCCGAAGTCGGAACTGAAGGAGAGATGGTGATCGGAGCCGACAGTTCCACTACTCGAACCCCAACAAACTCCGGCGCCAAACTCAATGGAGTCGGAGGAGGAACAGAAAAAGAGGTGGATGGAGCCGATACCCGTTGAGGAGGGCTAGACAATAATTTTGCTAATGCCTGTGATTTAAGCAACCTACTTACTACTCTCTCCACATCATGATCCGACAGCCTAGAGGATCGAGAGGAGTGTGATGAATGGCGGCTACGTTCAGTTTGCAATAATGGAGACCGAGGAGCCGAATGAACTGACTCTAATTTAGGGGACCTCAGCCTCATATGGCTCTGAGATGGCTCCGAAACATCCAATGGAGCCGACGGAAGGGTTGTCTTCTCTGTGCCAGCCAGAACCGACATACTCGCTAAATTCTGTACAGGAGTCAGCTCCGAAGGTGGAGCCGACGGTTTTGTGGATTTTGGGGATTTCACTGGCTGGGAACTCATTGCCAGTGAATCCTGAGGCTTTAACAGACCCCTAAGGATCAAGTTGTTCTTACGCTCCTGCAAGACTCTTGGACTAAAGGCATGGCAAATAGAACAAGAGTCCTGCAGGTGAACAGCGCCCAAACAATAAACGCAGCTAGTGTGCCCATTTGTCAGAGACATTTTCTGACAGCATGAGTCACACTTTTTAAATCCAGATACTTTAGCTTCCTTAGACATGACCCAACTACAAAAAACTAAGTAGCACTCAGTAAACAGAGAGAGACAAATAAGTACTACTCTAAACAAGTACACCTATAAATATATAACCTCTGTCTCTCTCTCTTTTTTTTTTTAAACAACAGCAAAAAAGTAAAGCCTCTAAGTTAAACGGCTATCCTAGGGAGAGAGGGAGGGGGGAGAACTGTCTAACTTAAACGAGTTCTAAATAAAAGGGAAATTAAGAAGAATGAAGTACTCAACAACACATACAGAATAAAACTAAAAACAGTAAAATATCTATTAGTTTAAAGGGTCTAAGAGAATATTTTTACACAAAAAAGTGAAATATACAAGCCTGAGCCAGAAAACGACACACCTCGCAGCTGAAGCGGCAAATGAGATCTGGGTAGCTGTCGCTAGGCATCATAGGCTAAGGGGTAGCCTCAACCCAGTAAACAGCTCTCGAGCTATTGAAGATGGCCGAATCGGAGCCGAGGATCGGCTCCGATCATGTTTATTATTAACTGCAATACAAACAGCAAGAAAAAAGGCGAGATGAAGACAACTTAACATCATTAGTTACCTTGGTAACCACTTAAGTATTATATATGGTCAAGATGGGTTACAAAAACTACAATTCAAGTTAAAGCAATTACATGACTTGTTATGCATATTTACTTATATAAGAAAATCATCATGCTTCCCCTTGATGTTCAATGTAGTGTATGTCCTTTATGACAAGTTAAGACAGTAGTGTTATTATACTCAAGCCCATGTTATTAAATCCTGTCTTTAATATCTAAATTCAGCAGACTGCTTCATCTTATATGACAATTATATATTTTATGTCTAGATTTACTACAAAAAGAAGTTATGTACTCACCATAACGTTCCATGTATGTAGTCCATCTCGTCGATTATTACATGTGGGTTTGGAGCCAATCCTCTGCTTCGACTCAGCCGCTTTTAGAAAGCCTGAAAACTACTGATTGGCTCGTGGCTAGGAGGTATCCCATGGTGCATGAGCACATTCCCCAGATCTTGTTTTCTACTAATCTATCAGGATAAGACAGGAAAGGACAAAGGTCAGGAAGAATAAACTGTAATAAAGGCGCCCTTTATGGTATAAACCACTGTAGAAAAAGAAAAACCTGTTTCCAGATCCACCAGGAAGGGGGCTGGTGGGTGGGGTTGTAATAATGTTAGGCGAGATGGACTACATACATGGAACGTTATGGTGAGTACATAACTTCTTTATGTTATGTAGTCCTATCTTGCCACCATTATTACGTGTGGGACAGTGTCCCTAGCATTTTGAATGGGTGGCTCACTGGTTCCTAGGTTCATAGGTAAGTACTAAGCTAGCTGCCCTTGTGGGACATTTTAAGCCCTAGCCAATTTCACATTTTGTGTTTGAAATAACATATTCCATTTGGTTATAACCTGGTCTTACCCATCCCATGGTCGATAATTAAATATTACCCCTAATGAGAATAACTGGGATCATACCATAGATAATATTTGGTGACCCATGAATGGGATAAAGCATTTAGGAGCTGTATCTATCCATTAGTACTACAGGGGGCAGTCCTAGGGTAAAGTTTTTGTTTCCTATCCAGAGATCTAAGCTGTGGTTGAAAATGGACAGGGATGAACTTTGTTTTATATGGATGGGGAGTCTGTTCCACAGCAGCCATATCCTCTGTGAAATATACCAGTCCTTCCAAACCATTCTGTTGGTGTTGCAGAAGAGGTTTAGCTCCCTAAACTGAGTACAGTAAACTGTCATTTAATTTGAACTCAAGAAACTGGCACCCTCAACCAACTGGCAAAAAAATATCGAAGAAATACAGTACAATTTTCAAGTGGTGCACTTTCTATCCCCCCCCCCTGCAGAAACATACCTTACGCATTTAGAGTTTTAGCGTTTTAAAAGGTAAACTGTCAAGTAACCAGAAACTGCGGTTATCCAGCATCTACCAATTCCCATGGGTGCCGGTTATGTACCTACCATAACGTTCCACATTAGTTGTCTTCTTCTCGCCTTCTTTCTTGCTGGATGGGTTCGGAGCCGATCCTCAGTTCCGACTCGGCTAATGCCAAAGCTCGAGAGCTATTTTTACCAGCTCGAGGTAACCCTGTATCCCACAATGCTAGGCGCTAACTACCCAGATCTCGTTTGATAGCTAACACTATAGTAGTTCTGCCCCCAGAACAAAGGAGAGAATGGCATACCCATGTAGATAGCCATCCCAAGAAAGGGATAACCACTGGAGACCATAGTGGGAGAAAGGCAAGGCTCCTTAGGATCCTAACGGTCTGTCCAGGCTAGGGGGTTGGAGGGCAGGATGCAAGAAAGAAGGCGAGAAGAAGACAACTAACATGGAACGTTATGGTAGGTACATAACTTCTCAATGTGAAGTTGTCAAATTCGCCTTCATTCTTGCTGGATAGGACCGCGTCCCTAGCACCTTAACCCTGGGTGGCTCGTTGGAACAGACTCTTGAGGACAGTGGAACCAAAGTTAGCTCAGCTTCTGGAGGCCATGTCCAATTTGTAAGGAGAAATAAAGGTATGGGGAGAGGCTCATGTGGCTGCCGCACAAACTGAATCTAAGGGCAACCTGTCCTGAAAGGCTATAGACATAGCTAAGGCTCTAGTTGAATGGGCTCTAGGTCTTGAAGGAAGCTTTTGACGCCTCAGTTCATAGATGAAAGTGATGACAGAGGCCAACCATCTAGAAAGGATTACTTTGGAAACTGGAAGGCCTTTCTTCCCTTCAGCATAAGATAGGAAGAGCTGGTCAGATTTCCTAATTTGCTTGGTTCTATCCAAGTAGTAATGGAGTTGGCGATGAACATCCAAGAAATGCAACTTTTGTTCCACTCTGTCAGAGTAATTAGGGAAGAAAACTGGGAGATCGATAGTCTGGTTTAGATTTGCCTCAGAAGATATCTTGGGTAAAAAGGAGGGGGTTGTTCTGAGGGACACTCTATCTTTATGGAAAACAAGATAAGGAGGACGAACGCAAAGGGCGTGAAGTTCTGAGACTCTCCTCGCAGAGGTTATGGCTACTAGAAACAAAGTTTTCCATGAGAGTAACTTCAAGGAACAGGAAGCCGCAGGTTCAAAGGGAGGGAGAATCAAGGAGGTTAAAACTAGATTCAAATCCCACTGTTGTGGGGGATGTCTAACCGGGGGCTTGAGTAAAAAGATACCTTTGAGGAATGCTTTACAAAGTTTATGAGACATAATGGAGGAGTCTGCCAAGCCAACATGAAAATCTTAAATGGCCGCTAACTGGACTCTGATAGTGGAGGAAGAAGAACCCAAATGAAAGAGTTCGGCCAAAAAATCTAAGACCGATTGGATAGGAGCCACAAATGGGTCTATGTTCCTAGATTTTGCCCAGAAGGAAAAACGTTTCCATTTGCTGGCATAAATCCTCCTGGTAGAAAATTTGTGAGAAGCTAAAATTATGTCATGTACCAAATGGGAGATAAAGGGAAGCCTGGCTAAGGTTGGAAGTGGAGCAACCAAGCTGTGAGGTTGAGAGAGGGGAAAGATTGGTGCAGCTTGCCCGACTGATGGGTCAAGAGATCTGGAACTGGGTCCAGATGCCAGGGCTGCTGCAAGAGGTAACGGTGCAGGAACGGAAACCATATTTGTCGAGGCCAGTACGGAGCAATGAGGATCATCGTGGATCTCAAGGCGGTAGCTTTCTGAATCAACTGAGTGATAAATGGAAAGGGGGGAAAGGCATACAGGAGACCCTGGGGCCAATCGTGGACTAGAGCGTCTCTAGGAGGGTGGCCGGGAAGAGGGAAGAGAGTGAAAAATTCATGGCATTTGCTGTTCTGGGGTGTAGCGAAAAGATCGCAGCAAGGCTGACCCCATTTTTTTGAAAATTTCTTCCACTACTGACTGCTTGAGAGACCACTCATGCGGCATGAGAATGGCTCTGCTCAGCCTGTCCGCTATGACGTTGGACTTCCCGGGGATATGCATTGCTATCAGAAACCGTTGAGAGGAGATCACCCACTGCCAAAGTCTGAGTGTTTCTCGATATAAGGGATAGGACTTGGTTCCGCCCTGCTTGTTGATGTACCACACTACGGACATATTGTCCGTCTAAACTGCAATCGTCCCGATGGGAAGAGAGTCTGAACTGCAATTGTCCCGATGGGAAGAGAGTCCTGAAGGACTTGCAATGCTAAAAGAACTGCTCTCATCTCTAGGACATTGATGTGCAGGTGGCACTCGAAAGGTTGCCAAGTGCCCTGGACCGTCCTGCCCTGAAAATGCCCCCACCACCCGATCAGGGAGGCATCCGTTGTCACTGTAGCAACCGGGGGGGGGGAGACGAAGGGTCTGCCCTGAGACACTTGAAGGGAGACCATCCACCAAGACAGGTGTTTCTTGCATGATTGGGTTATCAAAATGTAGCGTGACATCGGGAGCTGCTGGAAGGACCACTGAGAGAAGAGCATCCATTGCAGGAGTCGCATGTGGAATTGAGCTAAGGGAAGTAACGTAATGGCAGCCGCCATGAGACCTAGAGTCTTCAGTACAAACTTGGCCTGAATTTTGTTGTTCTGAAGCAGGATATGAACATGTTTGCGAATATCTGAGATTCTTTGAGCCGTCAGTTTTGCAGAGAATTCGACTGTGTCTAATATGGCGCCTATGAAGGTAATAGACTGACAAGGCAGACTTTTCAAAGTTTATGGAGATACCTAGCTCTTCGCAAATCTGAATGGTGTAATCTCTGGATTGAATAAGTTGACGCCTGGTGGTGGCGGTAAGGAGCCAGTTGTCTAGATATGGAAACACCTAGAATCCTTGACGCCTCAGATGATCCATAACCACTGCCATGCATTTGGTGAACACTCGGGGGGCTGTAGTGAGACCAAAGGGCAGGGCCCTGAACTGGTAGTGACTGGCTCCCAGCCGGAAGTGGAGAAACCTTCTGGAGCGTCTGTGCATTTTGATGTGGTAGTACACATCCTGAAGGTCTATAGAGCACATCCAATGGTCCTGACCCAAAAAGGGTAGAATGGACTGTAGCGTGACCATCCGGAACTTCGTTCTTTGAACAGACTTGTTCAGTCTGCTGAGATCCAAAATTGGTCTCCAGTCCCCTGTCTTTTTTGGTACTAAAATGAACTTGGAGTAGATTCCGGATCCTTGCTGGTCTGCTGGGACTGGCCGGATGGCCCTTTTTCTTAGCAGTTTTGAGATTTCTAATACTGCTTGTTCCCTTCGACCAGGTGGAACATCTGGAAGGGGCCTGTTTGGCTGTTTTGGGGTGTGGACAAAGGGAATTTTGTAACCCTTGGATATGATCGACCGTACCCATGTGTCTTCGGTAAGGGAAAGCCAGGCTTTTGGGTATAGTGATAATCTTCCCCCGACTGCCTCCGAAGGTGGACAGGCGGGCAGCTTCTCAGGGATGCTGGAAGGGTTGGCCAAAGACAGCTTCTCTGCTACCCTGATTCTGCAGACCCCCTCTGCCCCTGGGGCGGCGTCTATTGTTGTCCCCCCCTGCCTCTAGGGGGGAACTCGCCTCGTGCATCCGGCGTGACTCCCTGTGGTTTGCGAAACCCTTCTGACCTTTGGGGTATGGTCTGGATGGGGTGGAAAAACAGACTCCCACTGCAGAGAGAGTCTTGCCGTCTTGTTCGCATCTGGTCAAAGTATCCTTCACCTGAGGTCCAAACAACGCCAAACCGTCAAAGGGAGAGTTGGTGAAGGATGCCTTGAAGGGGTCAGCAAAGTTACAAAGTCGCATCCAGGCATGTCGTCTTAAGGCCACACCTGTGCCTGCAGCCCTACTCGCCCCATTGGCCGCATAAGAAATAAGCCACATGGAGGAGTTAGCAATCGAGTTTAGGGTTGCCAGCTGGGAGTTGATTTTGTCCTGAGACCTCGCAGCTGTTGGATCCTGTAGTGTGTCACCCATTTCTTTGAGCAAGTCTCGTTGAAGACGGGTGAAATGACATAGGTAATTCAGCGACCGCATGGTAAAGGTCGCTGAAGAAAACATCCACTTGCCGTACCTATCCATGGTCCTAGATTCCTTATTAGTGGATGGATAGGTACCGAAGGATCAGCCAGTTCCTTCTTAGTGGCTGCAACCTCCACCATGGCATCAACAGGGACACCCTTGGTCAAAAACTGTTTATCAGCAGGGGCTGTGATAAATTTTGAAGGCCTCCGCGGGGGTTGGTTCCATCGAGTCAGGGGCCGCCCATGCCTTCCTGGCCACCACTTCCATAAGGGGGTCAAACGGCAGAGACACCCAGGAGGTGGAAGGGCGAGAACCAAATGACTCTAGGTAGACCGACTCGTCTTCGGAAGGGTTGAGGGTAGACCAGTTCCCCCACTGCTTGAGGATCTCAAGGATGTCAGAGAAGGAGACATCCTCAGAGGGGGATCTTGGGGACCCCTCCGACTCATCCAAGTCGGTATCAGATGTGACGGACACAGGGGAGTCCAGATGCTTCCTCTTATAGTTCCTCTTCCAAGGGGGCTCCTCTGACGGATCAGGGGAGGCCTCAGAAGAGGAGAATGCTCCCAATGGGGGCCCCTGAGGTGTAGGATCTCTGCGGTCAGGGTCGAGAGGATGAGTAGAGACCGTAGCAGGCACTAAAGTGGGAGGAGCTGAGGGAGCTGACCGAGGTACAGGCACAGGGGCCAGCACACTCCTCATGACCTTGAAAGCATCCCTATCAGGCAGAGAAGAAGGTCCCCACTCCGAGGAGATAAGGACCCCTCCTGGCACCAAGAGGGATGGCTCCGAGGCCGATGTTGGAGCCAAACTCACCTGCGCCGAGGCTCAGAGAGGGAGAACGGGGTCGGACAAGGGTCCAATGCCACTCGCCCCCTCGGAGCCGACGAGGGAGTCACAGCGTCCGGATCCTTCCAAGGATGGCACCATAGAAGAAATCGGAGCCGACGATGGAGCCAAAATGGGTGGTATCGGCTCCGACGTGTCGACGGTCCCGGCTCCCACAAACTCCGGCTCCGAACTCAAGGGAAGAGTCGGAGGAGGAATCGATGAGGGAGGATAGCCACTGTCTGTTGAAAAGGGCTATGAAGCATCTGGGCCAGTGCCTGCGACTTAAGGAGTCTACTAACCACCCTCTCGAGGTCATGGTCCGAAAGCCTGGAAGACCGAGAGGAATGGGACCGGTGACTGCGCTCCAAAAGCAAAGGAGATCTCGGAGCCGAGTGGACCGACTCCAAAGAGGGGGACCTGGAGCGCTTACGGGTCAAAGTCGGTTCCGACAAAACTATTGGAGCCGACTGAGAGGACAATGAGTCCAGCTGGAGCCCATGCCAAAGCAGAAGTAGCACCACTGGTCAGAGGCTCTAAACTCGGAGCCGACGATTTAGTGGGCTTAGAAGGCTTGCCCGACGAAGACTTGGCCAGGGAGCCTTCAGGCTTCAATAAGCCTCTCAAAGTCAATTTGTTTCTGTGTTCCTGCAGGACTCTTGGACTGAATGCATGGCAGACGGAACAAGAGTCCTGCAGGTGCAGAGGGCCTAGGCAATACACGCAAGAAGTGTGACCGTCTGTCAGAGACATTTTCTGACAGCACGAGTCGCATTTCTTGAAGCCTGAGACCTTGGACTCCTTAGACATAATGGTGGAACACACCCAAACACCACACACACACACACACACACACACACACCACAGTAAATAAAAAACCTAGTTCAGTCACAATACCACACCAAAGACTGAAACTACAACTAACACAGACTTTAACAAATTTACCCAAAAACTAACTTGGCCCTTAGGCCTAGATATATAAGGGGAAGGAAGGGCCGGGGGGGGTAGAAAATAGACCCAAAAGGGGACTATACAAGGCGGGTTACTCTAAGTAGTGGACAAGGGGTATAAAGAACACTAACCTGAAATAAAAGGGAAAAGCTGTTCTTTTTGAAAAATTACCAGAGAGCTGGCAAAAACGCAACCTCGCAGCTAAGTGGCAAACAAGATCTGGGTAGTTAGCGCCTAGCATTGTGGGATACAGGGTTACCCCGAGCCAGTAAAAATAGCTCTCGAGCTTTGGCATTAGCCAAGTCGGAGCTGGGGATTGGCTCTGAACCCATCCAGCAAGAATGAAGGCGAGATTGACAACTTAACATCTAAGAGTTTACTATACATCTGTTGCCATTTGGCTTACTGATGTGCAGTAAATCCATCAGTAATGGGTCAGAGGATACCTTGTGTGCCAGACACAGGTCACCCCTTAACATTTAGGATACTGAGTATAGTGACAGGGCTTTGAGTTAGTCTACATAGGACATGCTGTTTAGGTCTTGTGACCTTTTAGTAAAATATCTCTCGGGATGTTCTCTGTGGCCAGCTACATGCCAAAGAAGGCATTATATTCAATGACTGCAAATGTATTAAAGGATTTTCATTTGCCTGTTATGCTTTTTGCCTGATAAAGCTAATCATAGCGAAAGTTTTACTTGCATTTTTAAAGTTGTTCAACAGTTGTTTTATTAAAGTTGCTAATTGAGTAGCCATAGTGCCAGTTTGCTTTAATTTGTTTTCTTCTAAAAATTCTATAACCTCTGCTATAAATCTTAAAACTCTTTTTCCTTACTACCTCCCTCTTAACTTTCACTGGTGTTATGGATACATTGATCCTTTCGACTACTTTTTCTCTGGTAAATTTCTAGTAGTCTTCCATACCATTGTTGGTACTTTTCTTACCTAACCTTTGTAAGGTAATTCTGTTTACTACCATAGTTGATAACTTTTAACTTTTTCTCTGTTTAAAAAAAAGTTATAGCTTTAGTTTTGCCTTTTTTTGTACCTGTTTAATTGTTATTTTTTCCTAGCTACAGTGTCTGATAAACCTACAGGTTTTAACAAGGCACTTCTTGTGGGCATAAGATCCCAAACTCAGATGCTCACAAGATGTGCATTTATTGCCTTGGTCCTGACCACTTAAATATGGCTTGTACAGTCTGTTTTACTTTTAATCCTAGAACTTTGGCTGACAGGCATAATAAACTTATATCAAAAGGTTTACTTCCTCACCTTCTGGGGCTCAAACCCCCTCAAAAACCAGCAAGGTAGCTTCACTGCAGCAGAAGAAAAGGTCTCCGCTGAAGTCCCCCGGCTCTTCATTGGATCCCATGGAAAAAATAAGAAAGATTATGGATCCTACATCTTCAGATCTGAGGTCTCTTAGCGTACCCTCAGATCTGAAATCATCATCAGATCTGAAGGTGTTGGCTCTGATAGTTATATCTCCCTCACTATTAACATCCAAGCTGGATCCTAAGTCGTTGGATCTGAAACCAATTACATCTCTTAGGAGGCATACTCCTGAATACATGGTGAAGCCCATTTTGGCCTCCTTGCCTGCACAATTGTTTCAAACTCCAAAGAAACATTCTAGGCCCCCTTCCATAGTGTCTTCTAGGTCCTCCAGAAGTTTATCAGATGCAGACGTGGATAGGATGATGTGAAGGTTTCTAAGGGCTCAGATCCAGATGGGGGTCCTGCTAGCTCCATCTCCTACCAGATCCATGAGTGTACACAAAGTCCACTCTATCTCCTTCTCTGATCCAGCCTGTGGTTTTGGAGCCCCCAGGATCCAAAATCCCTGAGAGGTTCAGCATTGGATCCAAGGAAAGTTTCTTCCTCCACTCTGACTGTTTTCCCTGACAGGTTCTGCTCCAGAATTCTTGGATCAGAATGGGTCTTGGAGAGGACGTGTCAGTGTCAGGTCCGAGGGGGTGGGTTCAGCTCCGGTGTTGTTGGATCCATCCTTTCTTCTCAGAACTTTGGCCTTAGATAGTTCAGGTCTGATTCTCCCCTTGGGGCTCAGATCTGGGAGTGGCCATGACCTGCTTTCCTCAGAAGCTTCAGCTCTGAGGGGGGTGGGTCAAGGTTTCTCCTGGGCCCTCAGGCTTCAAGGTGGTAGAAAGTTTTTTCTCTCCAGAAAGAACTTTCCTGTCTCATTTAAGATCCTATCCCTTTACTTCCATCAGTTCTGAGCTCTGAGTAAGTCAGGCCTATTCCACAGGGACAGCCAGTTTCAACAGGCCTCCAGACAGTTCCTGTATGGGAGCTTCCCCTCTCTTCTGACACCTCTCCAGATCATCCCATGGAAGAGGTTCCCTGGCAGAGGAAGTGTAAAAAGAGACAAAGACTTCCTCTTGGAGTCTCTCACGGAAGACAGTGATTTTGATGAAGGAGAAGAATCCCCCTGATCTCCACTGGATGACATCTCCTTTGGAGTTATTCTAGAGATCCTGAATCAGAAAGGTGGTTGGTCATCCCAAACTCCTTTTCCTAAAGAATGGTATTCTTGGAGGCTTTTGGTTGGGTCACTCGCCCTGGCGGATGAACTAATTGACCTGGTTTTCCGCTGGGCATGGAAGGAGCCAGATACTGTTAAGCCCATTCTCAAGTGCCCAGATAAATTTTTGGTACCATCTACAGACAGACCCCACCAGAGCAAAGGAGGCCCAGTTGATACTATGGTGGTGGCAGCCACTAAGAAAGAGCTAGCAGATCAGAGTTCTACTATCCATTCACCCAACAGAAAATCCAAAACATTGAACAGATTTGGAAAGTGATTGTTTGCCTCAGCTACCTTTGCACTGAGGTCAGTTAACTATTTGGAGCATTTTACTAGACTTCAGAGACATTTGCCTGAGGAACTTTCAAACAGCCTATCTCAGAGTCCATGTCTCCTGAGAATTTCAAAAGAGAATCCTCTTAACTGACCACTCTTATCCATATCAAACGCTTTGATGAGGTTAATCTGTCATACAGCTGAAGGTACCTCATGTGCAGTTGGTTCAGGCACCGCCATAAGGAGACATGCCTGGATGCAACTATACAACTTTGTGGAGCGTTTTAAGATGACTTTTACTAAGGCCTCACTTGATGGCACTTTCTTGTTTGGGCCATCAGTAAAGAATATGCTTACTTGTGGTGAAAAAGATGGAAAGACGTTGTCTGCCATAGGGATAAAATTTTCTGTGCCTCAGCGCACCTTCTCTAGGCACCAGAGAGGCTTTAAAGAAAAGGTTGTTCCACAAATCTCAGGGATCATTCCGGGATTTGCATGGGGAAAATTCTTCCAGAGGCAGAGGGAGAAATTTTAATGGCAGATGTCACCCTAGAGGCAGAGGAGGCCAGCAAAACTAGGGCTGTAGAGATTCTTTTATTGATAGGCCCTGTCAGCACTCCTGAAGTATTACTCAACTGTTCTACTCTGGAGGCAATATGGGGTTGATTCTCTTTGAACCTGGATGCTTGGATAAAAATTACAAAAGATTCATGGGTGCTAAGATTAACATCTGGAGGCTATTACATACCATTCCCTACTTCCTCATTATCAAAGGAAGAAGCTTCCCAACATTTCACCTAGTCAGAGGAAGGCAGCAGCACAAGAAATCCAAAAGTTGCTAGAAAAAAAGAGTAATTCAGAAGATCCCACCAGACCATATATGATTCAAAACTTATTTATGCTTCTTTTTAGTTCCAAAGAAAATGGGACCTCAGGCCCATTTTGGATCCAAGCAAATTGAATCAGTATGTAAACAAAGTAAAGTTCTAAAATGTCACTGTTCAGCCCATTCTGCCTTTTCTACATAAGGATGATTGGATGTGCCCTGTAGATCTTCAGGATACATACTATCATATCAAAACAGACAGATGATCCTGAAGACATCTTCGCTTTCTGCTGGGAGCTAGTCATTATCAGTTCAGAGCTCTGCCCTTTGGACTCACCACAGCCCCCAGGCTGTTAACCAAATGCATGGCAGTAGTCGCAGCTTACTTGATACTCAAGGGATTACAAGTGTTTCCATATTTAAATGATTGGCTTTTAATCACCCCATCCAAGCATCAATTTCAACATGCTAGGGAGTACTTGCTCCAGATTTCTGACTGCTTGGGCATTATGATAAATCTTGCCAAATCGAAACTTGCCCCAGTTTAGACCCTGGAATTCACTGGGACAGTTTTAAACACATCGACACAAACAGCATTCTTGCCTATCCACTGCATTACTTCTGTCAAGAGTCAGGTTCAGGCTATTCCCTCTCATTATAGAAAAAGTCAAACAATGGTAACACACAGCTGACACATATACAAAAAGGTTAATAGTAAGCGCTTTTATGGATAAAAAAAAGCTTCTTCAGACTACAAATACAGACTCAAAAAAACATTTAAAAAACCAACCTAATGAAAACAACTCAGCTAAAACTAATCAATGTTCAGAGAACAATCACATTCAATGAACAATAAAAGCCATAAATAAAGGAGCACTAACTCATAGCTTTGAGTTGCTCGTTAACTATAGCATCACTCAGTGTTTCAGGGCTCTATTTTTCAGGAATGGTTTTACTAAAACTTTACTATTAAGCCCAGGTGGCTTATCTGTTTGAAATAATAAAATCCATTTCTGCTCTCTAGCTTCAGTGCTATTATTAAGATCTCCACCTCTCTTGCCCTTCTCGTTAAACAATTCTAGGGCAAGAAACTTAAACATGTGTGTTGTGCCTTCACTCTTAACATGCATAGCTAGGGCACTTGTTTCTTTCACATTCCTAATGTTCCTGACGTGCTCTAAAATCCTGTCTTTAAAACAATGGTTGGTTTTGCCTATATAAAAAGAATAACATACCATGCAATAACTAAAATATACTAGATTGCTCGACCTGCAATCAGCATAAAAACAGGGCTCAATTCTAAAACCCATTGTGGGATGTACAAATCGTCTGCCCACATGTATATGGCTGCAAGCCATACATCTTTTACAGGTGTAAGTACCCATTCTATCAGAATAAACATAGTAACTACTAGTCTGTGATCTATAGCAAAGATAACTCTTAAGTGTTCTATTATTATGAAAAGCAAATTGAGGCATGGCACCTATGGTACCCTGCAATTAATCAACAATTCCAAGAATGTTCCAATTCCTCTTAATAAAAATACTCCTGAGTACTGTGGAACCAAACGAGGCTCTACCGCTGGAAGTTAAATCCAATTTATAATGGGAAATGAAGGTATGAGGGGTAGCCCATGTTGCTGCTGCACATATATTATCAATAGGCATCCTGGGATGGAAGGCAGCTGAAGTAGAAAAAGACCTGGTAGAATGCGCTTTGACTTTAATGGGTAACTCCTTTCCCTGAGAAGTGTAAATGAAAGAAATACAACTAGAGATCCAGTTCGATAATGTTCATAGGTTCATAGGTTCATACTAGGCTATCTGCCCGAGGGCATTTACAAGCCTAGCCCATAGTTTTGTGGCTTACGCCACCCCTTTAGTATGGGGAACTATACCCATTATTTTGCTGTGCCTCTGTCGAGCAGTGACACTGAGGTAATCCCTGGGGTATATCTGCGATCTCCCATCCATTGGTCAAGATTTCTCTTGAACAAGGCCAGCGAGGTGCTCTGCCTCACATATACCGGGATTTTGTTCCACAGCATAGGGAGTCTTTGGGTGATGAATCTATCCCTCCAGCACGTCCTATTAATAGCCGTGTCGAAGTTTAAGTCTCCCGCCTTGTGGCTCTGACGGATCTAGATTTTTGAGGTGAAGCATATTCATCAAATCTGGGTTTGACATGGCCTTGTATGTTAGGCAAAGGTCACCTCTGAGCAAGCGGTGGCGACTGAATAGAGCTGGAGTTCTTTCAGTCGGGCAGCATAGGACAGATGTTTGAGACCCTTTATCCTTTTGGTGAGGAACTTTGGCCTCTCCAGCTGCTGCAAGTGTCGGGTCAGATACATTCCGAATGGGGCATTGTACTCAATCATTGGTCTGATGAGTGATGAGTATAGGGAGACTATGACCTCCCTTGATCTAGATGAGAATCCCTTCATGATAAGGTGGGCAATGTAGAAGGTCTTCCTAACTACTTTAGCTACATGGGTGTCGAATGACAGACTACTATCAACCTGGGTCCCCAGGTCCCTGATAACTTCTTCTGTGCTCAGTGGATTGCCACCTATTTGGTAGCTAGGGGTAACCTTGTTTTTCCCGAAGGGTATGACTATGCATTTTTTGGCATTTAACTTTAGGCGATGGCTCTGGCACCAGTTATCCGTTTCTGTGAGACCCTTCTGAAGGATATCTGTGTCAGATGTGTTTTCTACTATGGCTTCAGTTTGCAGTCATCTGCAAACTTTGTCAGCCATAACCCTCCTGTGTTTGCTTGTACTTCGGAAAAGTAGATGCCAAACAAGAGTGGGCCCAGGACTGAGCCCTGTGGTACACCACTTGTGACAGGCTTTGAGTCTGACATGGCGCCAGCAACTCTGACCCTGTGGGTTCTGTCACTCAGCCAGTTTGCAACCCATCTTGTGATGTATGGGTTAACATTTAAGCTGATGAGTTTTTCAATGATACCCGAGTGGGGTATTGTATCATAGGCCTTCGCCAGATCGAGGTAGGCTGTATGGACTGCCTTTCCCTCATCAATGGCTTTGGTGACTGTTTCGAAAAAGTCAACCAAGTTTAGAAGACATGATCTGCCTTTGACAAAGCCAAACTGGGATGGATCCAAAGTCTGCAAATTCCCTATGTCTTTATTTATGAGGTCCATTATGATCCTCTCCATGGCTTCGCAGATAAGGCTTGTCAAGCTAATGGGCCGGTAATTTCCAGGGTCGGTGGAGGCACCGCCTTTGTGAAGTGGGACCACAGTTGCAGTGCGCCACTCCTGGGTATGTATCCAGAGGTAAGACTATGATTAAACAGCTGTCCTAGCTGTGGGTTTAATTCCTCGTTGAGTTCGTGGAGCACACAGCCGGGGACACCATCAGGTCCCATGGATGCTGTGTTTTTGCTTTGGAGAGAGCAGTTCTCACTTGGGCGTTGGAGATGTTTGGGGGCTGCAATCGCTTGGTATTGATATCTCTCCTTTTGGGAGAAGTTTGCACTGAACCTGTCAGCCAGTATGTTGGCAATGTCTGTAGGATCAGTAATCTTCACATCATTTTGAACTAGTTCTGAACATATCTGGGAGTTTCCTCCCAGGTTTCTAACATAGCTAAAGAAGGCCTTATGATTGTCTTTTGAGTCTTTAGCTATTTTTCTCTCAAAATTTGCTTTGGATGATTTTATGAGAGCTCTTAGTTTTTTACTTATAGTGATCGAGGGTGTCTTACCTTTTAAGGATTTTGCTCTATCTTGTAGTAGCTTCCTCCTTTTGTTGTAGAGGACCGCCATTCGTTGTAGATGCGGACCCTTCCGGCGTGTAAGCTCCGAACTATATCACAGAGAAAGGTCTGGATTCCAAAGTGTAGAGGGTATATTGATTGTTTTGACTGAGAAGTTGTCCGGTCTTTAGATTGTTTAATTTGTTTGGCCCCAAATCCAGTCGCCTACCGAGTGGCACTCAGGACCCTCAGGACCCCACCAGTGCGAATGCATAAGCAACTTTTATGCCCATAAAGAGACTCAGGGTAGCCCCAAATCCAGTCGCCTACCGAGTGGCACTCAGGACCCTCAGGACCCCACCAGTGCGAATGCATAAGCAACTTTTATGCCCATAAAGAGACTCAGGGTAAATAAATAACTACCCCTTTCATTGTACTTTGCCAAACACCTTGTACTGAAATAAAGGTACCAGGTAGAATTAAATCTATTGAGCACAGGTTCCTTCTACATAAATATCAACAAAAAAAAAGAAACAAAAGTAAAGGAACAATAATAGAACTTAGGAAGCTACAATTAAACCTGGCTTCCTCTAAGACCCAAAGAAATCCTGTGGTGTAGCAGCCGAGGTTAGAAAGGGACCTCAGAAACCGCCATATTTTAAAACTAACTGTGCTTTACGATCGGGCAGCACCGGCCCTCGTGGTATGTAACTACTACATATTGCTCTGATTCTACATATCCTAGATAAATATAACTGCAACTCTATCTGTTGTTTTGAATACTGATGGTAATTTAATCAAGAAATCCTGCTTGTAGTCATGTTTGTATGCACTGTGTAGATGCAACTGGCGTTTTGTAACAAAGTATGTGGTAAAAGTAAATGTGCATTAGCGTTCTCTTAGATGCTTCTCTAGAAATTGGTTTAAATGTTAGATCTAGATGCGACTGTGCATTAGCGACTGTTTAAAAGCTGATAACCGCATTTTGCTTGACTTTTACTGCCAAACGCTGTAATTGAAAGTAGTTGCTTGCCAGTCCTACTTTTCTGGTCGGTGGATGTAACCTCAATTTCTAGCTAGATACAAAGTATTTCATGCAGCAAACACCTAATGTCAGCTATTTAGCTAGTGTCTTATCAGATAAACAGAGTGCTTAGTGGTGTATTCATGAGTCGCCTATAGGAAGGAAATTACTGCTTGATACAACTAGATGTTATCCAATGCTTAAGATCACTAAGGCTGTTGAATTCATCCTCGTACTGCACTGTGTAAAACTGTCTGTTTCTGCATTGTGTAATACTGTCTGTTACTACACCAAACACTGAAAAAAGTTATTCTCTTTCTGTTGCCTCCATCTTAGGTAGCCCCAAATCCAGTCGCCTACCGAGTGGCACTCAGGACCCTCAGGACCCCACCAGTGCGAATGCATAAGCAACTTTTATGCCCATAAAGAGACTCAGGGTAAATAAATAACTACCCCTTTCATTGTACTTTGCCAAACACCTTGTACTGAAATAAAGGTACCAGGTAGAATTAAATCTATTGAGCACAGGTTCCTTCTACATAAATATCAACAAAAAAAAAAAGAAACAAAAGTAAAGGAACAATAATAGAACTTAGGAAGCTACAATTAAACCTGGCTTCCTCTAAGACCCAAAGAAATCCTGTGGTGTAGCAGCCGAGGTTAGAAAGGGACCTCAGAAACCGCCATATTTTAAAACTAACTGTGCTTTTACGATCGGGCAGCACCGCCCTCGTGGTATGTAACTACTACATATTGCTCTGATTCTACATATCCTAGATAAATATAACTGCAACTCTATCTGTTGTTTTGAATACTGATGGTAATTTAATCAAGAAATCCTGCTTGTAGTCATGTTTGTATGCACTGTGTAGATGCAACTGGCGTTTTGTAACAAAGTATGTGGTAAAAGTAAATGTGCATTAGCGTTCTCTTAGATGCTTCTCTAGAAATTGGTTTAAATGTTAGATCTAGATGCGACTGTGCATTAGCGACTGTTTAAAAGCTGATAACCGCATTTTGCTTGACTTTTACTGCCAAACGCTGTAATTGAAAGTAGTTGCTTGCCAGTCCTACTTTTCTGGTCGGTGGATGTAACCTCAATTTCTAGCTAGATACAAAGTATTTCATGCAGCAAACACCTAATGTCAGCTATTTAGCTAGTGTCTTATCAGATAAACAGAGTGCTTAGTGGTGTATTCATGAGTCGCCTATAGGAAGGAAATTACTGCTTGATACAACTAGATGTTATCCAATGCTTAAGATCACTAAGGCTGTTGAATTCATCCTCGTACTGCACTGTGTAAAACTGTCTGTTACTGCATTGTGTAATACTGTCTGTTACTACACCAAACACTGAAAAAAGTTATTCTCTTTCTGTTGCCTCCATCTTAGGTAGCCCCAAATCCAGTCGCCTACCGAGTGGCACTCAGGACCCTCAGGACCCCACCAGTGCGAATGCATAAGCAACTTTTATGCCCATAAAGAGACTCAGGGTAAATAAATAACTACCCCTTTCATTGTACTTTGCCAAACACCTTGTACTGAAATAAAGGTACCAGGTAGAATTAAATCTATTGAGCACAGGTTCCTTCTACATAAATATCAACAAAAAAAAAAGAAACAAAAGTAAAGGAACAATAATAGAACTTAGGAAGCTACAATTAAACCTGGCTTCCTCTAAGACCCAGAGAAATCCTGTGGTGTAGTCCCCGCTACGCTCGGGCTTGCTCCGCTCCCCTCCCTGCCCCCTATTCCCACCCGCCCCCACTACCTCTACATTTATTTGGTCATCAAGCCCATCCCCATTTCCACTACCCAATCAGAACTGTCCACTCCCCCCCATCTCTCTGCCACTCCCCACCACCAAACCTAACCCGCCCACCTACCTAACTCTCTCCATTTATCTCACCCTACTACTACCTCCAGCCTCCTGCTGACTTAGGTATCGCCCCTAGCCCTATTGACGCTGAGATCTCAGCCTCACCATGGACAGAACCTCATTTACCACCCTCCCCCTTGTACTTTTACTCCTCATTTTACGTATCTCTTAACAGCCTATGAAACACAAGCCCTAACTAGTATCTACCTTCCTAAGGGTCAGACCTCCCTGTATTCCCAATATACCACTACTCTTAACCCCCCCTCTCTCTACCCCGCTACTCACCCCATCCCTAAAAGTACACCCTATATGCTTAGGTACCCTAAAGTATCCTCATTTAGAGAACAGCTTAAACTACTAACTAGACTACAAAAAATACTAGATTATTTGAAAAATCCATCACTAATGACGGGGACATCCACCCTAACCCAGGCCCTCATAGTGACCCAGACCCTAACCTCCGCCATGCAACTAGCAGACCTGCGGACTCCCTCTTTTTGCTCCATCTCAATATTAGAAGCATTAACAATAAAGTACATAGCTTGCATGCCATGCTTGATATCCACTCCCCGGACATAATGTGTTTATCAGAAACTTGGCTCAAACCAAGCACCAAGGATGAGGAAATTATCCCTCCTGGATATAACATCATCAGGGCGGATCGTACAACCAAAAAGGGTGGTGGAATAGCTGTGATGTTCAAGAACTCCTTGAGCATCACAATGAATTCACTGCAACCCCCAAAAGTTCCAAACCTGGAACTGATTGCTCTTAAGATATCCCTAAACAGACAAAAAAGTATTAATCTCATAGTAACCTACCTACCACCAGGCAAAAATGTAGAAAATCTTGAACAAACCCTTAGTTGGCTTGCTAATAATTATCCACAAGAAACAATAATATTAGGAGATGTTAATATAGACTGGTCTCTACTCGCCCAATCAAATCCTCCCGATTAACTTACATGGTTTTTCCCAAAATATTCTTTCTCCCACGAGAATTGGACATGCACAACAAAAGGAGAGTATTATTGACTGGATTCTTACTAATAGGAATTCAAATAGCTATACCACAGGGACCCTTCCCAATGACCTTAGTGACCACCTTGCTACCTTCATTATAAAACACAAATGTTCAAATAAGACTCCCCCCATAACTAGATTAGTAAGGAATAGCAAAAATTTTGTCCCTGACCAATTCCTAGCTGATCTCAAGGCTTGTAACTGGCACATCCTAAAAACCCTATCCTTAGATGAAAGTGTCTCATACTTTAATAACACTTTCCTCAAGATACTCAATTCCCATGCTCCTAATCGACTTACGAGAACTAAGGTACGTACAGCACCCTGGCTAACACAAGAAACTAAATCCAAAATTAGAACTAGAGACCAGGCCTGGAAAAAGTGGAGAACCACAAAAACCCCTTTAGACCGCATCAAGTTCCTCCAGCTAAGAAATTCAACCAAAATAGCTGTTAAATCTGATAAAAAACAATATTTCTGTCACCTCCAAGACAAACATCAGTATAATCCTAAAAAATTCTGGGCTGGTTTTAACCGCTTACTTCATCCTGGTAAGTCTACTACCCCCACCCCCGACAAACTCATGGACAATGACCCAACAGAAATAGCCAATTCCTTTAATTCTTTTTTCACTGAGACCATCCAGTCCCTTGCCAGCAAGCTTCCCTCGCCTCCCTCAGTGGCAACCCCAATTACAAATACTACCCAAATGACCTTTAATCTACAACCCATCTCCACCTCCTTCATTCGCACACTCTTGAAAAAATTGAAACCAACCACCCTCGCGGCTGATCAGCTCCCTGCCAAATACCTACAAATAGCATCTGATGCCATAGCCTACCCTGTATCAATCTTGATCAACCGGACCATTTCTGAAGCATCTATTCCCTCTATCTGGAAAATCTCTTATATCATCCCCCTCCACAAAGGAGGGCCCTCCACTGAAACCTCCAACTATAGGCCCATAGCCATACTGTCTCCCTTAGCCAAAATTATGGAACGCTGTGTCCATAAACAACTCATTACCTACCTCATACATAACAACCTCCTATCAAATACCCAACATGGCTTCCGCCCCCATCATAGCACAACCACAGCTCTTCTCTCCTTTGTAGACTCAGTCAACCACAATCGCAACAATAAACTAATATCCTCTGCGCTATTTCTAGATCTGTCGAAAGCCTTCGATATGGTCAACCACCAACTACTGCTTCAGGCACTGGAAACATTACATCTTAGTAAACTAACCATAAGCTGGTTTAATGCCTATCTCTCTAGTAGAAAACAGGCAGTCCAGTGGCAGAACAGCCTATCAGACCTACTCCCAACTAATATTGGTGTCCCCCAAGGATCTATCCTTGGTCCCCTTCTTTTCTCCATTTTCATAAACGGCCTACACTCAACTATTCCCAAAGCCACCTGTATTCAATATGCAGATGACTCCACACTGATCTGCACTGATGAATCTCTTGCCAAACTCCAAGCTACAACCCAAAACTGCTTCTCTGCTGTCGAAAAATGGTTCTTGGAACTTAAACTCTTACTTAACCCTGCCAAAACCAAATTACTTCTCTTTTCCCCACCTCAGTGACTGCAAACTATAGAACCCCTCAACACCAACAATCCTACCTTCCATGTGTCCTCCAACAATGGGACCATTATCTACCCTGTATCCAATACCAAACTACTAGGGGTGACCATAGACCATAAACTTAAATTCGATATACATGTAAACTTAACTATTAAATCGGTTAACAGAAAGCTTGGGTCGATGTATAGAATAAAGGCCTTCTTAACTCCGCACACCAAACTGACTATTGCCCGAACCCACCTACTCTCCACTCTCCTCTATGCCTCCCCGATATTCTCCTTCCTAAACAAGAAAGAACTTAATAAACTAACAACTACCTATAATCACATAGCCAGATTCATAACAGGAACGCCCTATCGCACTCATCACTGCCTAAATTTAAAGTCTCTTGAATGGCTGGAACTGTCCAATTTACTCAAATTCAACCAGCTTACTGAGGCTTTTAAAATTATTAACCATCCAGGTAATACTCCCTCACTGAACAAAATACTTACCCAGTACTCCAACCTTAACTCCCTCAGGTCTTCCAAAAGTCTTCAAGTAAGGACCATTAAATCTAACAATGCTGGTGGTGATGCACTATATGCCAATTCCATTGGCAAATCCTGGAACGCACTACCAAACAACCTAAGACTTATGCCCTCTCAGCACCAATTTAAATTACATCTTAGAGCATACTTGAAATCCAAATGGTTATGCCCTTGCTCCTGTCCAGACTAACAAGCTATTGTCCCAGTCATACCTAGGCTTCTCTCAGCCTCCGCCTAACCCAAAAACCAAAGAACACCCTATTCTAGCCCTCCTTGTCTGGCTATTCTAATCTATACCTTGTTAAATCATTTAATAATTCTTGTTTTCTCTTATTTGGTCTGTAAGCATCAGTGTATTTAATTGTACTCACTTGTTATAGGTTTATCATTGTATATGTATTAATCAGTATATTATCTTGTGTAACAACATCAATGTTTTTGTTAATCTAACTATGACCTTGGAGCTTTTCTCCCCGGGCCTCCACTGAAAATGGACATGTATCCAGTTGGACTAGCCCGGTCAACAAATGTAAAATAAAAATAAAATAAATAAAAATAAATAGAGTTTGTTTATGGCTGGGGTCCACCAGACTGGACGCTTGCCTTTGGTACAAAGAGTCTTTGTTTTGCTTGGGATTGCCTTATCCATGCAGTCCTGCAGGTGCTGGTAGAAGGCATTTGTAAGTGATTCAGCGGCTTGAGTACTGTTTTCTGCCGGCTCGGGGGCCTTAAAGGAGACCACACTAGTCTTTAGAAGTGTGAAGTCGGCTTTCGAGAAGTTCTTTACTGTGGTCTTTTTTATTTCAGGTGGGGGTGGGATGAGGACCTCCAGTGAGATTAGTTTGTGATCTGATATCACCAGTGAGGGGTATACTTCCGGTGTTGAACATTGTGCTCCCATGTTCGTGATGATTAGATCAAGTATGTTTTCTCCTCTTGTGGGGATGGTGACTAGTTGTTCCATGGCATTTGAGTTTATGAATTCCAGGAACTTTTGGGCTAGGGTGTTTGGGCTTGAGTAGTGTTCCCAGTCTATATTGGGGTAATTGAAGTCACCTAGTATGATGGTGTTAGGTGATACATTTATCCCCTCTAGTGTTTTCAGGAAGGCCATGTGAGGTTCCTGAGTTTGTGAGGGTGGCCTGTAACATGCTACAATTTGCAGAGCAGTCTTGCCTATGGTTAATTGCACCTGGATGGTCTCCGATGCATCGTGCATTGCCACCAGTCTTGAGGTGTGGGTGTCCTTGATGAATATGGATACCCCCCCTCCTTTCTTGGTATTGTCCGGATTTTGGGTCCGGAACGCATGATATGAGGTAAAACCTGATAGTGCTGAGGTGCTCTCAGGAGCCTTGAACCAGGTTTCTGTCACAGCACAGACATCGATGTTCTCCATACTGAGAAGGGCCTCAAGTGCGTGCATTTTGAGATTTAGACTTCTGGCATTGAGCAGCATTACCCTTAGTTTTTTCCTTTTTGTGTTCTAGGGTGGTAGGTTTAGAATTTGAGCCTTGCCTAAAAAGGCACTATGGGGTGGCAAGAGCCTTTGCCAATATCCGGAATCCCAGGGTGACAGGTGCAAGCCGTCCCTTGGCAGCGTGGCTTGTCCAGCATGTCATCCCAGGCAGACAGACATTGGATCCCCTTTGAATGACACCAGAGTTTAAGCCAATTGTTAAAGCTGATCATCTTATCTCTGTATTGTGGCATCATTCTTGGTGAAGGTAGGATACTGCTCAAGGTCAGGTTCATACCTGCCTGGGCTACATAATCAGAGAGCTCCTCAATGTCTCTTTTCATGTAGTCCAAGGAGGTACGTCTCAGGTCGTTTACACCAGCGTGGACAATGACTGAGTCGTATTTGTACCTGCTGTTGAGAGACCTGAGTGCTTGCGTTATGTGGCGGATTCTAGCGCCCGACAGGCAGCTTACTGTGACCTTCTCCTTACTCAGTCTGGTGAGCGGACGTCAGTGTGTCTGACTATGGAGTCACCAATGACTAGTGTGTCTGGCATTGTGTTTGGCCTTAAGGGCTGTGACTGTTTGACACTCTGACTGTGAGGTCTATGTGTTGCAGGTGTTGTGTTCTGAGGTGGTGGTTGTTTGGGTGTCTGCTTTGGTGGCCTCTGCTGTTTTGGTAGATTTTGATCAGAGCCTCGAGTATGTCTTTGTGTGTTTATGTGTATGATTTGAGGTTGTGATGGTACTATGTGAGACTGGGTCTATAGTGTGTGTGGTAACCTTCTCCTCCTGACTGGTCTTGCCAGTCCTATGTTGAGAGAGCTCAGCCTCCAGTTTGGCCGTATAGTTGCATCTCTCACATGTATTTGTGTTTTGTGGGAGGAGGAGAGGGTTGTCTGTGTACATGAGGCAATTGTAACATTGCCTCAATATTCCCAGGTTCACCAGCTGAGCAGGAGAGGACACTAGCAACTGATCCTCGACATGCTAGAAGGACTAGACAAAAAACTTTAAAAGAGATTCCGGGGACGGGTGACCGAGAAATGGGGTTTGCCTTTTTGGGTGCTATCTATAAGAGTGCCGTATCAAGGTAATAAGTACTGTAGGAGCAAGTGCTAGGTTTAACAGATAGAGAATAGTCTACTTGGAGTCAAGTAGAGATGATCTTTCTAGTTATAGGATACGCTGATTAGATCAGTAGTATAGTTCGAGGAAGGTAGTTTTAAGGGAAAATTTGAAGAGTGGACTTTAGGTAGCCCGAATAGTTTAAACCTGCTTAACCGGCGCTGCCCTAGTGTGCAACAGTGGCAACTCCGCGCTAAATCACGCTAAATCGCGCTAATGCGCGCTAAAGCGTGCTTTATAGCAGGGGGCTGGAAAAGACAGGAAATGACCCAAAATGGCCAATAAACTACAAGTTACTGCCTTAAACCACTCCTCTGAGGACAAACAGGCAGCTCAGTACTCCCTACTACCACTTCATAAAGACAGGGTGTCCTTGCGTACTAACCCGTCTTTTTTGCCCAAAGTAGCTTCACTGGCAAATTTGAATCAAACCATTGAGCTTCCTGTTTTCTTCCCAAATTATTCAAATAGATCAGAACAAAAGTTACACTGTTTAGATATTCATCGCCAACTTAGGTACTATTTAGACAGGACCAAACAATTCAGGAAATCTGACCAACTGTTTGTTTCTTATGCTGAAGGTAGAATGGGCCTTCCAGTTTCTAAAGTGTCTCTCTCTAGATGGCTTACTTCGTTGATTACCCTAGTGTATGAGATAAGACATCAACGATTGCCATCCACACCCAGGGCTCATTCAACTAGAGCTTTAGCAACTTCTATAGCTTTCCAAGATAGACTACCTATTGATTCGATTTGTTCTGCAGCTACTTGGGCTTCTCCCCATACCTTCATTTCTCATTATAAGTTGGACTTGGCCTCTAGAGACCGAGCCAACTTTGGTTCCACTGTACTCAAGAGTCTGTTCCGATAGGCCACCCGGGACAAGGTGCTAGGGACGCGGTACCAACCAGCAAGAATGAAGGCGAGATTGACAACTTAACATTTAGAAGTTATGTACCTACCATAACGTTCCATGTTAGTTGTCTTCTTCTCGCCTTCTTTCTTGCGTCCCACCCTCCTTCCCCCTAGCCAGGACAGACCTAGAGGAGTTTTTATTTGTTCCTTATGGAATTTCATTGCTGGCCTTAGCATTCAAACTAGATCTGAGGAGTTACCGCCTAGCATTGTGGGATATAGGGGAGCCTCGAGCCGGTGGAACTAGCTCTCGAGCTTTTAGAGTGGCCGAGTCGGAGCCGAGGATCGGCTCCGAACCCAACCAGTAAGAATGAAGGCGAGATTGACAACTTAACATTCATAATTTTCTCTTGTTTCTGATCCCCCACCATCATACATAACCCTGAAATTAAGTTTGCGACTAAACATTTTTAGATAGAGTATGATGTCCTCTACACGGGCTCTTTTTGCAGGAATAAATTTAAAACCTTTCAAAAATAGACTGTGATGTTGAGGCCCTATAATCATACTCGAAAAGTTGTAAATGTTGAAATTGTAAAATTAAGTCATTTTTACAGTACCTGATCTATTAATACTGGAGCATGCTCCTGGAATTGACCCATTTAATTCCGATAATTCTGGCCATTCTTGAAATTGTGGTACCTCCTGCCATTCGTCGGTTGATGCCCTTGTCCCTGTCAATTGTTCACCTGCTTTCTCCCTGCTAGTCTCTCTGATCTTCGCGGTCCTGCTTGCTCCAAATGGGCCTCATCCTGCATTGCCCCTTGTTCATCACCGACAATGGGGTCATATATACCATTCTGAATTCCCCTGATTGAAAAGGGTAATGGATAGACTGTCTTCCTCTGGTATTCGTCATTGTCACGTTTACGTTTTTTATCTTTTCACATCCTGATAGCACCCATTTTGCGCTCAGTGTATTCAAACACTTGACTGAACCTTATTTTGTGATCTTGAAACTGCACATCCGCAGTAATGGACTCCACAATTTTAGCGATCTCCTGTTTATTTATTTTATTTATTTTATTTTACATTTGTTAACCGGGGGTGTCTGACTGAGCCGAAAAGGCCCTTTTTCAGCAGAGGCCCGGGGAGAAAAGCTCCACAAAGAAAAATTACAGACATATTCAGTTATTTAGACATAATCAGTATACACACAAATTACGAGACATGTTTTTACAGTGGCATGCGGCACAAACAGTTACAGTGGAGAGAACAATCAAAAAAGATATTAATTTAAAAAATAAAGGTAAGTAATAGATTTGTGGTGTACAGCTGAACTTTGGAATGTAGGTAGAATACATACATAGTACACAGGTACAGTACATACATTGTAGATTAGCCAGTGTTTGTGAGTAAGATTGAAAAACTATTATAAATTGCTCTAGATTTAGTATGCATATGTTATCCGCTTTCACTAGCCTGGGGAGCAATCATGGCACTGCCAACTTTGCTTGAGATGTTGCCTGATGAGGTCTTTAAAGGAGGCTTTGGATGATGTGTTTTGAATGCTAGTAGGGGCAGAGTTCCATTTTTTAGCCACCGAACTACTATATAGTGCATCTCCAAAGCTATTGTAGCTGTTGGTGACTTCTAGTAGTAGTTTGCTTGATGATCTAAGAGGCCTTTTGGCTGAGTGATGTTGTATTAGGTTTTTGAGGGCAGGACACTTATTGGGGAGGTAATAGATAGAATGACAGAGGCAGAGCTGATTGTAGGTTAGGAGGTTGGGCAGTTCAAGCCAGTGGAGCTGTCTCAAAGCAGTACAATGATCATTCATCCTTCTTTTGTTGTCTTTAATCAATAACCTTGTCAATTCCAGTCTGGTACGATCGAATAACTCAGTAAGCTCAACATGAAAAACTGAGTTTGGTTCAACCACCTGGGGGTACTTCCAAACTCGTAGTCCTTTAGGTACATGCGATCTCCTCACACTTTCTTCCAAAAAATAATTGTCCAATTGTAACGTTTTGAACTTATACAGTACCTTCTCCAACTGCCCAATCTGTTCTAAAATCGTCAGAACTCGCCCAGAGTCTGACACAATAGGTTCCGTTGCTTGACCACCACCCAAATTGTTGAGCCAAGCATAAGCCTTCGGAACCGAAGAGAAGTCAGACATGGTTCCACGCCCACTAACAAAAGCAGTGTTGTCACGATAGTTAGTGGTTTTAACAGTTGTACCTTGATTATTTTGACATACATTACTTAGTCCATTAAGATTATCGTTTAACAAAGTCACAGACTGTGTAAGCTGTTGTAACAAAAGTGTTAACATCCCAACGTCGTTCCCATTTGAGTTGGGGGGTGCATCAGAAAATAAAACCTGTGTGTTGCCAGCTGACATAATAAGATCCTTAAAGAATGCAACACAGTAACCGAAATAATCCACAAGTATCCAGGCTGCGAAACAATTCCAATAATAAAGATGACGAAGCCAGCCAGAAGGCTAAAACACAGTTTTAATCTAAAAATCTTGAAAGTAACAAATCCACTTGGTTAAGCGCTTTCTTCTACATTAAGACATCCTCAGAACCAAGACAAATAGTGAAGTAAAAACTTTTAAATACAATACAAAGACACACCCATTTGAAACCTTCAATAGAACCAATCAACCAATTAAACATAGCAAACAGAAATAAAGCAACAGTAACTAGATGTTACAGCTATAGTACTGAATATAATAGATGCTTAATATACTTTAAAATATAAGTGAACGTTTTTTCAATTCACTTGAAAATGAAATGTGTTCATTTAACCCTGGTGGGTTAGTTGGTAGTTAAAATTCACTCTAATCAAGAAGACCCACCGCTATATCCCATAGTTGCAGCAAGGGGGTCTGTGACTGAACCCATAGCAAAATATGTTGATGTGAGACTTAAGCATCTTTTTGATCCCACATTTTAAAAGACTCTTGGGACCTTTTGAGTAAGTTACAAACCATGGTGATACCAAACAATGTTATTTTGGTGACTTGTGATGTGAACACTCTCTTCACAGTAATCCCACAAGAAACTGGCTTGGATTGGTTTAGAGACATAATTTTCAAATATAGTGATCTTCACGATGATGAGAAAGAAACAATATGCATTTTCATGGAACTGGTGCTAAGTAACAATTTTTTGACATCTGAAGGTGAATTTTACAAACAAAAACAGGGGGTTGCGATGGGAGCTGCATGCACCCCCCTGTTTGCGAACACAGTCATGTTATGGTGGGAACTGAACGTTTTGTTCAAATTCCCACTATATAGGTTTTGCCTGGTCTATTTTAGATTTTTGGACAATTTATTTTTCTTGTGGACAGGCACCAGAGAACAGTTAGAAATGTTTTTCAATTTTATGCAAAGAAGTTCTGACTTTTTGAAGTTTTCATTTAAACAGGATATGAAAGTGATGAATTACCTAGCTATTTTATTTTTTAACAAAGGTGATGCTACTCTTGTTACTAGAATTTTTAGGAAACCTACATTTTGTAACACATATTTGCATTACATGAGCTGCCACTCCATTTATCAGAAAAAGGGGGTAGTTAAGAGTCAGCTAATCCGAGCTTCACGTCTCACTTCTGATTCTTCTGATTGTGTAGAAGAATTTACAGTAATTAAAAAAAATGTTTATTGATAGGGGATATCCCATAGACTTATTGGAGAAAATTATAGGTGACGTTTGGGTTGGGAGACAGGATAAATATGCACCCATTATTAAACATGGAGTGACAAGCACGGTCAACACAATGGAAAACAAAATGACTAGAGTATTAACACCGAATACAAATATGGTGTTACATTATACAATTGATATTAAGGCTATTGAAAAGATTATCAATAGAAACTGGATGTTGTTACAAGTTTATAGTAATATCTGTCATTTATTTAAATCTCCACCATTTTTCACATACAAAAACAGGCAGAATGTTAAGATGATGTTGGAAAGAAGTTGTACGAGCAGGGGTGTACCTACGACTAGAAAATGTCACCAATGTGCATATTGTTCCTATATTAATGTGAATAAGGACAAATGAGTTTTGAACATTATTAATCATTGGGACACAGTAAAATGTTTAAACTGTAGAGCAGAAAAAATGATTTATCTTGCTACTTGCTGCACATGCAGCGCATTTTATATAGGCAAGACTAAGAATAGTTTGAAACAATGAATATATCAGATGTATACAGCATAAGAAAGGGGGACAACAGAAGTGCATTGGCAAGGCATGCTGCATGTTGTCAAAACTTCAATAAGTTTTTTTTTTGATACTTGAACAAATTACAACACCGTTTTCAGGAGACTGGGAGAACATTTTATTGCACAGGGAAATGTGGCAGATTAGGTTAGATGCAACTAACCCACCAGGGTTAAATGAACACATTTCAATTTCAAGTAAATTGAATTAGAAGTTATGTACCTACCATAACGTTCCATGTTAGTTGTCTTCTCTTGCCTTCTTTCTTGCTGGATGGGTTCGGAGCCGATCCTCGGCTCAGACTCGGCACTTGCTAAGCTCGAGAGTCACTTTTACCAGCTCGAGGCAGCCCCATATCCCATGATGCAAGGCGGTAATTACCCAGATCTCATTTGGTATCTAGAGGAAAAACTGCCTACCAAAAAACTTTCCACTAAGGAAAGAGGAACAACTAGCCTACAAGGGTTTTAAAGGTAAACCAGGAAATAAAGGCCAACTAACTGGTGCCCAAGGAAGAAGAATCTTCCACAGAAAAAGGAGATCAAGGTCTGTCCAGGCAAGGGGGACAGGAGGGAGGGACGCAAGAAAGAAGGCGAGAGAAGACAACTAACATGGAACGTTATGGTAGGTACATAACTTCTAAATGTTAAGTTGTCAATCTCGCCTTTATTCTTGCTGGATGGGATCGCGTCCCTAGCACCTCTATCCTGGGTGGCTCAATGGAACAGACTCTTGAGAACTGTGGAACCAAAGCTTGCCCTATCCCTGGAGGCCAAATCCAATTTGTAATGAGAAACAAAGGTATGAGGAGTGGCCCAAGTGGCTGCTGCACAAATAGTATCTAAGGGCAGCCTAGCCTGAAAAGCTGTAGAAGTGGCTAGGCCTCTTGTGGAATGTGCTTTAGGTTTTGAGCTGAGTTGTTTGCCCCTAAGTTGATAAATGTCAGAAATGGTGGAAGATAGCCATCAGAATAAGGTCACTTTAGAAACAGGGAGACCTTTTTTATTTTCAGCATAAGAAAGGAAGAGTTGATCAGATTTCCTAAATTGTTTTGTTTTGTCCAAGTAATATCTAAGTTGGCGGTGAACATCTAGGTAATGTAATTTTTGTTCCGCCCTGTTAGAATAATTTGGAAAAAATACAGGAAGATCAATGGATTGGTTTAAATTTGTCTTAGAAGCAACCTTGGGTAAAAAGGATGGATTGGTTATCAAGGATACCCTGTCCTTGTGGAAGACCAAATAAGGGGGACGAACAGATAGGGCATGAAGTTCCGACACTCTTCTAGCCGAGGTAATGGCAACAAGAAAGAGTGTCTTCCAAGAAAGAAGCTTTAATGAACATGAAGCAGCCGGTTCGAAAGGGGGAAGTATCAAGGATGTATAGCAAATATCACCGCCCAAAGGCAGCAATAAAACGCCATGAGGCTGGATTCTATGCCACGACAGAACTCTTTATTTAAATCACAATAACCAAGGTTAAGCGCTTTCATCAAGATAAAATGACTTCTTCAGAACGAAGTATCAAGGATGTCAGCACTAAATTTAGGCCCCACTGTGGTGGAGGATCCCTAACAGGGGGCTTTAGAAGGAACACTCCTTTAAGAAAGGCTTTACAAAGCTTGTGAGACATAATGTTGTGGTCTACAAACCCGACATGAAAGTTCGAGATTGCTGCCAACTGAACTTTGACCGTGGAAGAGGAAGAACTTGAGTGAAAAATTTCCGCTAGAAAATCCAGGGCCGACTGAACAGGGGCAGTAAAGGGATCTATGTTCCTAGCTTTCACCCAAAGGGAGAAGCGTTTCCACTTGCTAGAGTAAATCCTCCTGGTAGAGGACTTAAGAGAAGCTACTATGATGTCTCTAACAGGGTTAGATATCATAGGAAGCCTGGCTAAGGAAGGAAGTGGAGCAACCAAGCTGTGAGGTTGAGGGAAGGAACGGACCGGTGCAGTTGACCCGACTGGTGGGTCAGAAGATCTGGCGCTGGGTCCAGATGCCAAGGCTGCACCAAGAGATGGCGGTGAAGGAACGGGAACCAAATTTGACGAGGCCAGTAAGGGGCAATGAGAATCATCTTGGCTCTCAAAACGCCTGCTTTCTGGAGTACCTGAGGTATCAATGGAAAGGGAGGAAAAGCATAAAGGAGTCCCTGGGGCCAATCTTGGGTAAGAGCGTCCCTGGGGGGGGTGGCCTGGAAGTGGGAAGAGAGAGAAGAAGTCTGGGCATTTGCTGTTTTGAGGAGTAGCAAAAAGATCGCAGCATGGGCGGCCCCACTTCTGAAAAATCTCCTCCACTATGGATTGCTTGGGAGACCACTCGTGAGGCATGAGTATAGCTCTGCTCAATCTGTCCGCTAATATGTTGGTTTTCCCAGGGATATGCGTTGCTACCAGAAACCGATGAGAGGAGATCGCCCATTGCCAAAGTCTGAGAGCCTCTCGACACATGGGATAGGACTTGGTTCCGCCTTGCTTGTTGATGTACCACACCACGGACATGTTGTCCGTGTGAACTGCAATAGTTCCTAAGGGAAGAAAGTCGTTGAGGGCTTGCAACGTTAAAAGCACTGCTCTCATCTCTAGGACATTTATGTGCAGGTGGTATTCGAACGGTTGCCACGTGCCATGAACCATCCTGCCCTGATAATGCCCCCCCCCCCGATCAGGGAGGCATCCGAAGTGACCGTGGCTACCGGGGCCGGGGGAACAAATGGTCTGCCCTGATGGACTAAGGGAGAGGAAATCCACCAGGATAGATGGTTCTTGCAGGTTTGTGTCACAAGGATCTTGTGACGCATGGGAAGCTGCTGGAAGGACCATTGTGTGAACAACATCCACTGTAGGAGGCACATGTAAAAACGGGCCAGAGGAAGAAGTGTGATGGCAGCCGCCATGAGGCCCAACACTTTCAGGACCAACCTGGCTTGTACCTTTTTGCTGGCAAGGATGATCCGAACGTGGTTCTGGATATCTAGGATTCTCTGACTTGTTAGGTTTGCTGACATCCGAGTAGTGTCTAGATTTGCGCCTATAAAAGTAATAGATTGGCAGGGCGATAAGGAGGACTTTTCGAAGTTTACTGAAATTCCCAACTGACTGCAGAGACGTAGGTTGTAGTCCCTGGCTTGGATGAGTTGATGCCTGGTGGTGGCAGAGAGGAGCCAGTCGTCGAGATACGGAAACACCTGGAATCCTTGACGTCTCAGGTGAGCCGTGACCACTGCCATGCATTTGTTGAACACTCTGGGGGCTGTAGTGAGTCCAAAGGGCAGGGCTCTGAATTGAAAATGACTGGTCCCCAGCCGAAAGTGGAGAAACCTTCTGGAGCGTCTGTGGATTTTTATGTGATAGTACGCATCCTGAAGGTCTATTGAGCACATCCAGTTGTCTTTGCCGAGAAAGGGCAAAATCGATTGAAGTGTGACCATCCGAAATCTCGTCTTTTTGACAGACTTGTTGAGTCTGCTGAGGTCTAATATTGGTCTCCAGTCTCCCGTCTTTTTGGGAACCAAAAAGAACCTTGAGTAGATTCTGGACTCTAAATGGTCTGTTGGAACTGGCTGGATGGCCCTTTCTTTTAGAAGCTTTGAAACCTCTATTTTTGCAATTTCCCTTAGACCGGGTGGTACGTCTAGAAGGGAACTTTTCTGGGGGAAGGGGCTTTCCTCGAAGGGAATCTTGTAACCCTCGGATATGATCGACTGTACCCATCTGTCTTGAGAGAGGGAAAACCAGGCTTCTGGGTACAGCGACAATCTCCCCCCGACTGCCTCCAAGGGTGGACAGTCGGGCAACACCTCAGGGATGCTGGAAGGGCTTGTCAGAGAGAGGCTCTCTACTGCCCTGGTTTTGCAGACCCCCTCTGCCCCTAGGGCGGCGTCTATTGTTATTACCCCCTCTGCCTCTGGGGGTAAACTGACCACGTGAGTCCAGCGTGACTCCCTGAGATTTTCGGAACCACATCTTCCCCCCTTTCTGACCTTTGGGATAAGGCCTAGAAGGGGTGGAGAAACGGACTCCTACGGCAGAAAGAGTCTTGCCGTCTTGCTCACACCTGGTCAACGTGTCCTTCACCTGAGGGCCAAACAAAGTTGACCCATCAAAGGGAGAGTTTGTGAAGGATGCCTTAAAGGGGTCTGCAAAATTACAGAGCCGCATCCAGGACTGACATCTGAGAGCCACTCCTGTGCCTGCAGCTCTACTCGCCCCATCGGCTGCATAAGAAATGAGCCGCATGGAGGAGTTGGTTATGGAGTTAAGGATTCCCAGCTGAGAAGCAATCTTTTCCTGAGCCCCTGCTGCTGAAGGATCCTGTACTACTTCACCTAATTCTTTAAGGATGTCCCTTTGAAGTCTGGTGAAGTGACAAATAATTCAGGATTTAAGACACCTAAACCTGACTAATAACAATGAAAAATATCACTTACCAGGAGCTGGTAAAAAGGATGACCTCGTTAGCGAAGCGGCAAACGAGATCTGGGTAATTACCACCTTGCATCATGGGATATGGGGCTGCCTCGCGCTGGTAAAAGTGACTCTCGAGCTTAGCAAGTGCTGAGTCGGAGCCGAGGATCGGCTCCGAACCCATCCAGCAAGAATGAAGGCAAGATTGACAACTTAACATAAAACGTTCACTTATATTTTAAAATATATGAAGCATCTATTATATACAGTACTATAGCTGTAACATCTAGTTACTGTTGCTTTATTTCTGTCTGCTATATTTAATTGATTGATTGGTTCTACTGAAGGTTTCAAATGGGTGTGTCTTTGTATTGTATTTAAAAGTTTTTACTTCACTATTTGTCTTGGTTCTGAGGATGTCTTAATGTAGACAAAAGCGCTCAACCAAGTGGATTTGTTACTTAACCAAGTGGATTTGTTACTTTCAAGAGTTTTATATTAAAACTGTGTTTTAGCCTTCTGGCTGGCTTCGTCATTTTTATTATGATAGGGCTTGTAGTTCAGAAACTCATCTGGCTGAGGTTATTGCTACCAGAAAAATAGTCTTCCAAGACAGGAGTTTCAACTGATAACTATGGGCTGGTTCAAAGGGTGGCAAACTAAGTCTAGAAAGGACTAGATTCAGATCCCTGGGAGGAATGGAGTCTTGAACAGGAAGTCTTAACATCATGAAACCTTTAAAAAAAGATTTGCACAGTTTGTGAGACATAAGATTGGAATCATTAATCCCCACATGAAAGTTGGATATTGCTGCTAGCTGAACTCGGAGTGTAGCAGCTGCTGAACCCTGGTGAAAGAGTTCTGAAAGGAACTCTAAAACAATAGTAATGGGAGCTGTAAATAGATCAACTTCTCTGTTATGTGCCTATATAGAAAATCTCTTCCATTTACTGTGATACAATTTTCTAGTCGAAGGCTTGTGAGAAGAGGTAATAATATGGGTTACAGCTGGAGACAGATCATGAAGCCTGACTAGTGACAGAACTGGATCAGCCATGCTGTCAGTTTGAGAGTGTGGAGACTTGGGTGAAGAGAATCTGACGTGTGTCAAGAGGTCTGGCACTGGGTCCAGAGTCCATGGATAGTCTAACAGGTGAGGCTCGAGAAAAGGGAACCAAATCTGAAGAGGCCAGTAAGGAGTGATAAGGATCATCTTGCTTCCCAACAACATTGCTTTTTGTATGACCTTGGGAATGAGTGGAAAAGGAGGAAAGGCATAAAGGAGTCCCGGCGGCCAATCGTGGATGAGTGCATCTATTGGAGACTCTCCCGGAGGGGGGATGAGGGAGAAATAGGTGTTGCATTTGGTGTTGATGGGGCTGGCAAAGAGATTGTAGCAGGGTTGTCTCTACTTGTGGAAGATCAGATGGGCTACTTTCTGGTTCAAAGACCATTCATGAGGTAACAATATTGCCCTGCTTAGCTTGTCCGCTATGACGTTGGATGTCCCTGAGATGTGTATTGCAATGAGAAAGCGTTGGGAAGAAATTGCCCAGTTCCAAACTCGCAGGGCCTCTCGACATAAAGGGTATGATCTGGTCCCCCTTGTTTGTTTAGATACCAAACTACTGACATGTTGTCTGTCTGGATAGCTATCTTCCCTAGAGTGAGAAAGCCGTGAAGTGCTTGCAACGCTAGAAGCACCGCTCTCATCTCTAGGACACTGATATGCAGATGGATCTGTTGATCTTGCCATGTGCCTTGGACACTCCTGCCTAGATAATGCCCCCCCCCCCACCCTATCTGGGAGGCATCCGTGGTCACAGTGGCAACGGGACGGGCAGGAGCAAAGGAAGTTCCTGTGGTAAGATGACCTGGCTGAATCCACCAGCGGAGATCCTTTTTGCATGAATCTGTGATCAGTATCTGGTGATGTAGAGGCAACTGCTGAAAGGACCACTGGGATGACAGGAGCCATTGGAGTATCCTCATATGTAGTCTTGCTAACGGTACCAAGGTTATGGTCGACACCATTGTTCCAAGAAGCTGCAACACCACCTTAGTTTGACTCTTCGAAGAGGAAGTATCCTGTACATTTGCTGTGCAATATTCTGTATTATGTCTGCAGGTAGCCTGGCTATCATAGAAACCGTGTCTATGTTTGCTCCTATGAAGGTTATAGACTGAGTGGGCAAAGTTGAGGATTTTTCCCAGTTTATAGAGATTCCCAACTGGGAACAGAGCTTGATTGTGGAATCTCTGGATTGAACTAAACGATGCCTGGTGGTGGCGGTCAGGAGCCAATCGTCCAGATATGGAAAGACTTGCATTCCCTGACGCCTCAGATGAGCTGTCACTACTGCGATGCATTTGGTGAGCACCTGGGGGGGGGGGATGTGGTGGGACCAAAGGGCAGTGCACAAAACTGGTAATGACTGGCTCCCAGCCGGAAGCGTAGGTAACTCCTTGATGCTTTGTCCATCATGATGTGGTAGTAGGCATCCTGGAGATCTATTAAGCACATCCAGCTGTCTTTCCCTAACAGAGGGAGTATGGATTGTAGAGTGACCATTCAGAACTTGGACTTCTTTACATACTCGTTTAACCTGCTGAGGTCTAAGATGGGTCTCCAGTCTCCTGTTCTTTTTGGAACTAAAAAGAACCTGGAGTATGTTACGAATCCTGTCTGGTCTACTGGGACCTTTTGGATGACTCATTTTAATTGCAGATTTTCTATCTCTAAAGCCGCTTGATCCCTGTGATTGGATGGTACATCTGGGATCCTTTTGGGAGGGCATGGTGGAAGGGAAAAGGGTATAGAGAAACCTCTGGTGATAATGTCTTGTACCCACTTGTCTCGAGTGAGATTTAACCAGGCTTCTGGGTACAAGGACAGGCGACCCCCGACCGGCTCCAGAGATGCACAGTCGGGTTCCACATCAGGAACACTGATAGGGATGGTCACAAAAGGACTCGCAACCTCCCTGATTTTGTGGGCCTCCCCTGCCTCTAGGGCAATGTCTACCATTAGTTCCTCTTCCCCTGCCTCTGAAGGAGGAATCACCCTGTGTATCCTGGAAAGGTCTCTGTGATTTCTTGAACCACATTTTACCACTCTTCTGACCTTTAGGGTCACACCTGGTGAGGGTATCTTTCACCTTGGGTCCAAAAAGAGAGGATCCCTCCACGGGGGCATTAGTAAATGTAGACATGAAAGGCTCAGCAAAGTTGCATAAATGCATCCAGGAATGTCTCCTTAAGGAGACTCCTGAACCCGCCGCCCTACTTGCACCATCAGCTGCGTACGAGATCAGCCGCTTGGAGGAGTTAACAATGGATGTGAGAGTAGCCAACTGAGTAGACACTGTAGATGGGACTGCTTCGTTAGAGGTACCCTGAAGAGCATCTCCTAACTCCTTTAGGATATCTCTCTGAAGTCTCATAATATAGCAATAACCCTTGCCTGGGTGTGGGTAATGTGGGATTTACCCACGGTTGGCGTGGTTTCGCCCTCGGGACCAAACAAAGACAACCGTGGGTAAATCCTGCATTACCCACACCCAGAAGTGGGTTATTGCTATTATACTATGACATTATTTAAGAAAGGAAACAATTACTTTTCTTAAATAATGGCATTGTATAATGCCTCTTTGCTGCCCTTCCGCAGCTGTCTGGTATTCGCGGCAGTTCTGATGTACTGCGCATGCCCACGCAGTACATCAGAGCTGTGGCCAAAAGCAACGGAGAAAGCAAGATCTCTGTTGCTTTTTACTGTTTCGCTGTGTTAAATGGGTTTAACATAGCGAAACAGCTTTAAAATAAGCAATGGAGATGTCCGTTGATTATTTTAAAGCTGTCTCGCTACGTTTAACCCATTTAACATAGCGAAACAGAGTAAAAAGCAACGGAGATCTTGCTTTCTCCGTTGCTTTTTTTTTTTAAACCTGTCTCGCTATGTTAAATGGGTTTAACATAGCGAGACAGCTTTAAAATAAGCAACGGAGATGTCCGTTGCTTATTTTAAAGCTGTCTCGCTATGTTAAACCCATTTAACATAGCGAGACAGGTTTAAAAAAAAAGCAACGGAGAAAGCAAGATCTCCGTTGCTTTTTACACACTGTGTCGCTATGTTAAAGGAGTTTAACATAGCGAGACAGCTTTTTTTAAACCTGTGTGCTATGTTAAACTCTTTTAACATAGCGAGACAGTGTTTAAAAAAAAGACTTATACTAATGGAAAATGTCCGGGCAACCGGACCTTTTTCCATTAGTATAAGTCAATTTACAACATGCACGCTGGCCAATCATCATGCACATTTTGGAATATTAATGGGGGGTCATGGTATAAAATGTGATAGTTCAGCGATCGAAGTGTAAAAGCCGCTGAAGAGAAGATACGCTTCCCGTAGCTATCCATTGTTCGGGATTCCTTACTGGGCGAATGGACAGAAGAAGAACTCTCTGCTAGCTCCTTCTTAGTGGCCGCCACCACCACCATGACATCAACAGGTAAGCCCTTGGATAAAAATTCTTTGTCTTTAGGGGCGGAAAGAAATTTATTCTGCCTCCTGGGGACCAGTTCCATGGCATCAGGAGTCTGCCATGCTTTCTGACTCAAGATCCAGTAATTCATTAAATGGAGGAGACACCCATGAAGCTGAGGGTTGAGACCCGAAAGCCTTCAGATACACTGACTCCTCATCAGACAGGGTAACGGTGGGCCAGCCGCCTCTCTGCCTGAGGATCTCCAAAATGTCTGCAAAGGAGACATTTTCAGAGGATGACTTAGGGGACCCCTCAGACTCATCGAGGTCAGTGTCAGATGTGAGAGACTCATCAGGGGAGTCTGCATGCTTCCTCTTACATGATCTCTTCCGAGGGGTCTCCTCAGCGGGGTCCTCTGGGGAGGTCTCGGAAGATCGGGGGCCACCCAAATGGGGTCCTGAAGCTGTGGGTCTCTGCCATCCCAGGGAGAGAGGATGCTGAGACTGCAATATGCTCTTGAGGGAGTATAGCATCAGTATTTCTACATGGGGCAGATGAACCATCCAACATGCTCCTCATCCTCACGAAGAACGATTCCTCCGACTTCGAACGACGCCCGAGCTCCGAAGAGAGTGTAGGTGCCGATGGCTCCAAAGGGATCGGCTCCGAGAACTATGTAGGGTCCGAGCTCACTCGTTGCTTTTTACACACTGTGTCACTATGTTAAAGGAGTTTAACATAGCGAGACAGCTTTAAAAAAAGCAAAGGAGATCTCCGTTGCTTTTTTTAAACCTGTGTGCTATGTTAAATTCTTTTAACATAGAGAGACAGTGTTTTAAAAAAAGACTTATACTAATGGAAAAAGTACGGGCAACCGGAACTTTTTCCATTAGTATAAGTCGATTTACAACGTGCATGCTGGCCAATCATCATGCACGTTTTGGAATATTAATGGGGGGTCATGGTATAAAATGTGATAGTTCAGCGATCGAAGTATAAAAGCCGCTGAAGAGAAGATACGCTTCCCATAGCTATCCATTGTTCAGGATTCCTTACTGGACGGATGGACAGAAGAAGAAGTCTCTGCCAGCTCCTTCTTAGTGGCCGCCGCCACCACCATGGCATCAACAGGTAAGCCCTTGGATAAAAATTCTTTGTCTTTAGGGGCGGAAATAAATTTATTCTGCCTCCTGGGGACCAGTTCCATGGCATCAGGAGTCTGCCATGCTTTCTGACTCAAGATCCAGTAATTCATTAAATGGAGGAGACACCCATGAAGCTGAGGGTTGAGACCCGAAAGCCTTCAGATACACTGACTCCTCATCAGACAGGGTAATGGTGGGCCAGCTGCCTCTCTGCCTGAGGATCTCCAAAATGTCTGCAAAGGAGACATTTTCAGAGGATGACTTAGGGGACCCCTCCAACTCATTGAGGTCAGTGTCAGATGTGAGAGACTCATCAGGGGAGTCTGCATGCTTCCTCTTACATGATCTCTTCCGAGGGGTCTCCTCAGCGGGGTCCTCTGGGGAGGTCTTGGAAGATCGGGGGCCACCCAAATGGGGGTCCTGAGGCTGTGGGGCTCTGCCATCCCGGGGAGAGAGGATGCTGAGACTGTAATTGGCTCTTGAGGGAGTATAGCATCAGTATTTCTACATGGGGCAGATGAACCATCCAACATGCTCCTCATCCTCACGAAGAACGATTCCTCTGACTTCGAATGACGCCCGAGCTCTGAAGAGATCGTAGGTGCCGATGGCTCCAAAGGGATTGGCTCAAAGAACTATGTAGGGTCCGAGCTCACTCGGGCTGACGCACCAAGAGGGAGGCTCGGCACTGAAGAAGTTCGGTTCCAAGTGTCCCCCTCGGGGCCAACCGAAGAGCTTCGGACCCTAGACACTTCGGACGGCGCCGAGAGTGTTAGAGCGGAACTCGGCTCCGATACAACCACACGGGGTGCTGGAGCCGAGGACACCACAATAGTCAGTACCAGCAATATCAGCTCCAAAGGCCCAATATGAGTTGGAGGAGGAAAGAGAGCAGGATCGGTAGCAGGAGTCGGTTCTGAGACTGAATGGGTTGGAGCAGACAAAAATTTTGGCAAGGCCGACGACTTGAGGAGTCTGAGCACCACTCTCTCGATGTCTTCTTCAGATCATATCCTCCAGGAGCCTGAGGACAGTGTGGGAGACCTTGTTCTCTGCAATATAGGCAATTTTAAAGTAGGGGAGACCAGTGGAATGTCCATTGACCAGCTCCGAAGAGGACTGCTAGTGATCGGCGCCAAACACTTGGTGCCGATACTGCTGGGTCTGTGTCCAAAATCTCAATCGGCCCCGAAGACTGTGGAGCCGAAGAGACAGAGACCAACTCAGATTTTGGTAACTTCTGTGGAGGTTCAGAGGCAGAAGTTGAGGCCAGAGACGACCGTTTAGAGGTGTTGCCCTTATCCTCTTTAGATGAATGCGACCTAGCAGAGGAGGAAGAACTGGCTAGGTCTCCCTCGAAGGAAGGCTTTAACATGCCTTTCAAAATCAGCTTAATCTTCTGTTGCTGTAGTACTCTAGGGCTAATAGAATGACAAAAGAGACAAGTTTCTTGTAGATATATGGCCCCTAAGCAGTACACACAGACTGTATGTCCATCAGTGATGGACATTTTTTTGCGAACATTGAATACACTTTTTAAAGCCTGACTGTTTGTGTTCTTTAGGTTCCTTAGACATAATGGCAGTAGAGAAAAACCAACACACACACACACACACAACAAGAGAGGAACTAGATCCTCTAACTTAAGCAGATCTAGCCCTATCACTCACAACAAGTAAAAGGGGGTTACTAGGTTCTCTAACTTAAACGAACCTAGTGCCATAAAAGAAACAGGGACAAAACTAGAACCTCTAAGTTAAACGGTCTAGCTAAAAAAAGCACACACTCACGGGATACCACACACAAACAGCCAACAGGCCAACTAAATTTTAAACGGCAATAAGGTCAAATCCGACACAAACTGGTAATCACAATAAGACTGTCAGTAATAGACTATGACAGAAAAACTTCACTAGAAGCAAAAAACTCCTAATAAGCAGTAATAATAATAAAATGGAATCACTTAGCCACAGCCAACCAAAAGAAGCTTCCAACTGAAGACGCGGCAAACAAGATCTGGGGAATGTGCTCATGCACCATGGGATACCTCCTAGCAACGAGCCAATCAGAAGTTTTCAGGCTTTCTAAAAGCGGCTGAGTCAGAGCCGAGGATCGGCTCCGAACCCACACGTAATAATGGAGGTGAAATAGGACTACATAACATTCATACATTACATAACTATTGTGTGTGTTTTTCCCCCTTTGGCTGTTGCTTAGTTATTTGATAGACCACAAGCTGTAATGTTTATTCTTATTATTAGCTCCTTCCCAGCATATTTATTCAGTCCATAGACTTTAAATTATGAGACCCTTCTAGTTTCTTATTTGTTATAAGTATATTTCCATCCTTACATACACACATATCAGTACTTCAAGCACGGGCAACAATGCCCATCCAGTTTTGCCAGAATACCATTCACTAGTTCATGTGGTGTGTTTCTAGGCTGTTTTTAAAATCTCCAAACCAATATTTGTCCTGTTCCATTTTACTAGCCTGTTCCATACAGTGGCCACTCTGCCAGTGAACCACTCAACACACTTTCCATTCCCACACATATTATCACAAAGGAAATCTGAAGACGCTCTAGCACTTCCCAGCAACCCCAAACACCCCTAGAATCAGCTATCCCCATATGCCCAACACGTCCGAGCAAGCTCACCTCCCAGACCACTGCAAAGGGTACTGCACAAGACCAAGTGCTCTTAATCTTCACAATAACTAAAACTTCCACTCTTATGTAAGTCCTTAATGTGTTTCGACCAAAATACATTAAGTATAAAATTGTGCTTATTATTTATTTATTTTTATCAAGAATCAGCTTAATGAGCTAAATGAAGTGTTGGGAGATCATCAATATGTGTATATATATATATATATATATATATATATATATACATATAGGCCGCGGTGGTGCAGCGGTTAGCGTTGTCGCCTCACAGCAAGAGTTTCTCACGTTCGATTCTTGGCTGCAGCACCTTCTGTCTGGAGTCTGCATGTCCTCCCCGCGTTAGAGTGACGTATAAAGACATGCAGGTAAGTGCGTGCGTGAATGGGTGTGACTTCTATGAAGGTTGGGTGTCGGGCCGGCAACTCAGCACCATAAAAATCCACTGCCAATCATTAGCAGACCGGAGATGCACTGTGGCGACCCCGAACCGTGAAAAGCTGAAAGACTGCTTTATATATATATATATATATATATATATATATATATATATATATATATATATATATATATTTATTTATTTTTTTAAACCAAAAACGTCATTGCCAAGAATCATCTTGGAGGCTCCGCAGAGCCGTTAGGCATTATCGTCACTCTGTCTCCATTACCATAGCAACCTGGGAGCATCTATTTCTGTTAGTGTGTCTGTGTACTGCACACCAGAGGCTCTTGATGCACCTGAAGCAAAGCTTCACTTCACTGCAACTTCAAGCCTAAATTCCCTCCCTTTCAGTGAGGCAGCAACCAGGAAAAAAACAGAGAGCAAATACATCAAAAAAAAAAACCTCCCAACAAGCTGCCACAACATGAGACAACACACTCCTCCAGCCCTCCCACCTCTTACTCAGTAGACGTACAAACAAACCATTCTCTGCCAAAATATCCCAAATCAAAGTTCTGTCCACCCACTTCCTCTGGATCCAGGCTAAAACACCAAACGTCTCTTCCTAATACACAAGTATCAGTAAACCTTGATCACAAGCCGCAATCCATACCTTCCCGGAGATGAAAACGGCAACATATAAGAGCTACCAGACACAGCTGCAGTACACCATGTCAGGCTTAATCAAACAGCACTCGAAGCTATGATACATGCGATCATTTATATTAATTTATGTTTAGAGAGAATAATAATGGCATTTGTACTAGCTGCCACACACGGCTGCATCCAAGTACACCATATCAGGATCGATCAAACAGCACTCGAAGCTATGATACCTGCCATAAAAAGAAGTTATATACTCACCATAACGTTCCATCTGAGTAATTATACTTCATTTTTCTGCAACCTGTGGGTATTCGGATCCGAGCCAGCAACTTTTTTTCTAGCATCTGCTCCAAGCTCCTAGCTCCTCCCCCTACCCATAATGCACTACCATCTCCTACCTTCCCTCAGATCGAGTTTGCTGCAACTAAATGCATTAGCAAACTCAGCCCAATGAACAAAACCTCTATAGACAGGACAGGGTCTGGGGGACAGAGGTGGGAAGGTTGCAGAAAAATGAAGTACAACTACTCAGATGGAATGTTATGGTGAGTACATAACTTCTTTATCTGAAGTAGTTAACTTCATTTTATCTGCAACCTGTGGGACAGAATCCCCAGCTACTCCAATCCTGGGAGGCCCCTATGGAAGGATATTCCTGAGCACCACAGAGCCAAAGGATGCTCTACCCCTAGAAATTAGATCTAATTTGTAATGGGAAATGAAGATATGTGAATTGGCCCAGGTCACTGCTGCACAAGTGTCGTCCAAAGGAACCCTAGACCAAAAAGCAGCAGAAGTCACCATGGACCTGGTAGAGTGAGCTTTAGCAATACCAGGAGGAGATAAACCTTTTGCTTTGTAGGCATGCAAAATGCAAAGAGTGATTCATCTGGCCAGAGAAACCTTAGAAAAAAGAAGTTATGTCTTACCATAACGTTCCATCTGTATTGTTGATCCTCGTTCAGTCATTATGTATGGGGTCGGAACTGAGCCAGCCATTTTCCAAGCTCGCGTCAGTTTCAAACTCTTGAGCTAAACTCTTACCCACAATCCCCCTCTCCCTGTTACCTCAGATTGAGTTGCAAGTCAAAGAAGGTAGAGGCTACCTCTGGTCAAATAACCTAAGAGAACCGGATGGTGAGATCCACTAGAAACCACAGGAGGGGGAAGAAGGGAGGGTCGTAATGACTGAACGACGATCAACAATACAGATGGAACGTTATGGTAAGACATAACTTCTTTATCTGATATTGTTAATCCTCATTAATTCCTTACACATGGGACAGGGTTCCCAGCTACCTCTATTCCTGGGAGGCTTTCATGGAAGGACATTCCTGAGCACCATAGAAACGAAAGATGCTCTTCCATTGGAGGCCAAATCCAATTTGTAAAGATTGATGAAGGTATGAGGCATAACACAAGTTGCAGCTGCACAGATGTCATGTGAAGAAGCTCTGGCATGGAAGGCAGCAGAAGTTGCCACTGACCTTGTTGAATGAGCTTTCATGGCAGTAGGCAACGAGATATTACGTTGTGTATAAATGAAGGTCATACAGTCCTTCAACCATTTAGCTAATTTGACCTTAGCAACAGCAGATCATAATCTAGGTCCAGAAAAGGCCAAAAATAACTGGTCAGATTTACAAAAGGACCTAGTCCTGTTTAAGTAAAAACAGATTTTCCTGTGGATATCTAGGGTAAGTAGGCACTACTCTCCTCTGTTTCAATGATTGAGAAAGAAAACTGGCAATTCAATAGTTTGATTAATGGACATTTCAGAGATCACTTTTGGCAGAAATATATGGATTAGTTCTCAGAGACACTCTATCTCTATGAAAAATCAAGTATGGACTCTTGATACATAAAGCTTGAAGCTCAGAAATACGTCTGGCAGAAGTAATGGTGACCAAAAACAAGGTTTTCCATGACAAATGCTTGAGGTCGCAAAAAGAGGCTGGTTCGAAAGGTGGCATTGTCAGACCTTGTAGAACTAATGATAAATCCCATGGTTGAATAGGTTCTCTAAAAGGTGGCTTCAGATGATTCACACCTTTTATGAAGGTCTTGCACAATTTGTGGAACATAAGAGAGGAATCTTGGACACCCTCATGAAAATTAGAAATTGCAGCCAAATGAACTCTAATGGTAGAGGCCGATAGACCAGATTGGAAAAGGTCGGCCAGATAGTCTAGTATTATCGACACTGGTGCTGAGAAGGGATCTACTTATTTATCTTTCAGCCAACAGGTAAATCTTTTCCACTTGCTCAGATAACTAATTCTAGTGGAAGACTTATGAGATGCAATGAGAATGTCATGTACTGGTAAAGAAAGATCATTCTGCCTGGCAATCAAGGGAATTGGAGTAGCCAAGTTGTGAGCTTCAGGCTGTTCAAGTTGGGATGAAACAGGTTCTGTGGATGTGAGATCAACTCTGGGGTTGGATGGAGAATCCATGGTCGATCTAGTAGGTGAGGCCAAAGGAAGGGGAACCAAATCTGTCGAGGCCAATATGGTGCTATGAGGATCACCTTGCTCTTCAACTGACGTACTTTCTTCAGAAACTGGGGAATGAGGGGAAAGGGTGGGAATGTGTTAAGAAGACCTGAGGGTCATTCGTGGACTAGAGCGTCCCTGGGTGACTGTCCCGGAGGGGGAATCAGGATGAAGTAGTTGCTGCATTTGTAGTTGGTTGGGGATGCAAAGAGGTTGCAGCAAGGACGGCCCCAGCGGTGGAAGATCTCCGCCATTATCAAGGGATTCAGGGACCACTCGTGAGGTTGAAGAATGAACCTGCTGAATCTGACTGCTATCACGTTGGAACTCCCGGGAATGTGCGTTGCTAGAAGAAAATGATTGGTAGCCATCGCCCATTGCCATATCCTCATGGCCTCTCGACAAAGGGGGTAAGATTTGGTTCCACATTGCTTGTTGATGTACCAGACCACCGCCATGGTGTCTGATTGAATCGCAATTGTCCCAGACGGCAGCAGGGGATGGAATGCCAGAAGCACCGCCCTCAGCTCTAGAACATTTATATGCAGATGGGCCTCCAGTTCGGACCAAGTGCCTTGGACTGTCTGTCCCTGACATAGCCCCCCCACCACATCAGGGAGGCATCCGTGGTCACTGTGGCCTTGGGTTGTTGGGGGGGGGGAGGGAGACCACTGTGACAGATTGTGTGTCATCCACCAATTTAAATCCAGTTTGCACCTGTGGGTTACTCGAATCATGGCTGAAAGAGGATGCTGAAAGGGATACCCATTGGGTGAGCAGTTGCCATTGTAGAAGCCTCATGTGAAACATGGCCAGGGGGACAATGGTGATGGTGGCTGCCATGGAACCCAGCAGCTGTAAAACTGAGTGAGCCGTGGATTTCTCCCATGAAAGGATTGGAATCAGTTGTTGCTTTACCCTTAAAATTCTGTGCTCTGGAATGGCAGCTCTGCAGTTCTGTATGTCCAAGATAACCCCTATGAATGCTGTTGACTAAGATGGGGTGAGATTGGATTTTTGCCAGTTTATATTTATGCCTAGCCTTTGTGCAGTGATGAGAGAGTATGCCAGGGCTTCTTCCAGTAGATGTCTGGTGGGGGTGGAAATGAGCCAGTCGTCTACGTATGGAAACACCTGGAATCCTTGAAGTCGCAAGTGAGCTGTGACAACTGCCATGCACTTTGTGAACACACTGGGGGCTGTAGAGAGTCCGAAGGGCAGCACTCTGAACTGGTAGTGACTGGCTCCAGCACAGAAGTGCAGAAATCTTCTTGATGGCCTGTCCACTTTTATGTGGTAGTACGCATCTTGAAGATCTATCGAGCACATCCAATCATCTTTTTCCAAAAGCAGGAGGATAGACTGTATTGTGACCATCCGGAATTGTTTTACTCTCACAAACTTGTTCAATACACTGAGATCCAAAACTGGTCTCCAGTCCCCGGTTTTCTTTGGCACCAAAAATAGTCTTGAGTAGAATCCGGATCCTATCTGGTCTGGAGGGACTATTTGGATGACTCTCTTTCTTAGCAGCTTTTCTATCTCTAGTGCTGCTTCTTCCCTTTGACTGGGTGGAACGTCGGGAAGGTTTTTTGAAGGGACAGAACAAAGATCGAAGGGGATATGATAACCTCTGGTTATAATCCTTTGTACCCAAGAATCGGTGGTGATGGTTAGCCAGGCAGAAGGGTACAAGGAGAAATATCCCCCAACCAACTCCAGAGGAAAGGAGTTGGGCCGCTCTTCAAGAGCGCTGATAGGATTGGCCAGGGAAAGAATCCCTGGAAGCCTGGTTACACGGACCCCCCTCTGCCCCGAAAGGAGTGTCTTCCCTGTGAGTTTCCCCCTTTGCCTCTAGGGGAGAACTCGGCCTGTGTGTCACTGAAAGGACCCTGAGATTTCTTGAACCATATCTTCCCACTCTTTTGGTTTTGGGAGAAAGTACGTTGAAGGGAAGAATAACTGACACCTATGGCAGAAAGGGTCTTACCGTCCTGTTCACATATGGCCAATGTGCTTTTAACTTTGGGTCCAAACAACGAGGAGGCCTCAATGGGAGCGTTAAGAAAGGAAGCCTTAAAGGGTTCTGCGAAACTGCACAAGCGCATCCAGGCGTGTCATCTCAAGACCGCAGCTGAACCCACTGCTCTAGCTGCTCCTTCTGATGCGTGAGATATCAGTCGCATAGAGGAGTTAGATATTGACTCAATGGTGGCCAGCTGACAGGCCACTTTGTCACGGACCTCATCAGACATGGCACCAGCCAAGGTTTCAGAGAGCTCAGAAATCAGATCCCTTTGAAGCCTGGTAAAGTGTGCCATATAATTCAGGGACCTGATAGTACAGGTTGCTGATGCAAAGGTGAGCTTCCCTATCCTGTCCAGGGCCCGGGACTCTGTTAGGCGGATGGACAGTCTGGCTTTCTTCTTCTGCCAGATCCTTTTTTGTTGCGGCAGCCACCACCAAAGCATCCATAGGAAGACCTTTTGACCAATGGGGATCCGTAGCAGGAGGGGACAAAAATCTTATCTGGCCTCCATGGAATAGCTTTGATAGTGTCAGGAGCCTTCCAAGCACGTTGCACGATAAGCCGGACAAGTTCATCGGCAGGTGGAGTAAGTCATGAGGTAGGGGGCCGGGTGCGAAAGGCCTGCAGGAACACAGATTCCTCAGAGGTTGGATTAGAGGACTGCCAGTCACCTCTCTGTTTCAGGATTTCGAGGATATCACAAAAGGATACCTCAGAGGGTGACCAAGGGGATCCCTCCCCCTCATCAAAATCTGTGTCTTCAGTGAGGGACTCCTCTGTGGAGTCAATGTGCTTCCTTTTACACAAACTTTTCCGGTGGACTTCCTCAGCAGGAGAAGCTGGGGAAGACAGAGGAAAAGGGTTTTCCTGTGGGAATATGTCCTGAGGCCCTTGCACCCGGTGTCCGCTCGGTGCGACTTGTGAAACCAGTGTACCAGTGGAGGGCGGAGGGATAGACAGTCCAGTATTGCCAGAAGCAGCAAAAGCCTTCTCCATCAGTTGGAAGGCTGGTCCACCTGAAGAGGAGTGAATGTCTAGGACAGGGGTCACCCCTCCCCTAAGTGGCTCAGCCTGCCGACCCGGAGTCCCTGGATGGCTGTGGAGCAGTAAACTATGCGTGTCACAACTGACATCCTGGGTCGTAGCAAAACCTTCCTGTCATGAAGGCAACTGCGGTTCCTTAGTGAGATCCATAAAGGGAACTGCAGAATGGGGAAGACTGTGCTATATCCATGGACTTCAAAGGCAATGAAGGAGGAGAATAAGAAGGGGTCTTTGGAGACAGGTGATCACCTCCCAAGGAAGGATAGTTCCTGGGGGGTGGGATACCTCTGACCGAGAGCACCTGATCCAAAAGACACAACACATTGTGTTCGGAAAGTCTTCTAGTGGACCTCACGGAGACTGAGGGAGAAACAGGCCTGTCCACAGAAGAGGCAAATTCGGTGCCCATCTCACCAGTCCGCACCAAGAACAATGGTGTCGAGAGAGACTTGACTACGGGTGTCTGCACCGAAGAAGTCAGTCATCGGTGCCGAGGTCATGGATTACACGGATACAGGGATCGGTACCGAAGTGGTTGTCGGTACTGAAGCTAGAACCGACAAAACTGGAGTCAACAATAAAGGCGTCAGTTCCGAGTAAGATGTCGGAGCCAACGTGGTCAAGGTGTGCGCCAACTGAACGGTCGGTGCCGATACAGTGGGAATAGTCTGAACCGAGGAGCCCCTCGGTGCCAATATAGTGAAGGCTGAGGCTGCAGGAGAAGACGAAGCCGAGATCACTAATGGAGCCGAAGGCCTTGGTGCCGAAGGTCTAGGTACTGAAAGCACTGGGGCTGACTGAGTGAGCTCGGGAGCCGAAACTTTAGCCTTTTTAGGTTTTGGTTGGCGGGAGTCCCCAGCCGGGGATGAAGGCAAAGATTTAGCCTTGGTAGAAACATCCAAGATTTTCTTATGGGCTCTAGGAGGTGTTGAGGCCTCCGACCCAGAAATCGCCTCTGAAAAGAGAGATTTAAGAAGTCCCTTCAGCAACAACATGTTTTTCTTTCCAGCAAAGTTCTATTTGAAAAATTTTCACAGATAGTGCAGGGCGGATCAACAGATAAGTTGGATGCCCCCAAACAATAAACGCACAAAGAGTGTGCATCAGAAGTAGGTAGTTTGTGTCCACAATCAGAACACCATTTAAACGCCGGACTACCTATCTTATCTGCCATGATAACAAAATTAGATAGTAGAAAAGGGTACCAGCAATGGTACAAAAGAATACCCAAAGGTATGAAAAAAAGGAAAGATTACCAACGATGGTAAGGGGAGAACACCTTGCGGTAAAAAGGTAGTGAAAAGAGAAGAAAACCTCAAGGAAATATGGTCGCTAGATGTGAAAGGGTAAGAGACAATGAAATAGAAACTTTTCTGACAGAAAAATAATATAAATGACTATTATACAGCAAATAACTGTACTTAGCTCAAGAGAAGCAGCTTGACATGATCGAATGGCAACGTGGCAAATGAAATCTGAGGTAACAGGGAGAGGGGGGTTGTGGGTAAGAGTTTAGCTCGAGAGTTTGAGGCTGGCGCTAGCTTGGAAAATGGCTGGCTCGGTTCCGAGGTCGGAACCAATACCCATGCGTAAGGAATGAATGAGGATTAACAATATCAGATTAGCCTTTCCCAGAAAAGCTTTGGTAAAGGAAACAAACAACTGGTCAGTCTTGCAGAATGATTTTGTTCTGTGAGGATAGAAGCAAAGTTGTCTATGAACATCCATCAAATGAAGTTTGTATTCACCTTTATTTTGGAAGTTAGGAAAGAAAACAGGAGATTAATGGACTGGTTTATGTTTGCTTCAGATGCCACTTTGGTTAAGAAGGAAGGATTAGTATGGAGAGAGACCCTATCCTTATGGAAGACCAAATAAGGAGGCATGGCAGATAGAGCCTGAAGCTCAGAAACCCTCCTAGCAGATGTAATGGCGACTAGGAAAGCTGTCTTCCAGGATAAACATTTTAAATCCACCGAGGCTGCAGGTTCGAATGGAGAAGCGACCAATGCTTGTAGGACAAAGGTAAGGTCCCAAGGAGGCACTGAATCCTTGATAGGAGGATGCAACAGAAAGGTGCCTTTAAGAAAGGCCTCACACAGCCTAGAGGAGGCTAAGGCAATGTTGTCTTCACCAACATGAAAATTAGAAATGGCTGCCAATTGTACTTTCACTGTGGAGGAGCTAGCTCATTGCTGGAAAATGCCAGACAAGAAATCCAACACCGCTGGAACAGGGGCTGTAAAGGGATCTAGGTTAACGCTTCCATTTACTGCAAAAAAGTTTCCTAGTGGAATCTTTAAGAGAAGCCACCGAAATAGATTTTACCGGGGGATGAAAGACCGGGAGTCCTGGCAATCAACTGAACTAGAGCAACCAAGCTGTCAGCTTGAGGCTGCCCAGGTTAGACAGACGGGCACCCGAAGGATGGGAGATTATCTAGGCAAGGATCCGGAACCCACAGAGGAGCTAAAAGATGAGACCAGATGAATGGGAACCATACCTGATAAGGCCAGAATGGGACAATGAGGATAACTTTGCACCACAATTGGCGAGCTTTCTGAAGAAACGTCAGAATGAGTGGCAATGGTGGATAAGCATACAGAAGCCTGGGGGGCCAAGCTTGGACTAGAACGTCTCTGGGGCCTTCCCCTGGTAAGGGAATCAGAGCGAAGAACTCACTGCACTTTGCTTTGGAAGGAGATGCGAAGAGATCGCAGCAAGGCTGACCCTATGCAAGGAAGATCTCTGCTACTGACTGTTTCAGAGACCACTCGTACAGCATCAGGATAGCCCGACTCAATCTGTCCGCTGAAATGTTGGAACATCCCGGGATGTGCAGTGCTATCAGAAACTGACCGGTGGAGATCGCCCATTCCCACACTCTCATGGCCTCATGACATAGGGGGTAGGATCTGGTTCCCCCTGCTTGTTGATATACCAGACAACTGACATGTTGTCTGACTGAATTGCAATCAATCCGAGAGGAAGGACAGTGTGAAAGGCTTCCAATGCTAAAAGCACTGCCCTCATCTCTAGAACATTTATGTGCAACTTGGTCTCTGACTGGGACCACGTGCCTTGGACTGCCCTTCCCAAACAGTGTCCCCCCCACTCGAGTTAGGAGGCGTCCATGGTCACTGTGGCATGGACTGGAGATGATGCGAAGGGGCGTCCTTCTAATATATCCAGTGAATTTAACCACCAAAAAAGGGACGTCCTGCAGACGTGACTGATCCTGATCAGAAACTCCATGGGCAGGTCTAGCCAAGACCGTTGAACAGCCAGAGTCCATTGAAGAACCCGCATATGAAGGCGTGCACAAGGGAGAATCGATATGGAGGCAGCCATGGAGCCCAGTACCCGGAGAACCTCACTCACCTTTGGAGACTTGAAGTTTGCTATCTGAGCTATGTGGCACCTGAGGTATAAGATCCTGTCTGGAGTTAAGAATACTTTCATCTGCAAGGTGTCTAGCCGTGCCCCAATGAAGTCTAAAACTTGTACTTGTTGCATTTGGGATTTCTGAACATTGACAGTAATTCCCAATAGATCTGCCAACCGAATGAAGTAGTCTCGGGGCCAGACAAAGCTGATGCTTGGGTGCAGCAAAGAGCCAGTCGTCCAGGTAAGGAAATACCTGAATACCCTGAAGCCTCAGGTGAGCCGCTACAACTGCCATTACCTTGGTAAACACCCTGGGGGCTGTGGTGAGACCGAAGGGTAGGGCTCTGAACTGAAAATGACTGGCTCCCAACTGGAAGCGCAGAAACCTCCTGGAGCTACTGTGGATCTTGATGTGGTAGTAAGCATCTTGGAGGTCTAATGAGCACATCCAGTTGCACTGTCGGAGATAAGGTAGAATGGACTGTAGGGTGACATCTAGAATTTCAGTTTGGCTACAGACAGGTTCAACGTTGACAGGTCTAGAATTGGTCTGAGGTCCCCCGTCTGTTTTGGCACTAAAAAGAACCTTGAGTAGACGCCTGATCCAGACTGGTCGGGGGGAACCTGTTTGATGACTCATTTGAGAAGCAGCGTTGAAACTTCTATAACTGCGGCCTCCCTTTGGGCGGGTGGAACATCCGGGAGGTGTTTTAGAATATTTGGAGGGGCAACAAATGGGATAGTGTAACCTCTGGATATAATCTGTAACACCCAGCGATCTGTCGTAATGGACTCCCATGCCGCTGAGTGCAAGGACAATCTTCCCCAGACTGCGTCCAGAGTAGAACAGCCGGGCAACCCCTCAGGGCTGCTGACTGGGTCTAAAAGAAAACGGTTCCCTAGACCCAAAATTCTTGGGACCCCATCTACCTCTGGGTCGGTGTCGATCCTGTTCCCCTCTGCCTCTGGGGGAATAGCTGTCCTGAGAATCCCGGGAAAACTGAGATTTTTGGAACCACATCTTCTTTTGCCCTCTTTGATTCTTAGAGAAGGACCACTGAAGGTTAGAGAAGCGGATCCCGATGGCAGACAAAGTCTTCCTGTCCTTTTCGCTCTGGGCAAGTGTGTCACATACTGTCTTCCCAAAAAGGGAAGAACTGTCGTAGGGAGCATTAATAAACGACGCCTTGAAAGGGTCCGTGAACTGACACAACCTGAGCAAGGCATGACTTCTCATGGCTATGCCTGTCCCAAGCACCCTAACTGCTCCTTCCGTGGCATGGGAAAGGAGCCGCATAGACGTGTTTGAGACTGACTTCAGAGTAGACATTTTCACAGAGAACAACTGTTTGTCCTGTGGCGATAAAGACTCTGGGGTCGACTCAGCAAATTCCGATGCAAGGTCTCCCTGAAGCCGGATCACATGTGATAATAGTTCAGCGCACGGATTGAAAAGCTCATTGAGGAATAGACGCGCTTCCCAAACCTATCCACCGACCTGGACTCCTTGTCCGGAGGGTGGACTGAGGAACACTCCTGTGCTAGTTCCTTCTTGGTGGCTGCTGCGACCAACATAGCATCAACTGGGGCTCCTTTTGACCAAGGTTGTCTGTCGGAAGGGGGAGATAAAATTTTGTCAGGGCATTTGGGGATGGGCTCTATGGTGTCAGGCTCCTTCCATGCCCGTGTGGTGATAAGGTCCACCAAGGGGTCTGCTGGCGGGGACACCCAGGAAGTAGATGGGCCTGTGCCAAAGGCCTCCAGGAACACTGACTCATCCCCAGAAGGTTTTGGGGCTGACCAACCTCTCCTCTGGTGAAGGATCTCCATGATTTCTACGAAGGAGACGTCTTCAGGAGGTGACCTCGGGGAACCTTCTCCTTCATCTAAGTCAGTGTCTGTAGTGAGGGACTCGGGAGAGTCCAAGTGCCTCCTTTTGCACTTGCACTTATGGTGACCCTCTTCAGTGGGACTCCCAGAAGAGGACTCGTGAGCCGCAGGGATTTCCTCAGGGAAAATAACCTGGTGATCCTCTGGCACGGGCTGTCTCTGAGACAGGATGAAGGGAGTCGTCGCTAAGTCCAGGGGTGTCTGGGTGGAATCCGAGGGGATGGGCTGGGGTCTCAATTCCTGAGAGAGAACCCTCTCCACCACTTCGAAGGCCGAAGGAGAGTGGACCACCTTAGCACCCATGAAGGAAGATGCCCTCCCCGGATCCGAAGCGGGGACCGGAGCCGAAGCAAGGGTAGCCTGAGGTCCGAGGAAACGGGTCGGATCCGAAAAGGGCAGAGACAAAGAATCCGGTCCCTTGGGTCAGACTCCCTGTCCGCGGCTCCGAGAGTCGCTCAGATCCAAACTAGTCGGATCCAAGGAACTCAAGGTAACAGCTGGAATCGAGGTTGGGGGAACCGTCGGTGCTGAGCTACCAGCTCCGAAAATCCTCGGATCCAACAGCCCCAAAGCCGAAGCACTGATCGGGGAAGGAGAGATGGGGTGGAAAAAAGGCATGGAGGTCCCCCCTCCAGAGGGAGAGGGGCCTGGCAAGACTCCCATCTGTATTTGGGTCTGAATGAATCTCCACATCATCCTGTCCATGTCCAAGTATGATAAGCTCTGAGTCGATCGCGAAGAGGCCACCGACTCAGATCTGGCTGGTCTGCGCAATGAAGGGGAGGAAGGCCAATGGCTCTGGTGAAAAACTAGGAGACCTGAGCTGTGGAGAAACTGGCCTCATGGACTTAGAAGGGGGACTAAGGAAGAGCTTGCTGTCTGGGGATCTCCTGCGAGGTCTGTCCTTTCTCTTGTCCCTATCCTCTTTGCGCCTTTCTCTGTCCTTTTCCTTGTCAGCCACACTGACTGTAGTTTTTTCTTTACTTGATCCAGCACCAGAAGAAGAGGGAGTTTGAGTAACTGTCTGGTTGGAAGGTTGAGTACTAGGTACCGGGTCCGTGGCAGATTCCAGCATGGACGCAGGGAGAAGGCCTTTAGCTACTAATTTGGCCTTCCGATCCCTGAGGGCTCTAGGATTGAACCTGGTGCAGATAGCACATTGTGTGCTACTCCCAAGCAAATAACAGAGTGTGACCATCAGCCGGGGAGAGCTTATGGCCACACTCTGTGCATTTCTTGAACACAGATTTTGGCTGATCAGCCATGGTCCTGCACCAAAAAACCACTACCTACTTAAAAACACTGCACACAAACACAGGTAGGGGAAGGGCAGGCCTAACAACTACTCTACCGAGTTTTACAACAAAAACTTTTTTTTTTTTGACTAACTGACAAACAAGTGATATAAGGGGGAGGAAGGGAAATAATCAACTCAGACACACAAAGGGACTAAGTATTAATAAAACTTACTATCCCTGAGCTCAGAGCGAAGGAGACCACGATGCACACTACTGGTGTGGCAAACAAGATCTGAGGGAAGGTAGGAGATGGTAGTGCATTATGGGTAGGGGGAGGAGCTCAGAGCTTGGAGCAGATGCTAGAAAAAAAGTTGCCGGCTCGGATCCGATTACCCACAGGTTGCAGATAAAATTAAGTTAACTACTTCAGATCTGATATTAACTATGTTTAGACAGAATAATGACATCTGTACTAGCTGCCAGACACAACTGCATCCATACACACCATATCAGGACTGATTAAACAGCACTCGTAGCTGTGATACCTGACATAATTGATATTAACTATATTTAGACAGTATAATGATGACATTTGTACTAAGAGCTTGCTACTATTATTTAACCAGGATATACATGACATTTCTAAATCATACTTTAACTGAAGAAGGCATTAGTGTCCATGACAGCATTTTTTTTCAAAACACTCTACTGTTACTGCTATTATATATGATGTTAATTTGTTACATTTGAGTCTGAACTCTGATGAATGGTACCTTGTTGAATTAGTTAATTTATTACTTAAATTATTATAAGTAAAATCAATGAAAAACAAACAAGATAAGTATTCATTGAGTTCAAATACGGGAATAGAAACTTCTATGTTTGCATTATATGTTGCTTTGTTTGGCTTATATATAACGTAAATATAGTAACCCATCTTGACCTACCTTTGCGAAGAATTATTGGACTCTGAACATTCTGAATAAATCATTATTGTTTCTCAGTTGCTTAAGAATCCCTCCTTTTTTTAAATAAAAACAGATGACAAGTGATGTACCATATCAGTTGATACTTTGAGAGACGTAGTTGTAACAGCTATTTTTTTTGGGGACAGCTATCTTGGAATCAGTTTTTGGTTTCTTCTTTCTAGCATCAGTCCAAGGATTTGTTTCTTTTTTTTCTTTTAAGAGTAGGGGCCATCAATTCCATTTCATCTGCGACAGACACTATGTTGTTCTTTTTGATGAATATAGTAGCTTCTTCTAAGTGATTAAAGATTCTCATCTCATTGGCAAAAAGTATTTTCATCTTGGCTGGAAAGGCCAGCTGGGATTTAATGTTGTTTTGTTTAGTTTTATTATTGGCCAGACTTTTTTCCTTTGTTCTAGTATTTTAGACAGGGTTGCCAGATTTCCAGCCCCCCCAGGTAGGGACAAAAAAAAAAAAAAAAAAAAAAAAAAAGGTCTCTCACGGCAAGTTAAGACCAAAAAAAAATGCGGAACAGTAGCTCAGTAGCTCTGCACTAAACATGGAGCTTCTCGTGTTTAATGCATTGCAGTTCCGCATTCAACACAAGTAGCTCCGTGTTTAGCGATTTTTGATTGGCCTGTATACCGGCATATGGGCCAATCAAAAATCGCTAAACACAGAGCTTCTCGTGTTTAATGCTGAACACAAGAAGCTCCGTGTTTAGCAATTTTTGATTGGCCCGTATTCCAGGTATAAGGGACAATAAAAAAAAAAAAACAAAGAAAGCGGAGGCTGGCCGGGATTTAAACCGGCAGGGTGGGACTCGGGATCAGGCTGCTGATCTCGGGACAGTCCCGCCCAAATAGGGATGTCTGGCAACCCTGATTCTGGAAGAATAATCATTGTCAAACCTTATCAGGCTTTGAATGTATTTTAAGGGCAACTTTCTCAAAGCAGATTTTAATATTAGTTCCTTGTCCAGAAATGAAAGACATTTTATAACTAGGGATCTAGGTGGAGTATTTGTTGAGTTAGAAGCAGGTTTCCTCAGTGCTCTATGTGCCCTTTCAATTCCAAATGAAAGTCCCTCTTTGAAGTCTAAAAATTCAGGAATCCATGTTGTTAAGAATGTGATAATGCCTTCTCCTTCAGTGTTTTCAGGCAGACCAAAGATCCTTATGTTGTTTCTCCTTTCCCTGTTTTCTAAGTCATCTATTTTGTTAAGCAGAAATTCTTTTTGGAAAACTTCCTCTTTGAGTCTCCCTTCAATGTCATTTAGAGAAGTCTCTATATTTGTTATTTTTGTATGGTGTTGATGTAATAGTTCCTTAAGAGTATCAGTCTGCTTTTTAGAATTTAATTTGAGTTTTTTCTAAGTCATATTTAAAGCTATCTATCTTCAAAGATAGTTCCTGTAAGGTAGATGTCACCAACTGCAGTCCTTTTTTCAAAGCAGCATCTGGATGAGAATTCCTTGAGTTGTTCATATTCAGTGACTCAATATATCTCCAAGTTACTTGACAGGAAAATTTTTGTATATCTCCACTAAAATTGATATTTATGTAGTTTAGTAGTTTATCTATACATTTCTGATGTTTTAAACTTGAAAATAATAACATTTTCCTATATTAGTATACTGGTTTAAAGAGCTCTCAAAATTTACTCCTCTTAGTTGGCCATCTAGCCCCCCCCCCTCCAGTAGTACACATCTAAAGGTCTATCTGGCACATCCAAATGTCCTTTCCAAGAATTCAAGAAGGGAATTAACCATGACCATCTGGAACTTGCTCCGATGTACTAATTTGTTCAATCTGCTGAGATCCAAAATTGTCATCTAGTCTCCCATCTTTTTTGGTACCAGAAAGAACATTGATTAAGTACCAGATCCTCTCTGGTCTGGCAAGACCTCTTGGATGACTCTTTTGTCTGGCAGTTTTTTTTATCTGAATAGCTGCTTGCTCCCTTTGACTGGGTGGAACATCAGGGAGTTTTTTTGTTTTGGGGTGGTGGATGGGAAAAGGGTATATAGTATCCTTTGGCTATTATCTTCTTCACCCATTTGTCATTTGCTGTGTTCAGCCAGGCTCTCAGATGATGGTATAGATGACTCTCGATTGCCTCCAGAGAAGAGTAATCGGGCCTCAGTTCAGAAGCACTGGAAGGGTTTCCCCAATAATGCATCTCTGGGCCTTTGGTGATGCTGAGCCCCTCTGCTGCAGGGATGGCATCTTTCATCATTGTCCCCCCTCTCTGCCCCTTGGGAACTTTCACAATGTGCTTGAGGAAAAGATGTTTGTGATTTTATGAACCACGTCTTTCCACTGCTCCTCTGATTTTTTTTGAATATGGTCTCTGGAAAGTGGAAAAATCAATGCCCACGGCAGAAAGGGTCTTCCCATCTTTCTCACATCTGGACAGCATATCTCTGACTTTTGGGCCAAACAGGGAAGTGCCGTCAAATGCAGCATTGATGAATGAAGATTTAAAGGGCTCAGCAAAGTCGCACAAGCTCATCAAGGCTTGCCTCCTCATAGAGATACTTAAACCCACAGCTCTACTCGCTCCTTCGGCTGCATGCAAAATAAGCCTCGTGGATGAGTTAGCACTAGCATGCGGGGTGGCTAGCTGAGAGGTAACCAAATCTTGTACCCCTTCAGACACAGCTCCTGAGACAGTATCTGACAGCTCTTTGATCAGATCCCTCTGCAATCTGGTAAAATGGGAAAGATAATTAAGGGACCTCAGGGCAAAGGTCGCTGAAGAGAAAACATACTTCCTGCATCTATCTATCATCCTGGAATCCTTATTAGGAGGATGAATAGTAAACTTTCTTCCGTAATTTCTTTTTTTGTGGCCACTACCATGACCATGGCATCTACTGGAACACCTTCTGACCAAAATTTCTTCTCTTCTGGTGATGTTATAATTTTATTTGTTCTCCGGGGGGGGGGGGGGATAGGTTCAGTGGAATATGGAGCCTCCCATGCCCGCTGAAAGATCAACTTGATGAGTTCATTAGTGGGTGGGGTCAATGGCTGGGATCCAAAAGCCGCCAGGTACACTGACTCCTCCGATGAGGGATTGCTGGGCTTCCAGCCACCGCTCTGTTTCAAGATCTCTAAGATGTCCCCAAAAGAAGCATCATCTGGAGGTGACCATGGGGATCCTTCACCTTCTTCGAGGTCAGTATCCTCGGTGATAGGAGGAGGAACTCTTTGGTAGCTGGAATAGATTGCCCATACATGTCAAGCAGAGTGCCTCTTTGGACCTCTTCAAGAGGAACCTTGACGATTGGATGGGAGAAAGGAAATTCACCCCAGGGATCACGTCAGTTACCCTGCTAGACAGGGGTCCAGGAAAGTAAATAATGTGGGAAGAAATAGCCAGGGAATTGTTATGGCTAGGCTTGTATAGGCCCTTGGGCTGATAGCCTAGTACCAACCTATGAACCTATGAAAGGAGAAGGTAATCTGGATGGTACTGGATCAACAAAAAAAGAGTACCAAGTCCTAGGTAAAGACTGGATAGATTTAAAATGGCTCCCCATAGGATACAATGACAATGGATCCGACCTGTACTTCAGGGTGGAGAGGCTCAGATCCAAACCAGTTGCATCTGATGGGGGAGTCCTGGATGCTGTTGAGGGCTCCACTGGCAAGAATTTCCTTCCCTTGTCCAAACTTCTGGAGGACAAGGAGGAAGCTGGAATAGACTGTTCAGACTTACGAGAATGTTTCTTTTTAATTTCTTTATCAGAGCCAGAAATGGCTTCCCCAAAGGAGGAAGGCAACATACCCTTAAGGATTAATTTGATTCAGCGTTCAACAAGGGCCCGGTAGTTGGGTTGAACACCTTGCATATATCACATTCTTGCTGTAAATGAAGTGGGCAAAGACAATGTACACACAAACTATGTAAATCACTCAAGGGAATTTTGTGACCGCACTTGGAGTATTTTTTAAAGTCAGACGCCTTATCAGACTTCTCAGCCATAATCCAAACAGTGATATGACAACAACAAAAAAAATAAAGAGAAACTTTTTTGGGGAGTTAGAGCTGCAGATAAACAAAAGGAGGAAATAACTACTAACAATCATAGTCAAGATGTACCACAGTACAGGAGAGAGAAGTCACAGAAAAGAGGTAGGGACTACTAAGGATAGTAATTTAGAAGTACCTCTGTACTAATCAGAAGGTAAAATTAAAGGTTAAAGGGAAAGAAAAGATGTTTAGTTATACAAATGTCTAGAATGAGAAAAAATAATTTACAAATAAGAAGAAGTTATGTACTCACCATAACGTTCTATGTTTGAAGTCCATCTCGCCCTTCATTCTTACACATGGGTTCAGATTACAAAGCTCAAAGTCTTCTAGTGGGCTCGTGGCTAGGTAGGTATTCCATGGTGAACGAGTATAATCCCCAGATCTTGTTTTCTGCTAAACTATAGAAAGACAGAACTAAAGCTATCCAGAAAGAACAACAATAATGAAAGGTCTCCACCTGTTATGGAAAACTTATCCTGTCTTCAGATCCTTCCAGGTTGGGGGTAGGATGGTGGGTTCGTAAGAATGAAGGGTGAGATGGACTACAAACATGGAGTGTTATGGTGAGCACATAACTTCTTTATGTTCTGTAGTCCTATCTCGCCTTTATTCTTACACGTGGGCTAGCGTCCCTAGTACCTTATTCTTGGGTGGCTCACGGAAAAATACTCCTGAGTACCGTGAAACAAAGGAGGCTCTACCCCTAAAGGTCAGGTCCAATTTGTAATCAGTAATAAAAGTGTGAGGGGTAGCCCAGGTTGCTGCTGAATAGATATTATCAATTGGAACCCTGGCTTGGAAGGCTGCAGAAGTAGACTGGGATCGTGTAGAATGAGCCTTAATCTTGAACGGTAAAGGCTTTCCCTTGGAAGAATAAATGAAGGAGATGCAACTCGAAATCCAATTCGAAAGGGTCACTTTGGAAACTGGGAGACCTGATTTGGAGTCAGAGAAGGATACAAACAATTGGTCTGACTTCCTGAATTCCTTAGTCCTGTGTAGACAGAACCATAATTGTCTGTGAACATCCAACTGATGAAATCTGTATTCTGCTGCGTTGGAATGATTAGGGAAGAACACCGGCAGCTCTATAGTTTGGTTCAAGTTATTATGAAAGCACACTTTAGGGACAAAAGATGGATTTGTGCGAAGAGATACTCTATCTTTGCGGAAAATCAAATAAGGGGGCTTGATAGACAGTGCTTGGAACTCCAATACTCGTCTAGCAGATGTGATGGCTACCAGAAACAAGGTCTTCCAAGACAGAAACTTCAATGAACACGAATGAGCAGGTTCAAAGGGTGGAGACGTTAATTTGGACAGGAGGAACCTTAGATCCCAGGAAGCTACCAGTTCCTGAAAGGGAGGTCTCAACAAAGTAGCACCTTTAAGGAAGGTTTTACACAATCTGTGTGACATCAGATTAGACTCATGTTGACCCAAATGAAAATTTAATATTGCTGCCAACTGAACCCTAATTGTGGCAGCAGCAAATCCCTGGTGAAAAAGTTCAGGCAAAAATTCTAAAACCACTGGAATGGATGCAGTGCAAGAGTCAACGTTCCTTTCTTCAGCCCAGATAGAAAACCTTCTCCTTTTGCTAGTGTATATCTTTCTAGTGGAGGGTTTATGAAAAGATGTGAGAATGTGGGTCACAGCAGGTGAAAAATCATGAAGCCTGACTAGGGATGGAACTGGAGCGGCCATGCTGTCAAGTTGAGGGTGTGGAGGCTGGGGTGAAGAGAGCCTGACATGTAAGTCAAGAGATCTGGAACTGGGTCCAGAGTCCATGGATCGTCTAGTAGATGAGGCCTGAGAAAGGGGAACCAAATCTGACAAGGCCAGTAAGGAGTGATGAGAATCAATTTGCTTCCCAACAGTTTCGCTTTCTGAATCACCTTGGATACGAGAGGAAAGGGGGGAAAAAGCATAAAGGAGACCAGGGGCCAATTGTGAACAAGTGCGTCTCTCGGTGACTCCCCCGGAGGGAGGATAAGGGAAAAGTATCTGCTGCATTTGGAGTTGATTGGGCTGGCAAAAAGATTGCAACAAGGCTGTCCCCATTTGTGGAAGATCTGTTCCGCTATTTATTGCTTCAGAGACCACTTGTGAAGCATCAAGATTGCACAGCTGAGTTTGTCAGCTATCAAGTTGGTTGTCCCTGAGATGTGCGTTGCCACTAGAAAGCGCTGGGAAGATATCGTCCATTTCCAAACATGAATAGCCTCCCAACAAAGGGGGTAAAATCTGGTTCTGCCTTGTTTGTTGAGATACCATACCACCAACATGTTGCCTGATTGAATTGCTATCATCCCAAGAGGAAGAAGGTCGTGAAGTGCTTGCAATGCAGGAAGCACCACCCTCATCTCTAGGACACTGATATGAAAGTGAGCCTCGTGATCTTGCCATGTTGCCTTGGACAGTCCTGCCTAGATAATGCCCCCCCCATCTGTGAGGCATCCGTGGTCACAGTAGCAACGGGTTAGTGAGGAAGGAATGGAGTGCCTGCCGTTAGTTGGCAAGGTTGGATCCACCAACGGAGGTCCTTTTTGCAAGACTCTGTTAAAATGATGTGGTGGGATAGAGGCAGTTGTTGAAAGGACCACTGGGATGATAGAAGCCACTGAAGAATTCACATATGTAATCTGGCCAGAGGGACTAGCAATATGGTGGAGGCCATGGTCCCTAAGAGTTTCAGCACTGTCTTTGCCTTGACTTTTCAGAGGGGAAGTAGATGGAGAACTTCTTGTACGAGATTCTGTGCTCTTTCTGCAGGAAGTCAAGCTAACATGGCGACTGTGTCTATTTCTGTGCCTATAAAAGTCACAAATTGAGAGGGCAATAAGGCATACTTTTCCCAATTGGGCACAAAGTTGGAGAGTGAAATCTCTGATTTGAAGGAGTAGATGCCTGGTGGAGGCAGTCAGGAGCCTGTCGTCCAGGTACGAAAACACTTGGAATCCTACATGTCTCAGGTGAGCCGTCACTACTGCCATACATTTGGTGAACACCCTAAGGGCTGTGGTGAGACCAAAGGGCAGAGCACAAAACTGGTAGTGACTGGCTCCCAGCCAGAAGTGAAGGTGGCTCCTCGTCACTCTGTCCATTTTTATATGGTAGTATGCATCATGGAGATCTATTGAGCACATTCAAGTGTCTTTCCCTAATAGAGGGAGTATAGACTGCAGTGTCACCATCCGGAACTTGACCTTCTTTACGGATTCATTCAATTTGCTAAAGTCCAAGATGGGCCTCCAGTTCCCTGTATGTTTTGGTACTAAAGAATCTGGAGTAAGTTCAGAATTCTACCTGGTCTGCGGGGACGGTTTGATGACTCTGTTGCCGAGCAACTTGTTCACTTCTACAGTTGTTTGATCCCTGTGATTGGCTGGAACATCCGGGATCCTCTTGGGAATGTGAGGTGGAAGAGAAAAGGGTATGGAATAACCTCTGGTGATAATTCTTTGTACCCATTTGTCTCGGGTGATGCTTAGCCAGGCTTCTGGATACAAAGAAATGCGACCTCCAACTGGCTCCAGAGAAGCACAGCTGGGCCCCACATAAGGAGCGCTGATAGGGACGGCCTCAAATCAAATCACGGCCTCCCTGGTCTTGCGGTCCGCCCCTGCCTCTAGCGCACTGTCTACCATTTGCTCCTCCTCCTCTGCCTCTGAAGCAGGAGTCACCCTGTGCATCAGGGAAAAACCTCTGGGACTTCTTGAACCACATCTTACCACCTCTCTGACCCTTGGGGTATGGTCTAGAGGGGACAGTAAAACATACTCCCATGGCAGACAGCGTTTTCCCTTCTTGCTTGCACCTGGTGAGTGTGTCTTTTACCTTAAAAAAAAAACAAAATTCACAGCAGCTTCCAAATAGTTTTGTGGATTACATGTCTTTTACCTTAGCTCCAAACAAGGAAGAACCATCAAAGGGGGCATTGGTAAAGGTAGACTTGAACAGCTCTGCAAAATTACATAAGTGCACCCAGGAGTGCCTCCTAAGGGAAACTCCTGAACCCGCTGCCCTGTTCGCTCCATCGGCTGCATAAGAAATCAGCCTCATGGAGGAGTTAACAATGGAATTCAAGGTGGACAACTGAGCAGACACCTTATCAGGGACTCCTTCAGTAGATGTACCTTGTAGAGTCTCTCCCAACTCCTTAAGGAGATCTCTCTGAAGCCTTGTAAAATGTGTTAGGTAGTTCAGAGATCTAAGTGCGAATGCTGCTGATGAAAAGATACACTTCCCGTGTCTATCCATCGTTCGAGACTCCTTGTTTGGTAGACGGATAGATGAAGAAGTCTCCGCTAGTTCCTTCTTAGTGGCTGCCGCCACCACCATGGCATCTACAGACACACCCTTGGATAAAAATTCCTTCCCTTTGGGGGCAGACAAAAATTTATTGGGTCTCCTGGGAACTGGATCCACAGCATCAGGACTCTCCCACACCTTCCGACTAACAAGGTCTAGGAGTTTGTCGAAAGGTGGAGACACCCAAGAGGCTGAAGGTTGAGACCCGAAAGCCTTCAGGTACACAGACTCCTCATCAGAAAGGTTAACAGTGGGCCAGCTGCACCTCTGCTTAAGGATCTCCAAGATGTCTACAAAGAAGACATTATCAGAGGACGACTTGGGGGACCCTTCTGACTCCTTGAGGTCAGTGTCAGAGGTAAGAGACTCGTCCTGGGAGTCTACATGCTTCCTCTTGCATGTCCACTTCCGAGGGGGCTCCTCAGAAGGATATTCTGGGGAGGTCCCGGAAGAGTGGGGGCCACCAACCGGGGACTCCTGAGGCTGCAGGTCTCTGTTGTCGAGAGAGGGAGTAGGTGCTGAGAAGGAAGACGGTGCCCGAGGGGGGAAGAGTGTCAGTACCCCTGGGTGGAGCCGATGAGCGGGACAGCACATTCCGCATCATATCGACGGCATACCTCTCTGGCCCACGAAGACCTCCTTGGTTCCAAAGAGACAGAGGAAGTCATCAGCTCCAGAGCCATCGGCTCAGAGACAGATGTAGGATCCAAGCTCGCCCTAGCTGACGCACTGAGACATAGACTCAGAACAGAAGATTTCCGAGTCCGAGTGTCCCTGTCAGGGCCGACTGAGGAACCTTGGCTCCTAGACACCACGGATGGCACCGAAGATGTTGGAGCAAAACTCCTGCTCCAAAACAGCCTCAGGGGGAGCTGGAACAGAGCGTTCCACAACCAGCGGTACCGAACACTCTGGCTCTGAAAGCCCGGCACGGCTCGGAGGAGGAACCACAACAGGGGGAATGGACTCAGGTGGCTCCGGGACCGACTGGGTCAGAGCCAACAGCATTTTTGGCAAGGCAGACGACTTAAGGAGTCTTAGCAGCACTCTCTCCACATCTTCTTCTGATAGGCTCCTGGAAGATCTGGAAGACAGTGTGGGAGATCTGGATCTCTTTAAGATAGGGGACCTTAAAGTTGGGGAGACCGGCAAGGGATCTCTTGACCGCCTCCGATGTTTGCTATCAGTAGTCGGCTCCGAAGTGCATGGGGCTGAAACTGAAGTCACAGTATCAACAGCCTTGATCGGCTCTGAGATCACTGGAGCCGAGGAGGTAGAAGTCTTGTCTGGTTTAGAAAGTTCAGGAGGCGGTTCTGAAGCACCGGATGGCACTGGGGAATGCCTCTTGGTAGGTTTAGCCTTGTCTTTATTGGATGAATGAGATTTCAAGGAAGAAGACGAACTGTCCAAGTCTTCCTCGAAAGAAGGTTTGAGGAGACCTTTCAAAATTAGCTTGTTCTTCCACTCCTGTAGAACTCTGGAGCTGAAGGAATGGCAAAACAAACAAGTTTCCTGCAGATGGATGGCTCGGAGGCAATAGACACAATTACTATGGCCATCAGTAACTGACATTTTCTGGGAGCATTTTACATATTTTTTAAACCCCGAGGGTTTATGGTCTTTTGCCTCTTTAGACATGTTAACCGGAGAAACAGAAAGACACAACACAAACACAACAAGGACTAGGTCCTCTAACTAAAGGGCCTAGCCCTTACCACACTAGCACTCACACACCACGTGGACTAGGTCCTCTGACTCAAACAGGCCTAGCCCTGGGAGGAGAAAAAGGCAGAGAACTAGGTCCTCTAACTTAAATGGACCTAGGTAAGAGAAAGACTAGAAGGTCAGAACCTACTAACTAGACTGCACACACACAAGGTAAGAATATGAAAATGACTGAAACTGTCTCGGTGAAATCTACGCTCAAACTCTAAGTCGTAGAACATAAATGGTTGAAAATATCAAAAAACCCTTGTGCCAACTGAGTTGCTAAATATCCAGTAAATATCTAAGAGGAAATAGTTTAAATACTAACTCTCCAATACTAATAAACACTGCACACAAAAAAAAGGTAAATTGAGCGCAAACTCGCACCTTAACAGGAAACACTAAATATTTAAGTAATAACTATTCAAATTCCAAATTCTCTACGCTAATAAACACAGTAAATATCAAAAAAGCACAACTGCACCTGTTAAATAGAAAAAACACTGGCACCCAGGATGCCAACGAGAATAACAAGGCCAATGGCCAACCAGTTCTCAACAATAAGTATCTAAAGTCAAGAAAAAACACTTCAGCAAGTCTGAAACTATTGAAAGACTATTAAACACTATCAAGAACTATATAAATTGTAAGGTTAAGCTGTAATACAGTAAAAATAGAAAAAAAAGTATTAAACTTAGCCACAGCCAAGAAGAAGCACATCTGAACTCGTCGAAGCGGCAAACGAGATCTCGAGATCTAGGGATTATACTGGTGCACCATGGGATGCCTACCTAGCCACGAGCCAACTAGAAGACTTTGAGCTTTGTAATAGGCCAAGTCGGAGCCAAGGATCGGCTCTGAACCCATGTGTAAGTATGAAAGTGAGATAGGACTACAGAACATTGAAAAGTTTTTTCTTAACTGCCTGAGAGCTATTAGAAGGACCATGTCTTCGTGAAACAGCAAACAACATTGTTTAGAGATGGGTTCCACTGTGTCCGGCTCGTTCCATGCCCCGTGTGACATAAGGTCGATAAGGGGATCCACAAGGGGGGACACCCAAGAGGTAGATGGGCCTGACCCAAAAGCTTCCAGAATCACCGATTCCTCTGGGTTAGGGTTTTGGGAAGACCAACCACCATTTTTTCATAGGATCTCCTTGATATCCCCAAAGGAGACATCATCCGTTGATGATCTAGGAGACCCTTCTCCTTCATCAAGATCAGTATCCTCAGTGAGGGAATCGAGTGTCTCCTTTTGCACTGGCGTTTCCAAGGGACCTCCTCAGTGGGGTGCTCCAGAGAGGTATTGGAAGACTCTGGCTGTTCTACAGGCGGAACAGTCTGGAAGTCTTTCTGGGTAGGCTGTCCTAGAGGTGACAGAATAGATGGCTCAGACACAAAAACTGCTGGAGGTTGGCTGGGCTCTGAAGCAGGAAGAGTAAAAGCTCTCCTAGGTGCAGAGAGATCCCTCTCCACCACATCAAATGCAGAGGGAGATCGAGACATTGAGGAAAACACTGTCGGAGCCAAAGCTGTCAAAGGGGATGCTCCATGAATCATCACTGCCCCCGGATCCCAGTGAGAAGTTGGAGCTGAGCTATCAAGTGCTGAAGCTCCAAGGGAAGAGACAGCTCTGAAAACTTTGTGGCTGACGTCAACCCCTTTTACCCGACGATGAAGCTACAACTCCAAGAAATGCTCTGCTCTGAAATGGTCAGAGCCTGCAAGTCAGTGAGACTGTTGCAGTCTAGGTAACCATACCTGTCGGCTCCGATGTCTCGACTCCAGGGATGTTCGGGCACAATAACTCTGAGACTGGGAGTCGGATTGGAGAAGGAGATCTTGGAACAAAGACAGGGATATGGCTCACAGATCCAGAGGGGGACGGAGTAGGCAAGATCCCCAGCTGGATTTGTGCCTTGAGGAATTTTACCATCATGTTGTCTACCTCGGCTTTGGAGAGGCTGCGGGAAGACCTAGCAGAAGAAGCAATGGATTGTGGTCTAGAAACTGGCCTGGGGTGGTTGAAGAAGAGGGATTTAGACCTCGAGGCAACTGACTCCAGAGAAAAACTATGAGATCAGCATCGAGGGGAGGCTTCAGTAGCGAAAGGAGCTGAGCTAGTCAGATCTGATGATTTAGCAGACTTCAGATGAGGTTCCCCAGATTGGCAGGATCTGCTGCGGGGACCTCTCACACACACTCTTTATGCTTCTTAGAGGGGTTTTGAGCCCCTGAAGTGGAACGTGTAGTAGCAGAAGAAGCAGTGGACAGAAGGAGGCCTTTCAGGATCAATTAGTTCCTCCTATTGATTAACGCTCGCTGGTTAAACCCAGCACATATGTAACAGTAACAGTCTAAGTGAGCAGCTCTAAGACAAACTACACACTCAGAGTGGGCATCAGAGAAAGGAATCTTGTGTCCACATGCTACACATTTTTTAAAACCTGCGGGTTTGGAATCAGCCATACTGCAAAAACCAGAAAACAGAACCCCAAAACATCAACTTTACTACTCAAAACTCTAAGAAGAGGAAAACTAATTTAAAATGAAACTTCTATTTTTTTTTTTTTTTTTTTAGATAAAGAACAGGAAATTAGCTAGAAAGGGTAGGAGGCAACTGGCTCACAGATAATACCCACAACATTAAAATAGGTGCCACCACCTCCAACAGCAGACCTGTTACTATTGGTGTTCCCCAAGGATCTGTACTGGGACCCCTACTGTTTGGCATCTACTTTTCAGAGGTCCAGGCAAAGACAAAGGACCTGTGGCTGACCAAGTTTGTGGAGGACTGTAAGTTGGATGCTGTCATTGACTCCCCAAATGACGTTAACATACTGCAAGAGGGTCTCACAGCTACAAATAACTGGTGCCAAAGTCATGGCCTTAAGTTAAACGCAAAAAAATGTATTATCATGCCATCTGGCAAATACACGGCCCCTACTGATTACCACATCAAAGGCAACCCCCTAAATACACAACCTGTGGTGAGAGATCTGGATTCTCAGGTTGACAACAATCTCACATTCGACCATCATGTGGCGGCAGTGGTCGGAAAAGCCTTTTACTTGGTTCATCTCACAAGTAAAGGGATTGCATCCAGGAAAAAGGAGGTTATCACCTCTCTGTACTCCTCCCTCATTAGACCCATAATAGAGTATAACTCCCCATTTGGTATGTACCCCTCCAAACACCTGCACCAACTGGAAAGGCCACAGAAATACCTCACAAAGAGAATTCATGGACTCCAACACCTGTCCTATGCGGACAGGCTCAAATCACTAACACTTTACTCGGTATCATACAGATTGGTCAGAGGTGATCTGTGTCTCACCTACAAGGCAATATTGGACCCTGCCCTACTAGAGATTTTCCATATCCGTAAGTTTAACTCCTCTGGCATTACCCAGTCGATAGGCCTAAATCTAATATGCAACATCAACAAAACCTGCTGGAGAGACAGATTTGTCTCCCAGAGGCTGCCCCGTCTCTGGAATAGACTTCCCATACATGTCAAACAGAGTACCTCGCTGACCCTCTTCAAGCACAACCTTGATGAGTGGATAGGAAACCACAAATTCGTCCCAGGGGTTCCACCTTTGTCCCTCAATGACAGGGACGACAGGTGCTGACTAAGGTTTCTTTTTTGGGGATAAACTCTTGGCTAGGCTTGTAAGGGCCCAGGGCCATTAGCCTAGTAAACTCCTATGATCCTATGAAAGGGGTACCAAGGGAACCACTAGCACAGACAGCAGCCTACTACAAAAACAAAAACACTAGCTGTAGACAAGGATCAACCAAAAAATATCAAGGAGAATGTATATAGGGAAAATAGGAAGAAAACAGGAAGGAAAATTTCTTAACAAGCTCAATGAAAACCCGAGAAGTTCAGACAAATGCATTCCTGATGCTTGTCAAAAGTGCGGCAGATGAGAGTTGAGAGATGAAAGGGAGCGAAGCACCATGGGGTAGGGGAGGAGCTCAGATTTGCGATCCTAGAGCTGAAGTATGCTGCCGAGTCGGATCAGATCCTTGGATCTGAACCCACAGGTTTAAGGTACATAGGTAGATAGATTAATACTAGGCTAATTGCCCTTGCAGGCCATTTTAAGCCTAACCAATTAACCCATGTGAGAATCAAACCCTGCACCTTGTGTCTGTAAGGTAAACACCATAACCATTCTGCCATCCCCCCATTAAGAACAAATGAAGGCAACAACTTAAGATTTAAAGGGGAAAAAAGATGTTTAGTTACACAAAGGTCTAGAATGAGTGAAAAAATGTACAAAGAATGAAAAGGTTTTACTAAACCGCCCAAGAGCTATTGGAAGTACCACGTATTCCTGAAGGGGCAATTAGAATCTGAGGGGATTGGGAGAGAGGCATTATGGGTAGGGTAGGGTGCTCAACAGCTTTTTGGTTGCCACAAGCTGTTGCAAAGGCCAAGTTAGATCTGAGGGATCAGATCAGAACTCATATTTATTAATTTATTTGCAGTTTGTTTGCCAGGATAGTCCACTGGGCCACAAAGAGCCTATTTTCAATGGAGACCTGGGGAGAAAATCTCCAGAAAAATACAAATACATAGTACACATTGCACATATACATTACAGATTATATGATAGAATACATCAGTATAGTTCATTAAACAGCAATAAAAAACTTTTTTTTTTTTTTTTTTTTTTACAAAAGTATCAGCATAGGGCAACTGTTAAGTAGTTGGTCAAATAGTTCAATAGAGCTGTGGAACTACAAGAGGCAGTGATGGTGTATTTAGTTCTAGGAGAGTAGGAAGTGGTATTAGAAAGATTAGGTAGGATGGGAACAGGAACACTTCCATTGTGAAGTTAGGTGTGAGTGCAGCAAGATTTTAAATGAGGAGAGACTGCTGGTGATGTGAGGATAAAATGAAAATGGACAATATGAGATGATTTAGTTTTGTCAGGACAGTACCTGAGTCATCAGTGGATATCAAATGTATGGAGTATCCCTTCTCGCTCATTTTTAGGTTCAGGAAAAAAAAGAAGACAGTTTAGCTTAAATTAAACCATGTATACCACTTTAGCATAAAATCAGGATTATTTCTCACAGAAGCCCTGTGGAAAATGAGACAGGGCTGACTCACCATACATGCTTGCAACTCAGATACCCTTCTTGCAGAGGTCAGAGTAATCAATAAAACTATTTTCCATGTTACACATATCAAGTCAGCCAGCTTAGCTTGTTCAAATGGAGCAAAAAAAAAATTATGTACTTACCATAACCTTCTATGTGAGTTGTTTATCTCGCCTTTATTCTCACTGATGGGTTTGGAGCCGATCCTCGGCTCCCTTCCCAAAGGGGAAGAAGAAATATTGAATAACCAGGATGGTACTAGCCTCTAAGTCAAGAGTCAGCCAGGAAGGGGAAGGAGGGAGGGACGTGAGAATAAAGGCGAGATAAACAACTCACATGGAACATTATGGTAAGTACATAACTTCTTTATGTGAAGTTGTTAAATCTCGCAGTTTATTCTCACTGATGGGTAGCGTCCCTAGCACACTCAATCTTGGGTGGCTCATGGAAGTATGTTCTTCAGTACCGTGGAACCAAAGGAAGACCTGTCCCTTGAAGCCTTATCTACTTTGTAATGCGTGATAAAGGTATGAGGCTTAGACCAAGTGGCTGCAGTGCAAATATTGTCATGGCGCAATTTAGCTTGAAAAGCAGAAGACGTAGAGACGGTTCTAGTAGAATGAGCCTTAGGTTTGTGTGTTAATGGCATGCTCGCATTCTCATAAACAAAGGATATACAATCGGATAACCATTCAGATAAGGTTGTTTTAGCCACTGGATTGCCTTTTTCTGGCTTCTGAGAAGGATAAAAAAAGTTGATCTGATTTTCTAATATCCTTAGTTCTGTCAAGATAAAATCTGAGCTGTCTGTGTACATCAAGTTTGTGAAGCATGTATTCCAATTTGCTAGAGTGGTTGGGAAAAGAGACTGGCAGCTCAATGACCTGATTGATATTTGATTCAGAACAGACTTTAGGCAAACATGAGGGGTTTGTTCTGAGAGATACTCTATCAGCATGGAAAATCATGTAAGGTGGTCTGATAGATAATGCTTGAAGTTCTGACACTCTGCGGGCAGAAGTAATGGCCACAAGAAAAACAGTTTTCCAGGATAAATATTTGAGATCACAAGAAGATGCTGGTTCAAAAGGGGGAAGAATAATTTGAGACAGCATGAAGTTTAAATTCCAGGGAGAATAGAGAATTTTGATAGGAGGTCTCACGTGAAGAACGCCTTTAAGAAAAGTCTTAGATAATTTATGGCCCATAACATTTGAGTCACCAAACCCAAAGTGAAAATTTGAGATGGCAGCTAACTGGACTTGAAATGTAGCAGCTGCTGCCCCTTCCTTAAAAATCTTTGTCAAGAATTTTAAAATAGATGATAGTGGAGCTTGGAAAGGGTCAATTTTCTGTGTGTTGGCCCAAATTGAGAACCTTTTCCATTTACTGCCATATAATTTCCTGGTAGATGGCTTGTGAGAAGACAAGAGAATTTGTCTTGTATCTTCTGAAATTGAATGAAGCCTGGCAATTAGGGGAAGTGGATTAGCCAAGGTGACAGGTGCGTCAGAAGGTCCGGAACTGGGTCCAGGATCCATGGATCTTCCAACAGATGATGGTGGCGAAACAGGAACCAAATCTGTCGAGGCCAGTAGGTGGCTATGAGAATAACAGTCCATCCCAATGATTTTGTTTTCTGTAAAAATCTGGGTATCAATGGGAAGGGTGGAAATGCATAAAGGAGACCCGGGGGCCAATCATGTAAAAGTGCATCTCTCGGGGGATGATCGGGAGGTGTTATTAGGTCAAAGTAGCTTCTGCATTTTGAATTGATGTGGCTGGCAAAGAGGTCGCAGCAAGGCTGGCCCCATTTGTGGAAAATCAACTCTGCAACCTGTTGTTTGAGAGACCACTCGTGAGGGAGCAATATCGCCCTGCTTAGCTAGTCCGCTATCAAGTTGGATTTTCCCGGGATGTAGGTTGCTAACAGAAAATGCTGAGACAACACATCCCATTGCCAGACCCTGAGGGCTTCTCGACAAAGGGGGTAAGACTTGGTTCTGCCTTGCTTGTTTAAGTACCAGAGCACTGACATGTTGTCCATCTGAATTGCAATAGTTCCTTGAGGGAGAGAGTCCTGAAAGTACTGCAATGCCAGAAGTACCGCTCTCGACTCTAGAACATTGATGTGCAGATGTGATTCTTGATCTGTCCATGTGCCTTGGGCAGTCTTTCGCTGAAACCCCCCCCCCCACACCCTATCAGGGAAGCGTCTGTGGTCACAGTGGCTACTGGGGGGGGGACAAAGGGTCTTCCGATTGTGACATGAAGAGACGTCAACCACCACCGAAGGTCTCTCTTGCAAGAATCCATAATGAGAATCATGTGTTGCATCGGTAGTTTCTGGTACGACCATTGAGCAAAGAGGAGCCATTGAAGAATTCGCATATGCATCCTAGCGAATGGTATAGCCAGGATTGCTGCCACCATCAAACCTAGCACCTTCAATACCTCTGCTGCTGTAGCTTTGTTCTTTGACACCAGTGAGCTGACATGTTGGCGGAGAAGTGAGACTGTTTCGATAGGAAGACAGAGTGGTAGTTGAGGTATCTAACTCTGCTCCTATAAATACGATATGCTGCGATGGCGACAAGGCAGACTTTTCGAAGTTGATTGTAATGCCTAATTGATGGCAGAGTGTCAAAGTGTATTGTGTTGCCTGAGTCAATTGATGCCTGGTGGTAGCGGTGAGCAGCCAATTGTCTAGGTATGGAAACACCTGGAATCCTAGACGTCTCACGTGAGCCATGACCACTGCCATGTATTTGGTGAACACTCTGGGGGCTGTAGTGAGACCAAAGGGCAGGGCTCGAAACTGGTAATGATTGGCTCCCAGCCGGAAACACAGATGATCTGTGGAGCATCTGTTCATCTTTATGTGATAGTACCCATCCTTGAGATCTATGGAGCACATCCAATCGCTTTTCCCTAGGAAGGGAAGAATGGACTGAAGCATGACCATTCAGAACTTCTCTTTCTTTATGAACTGGTTGAGTCTGCTGAGGTCCAATATAGGTCTCCAGTCCCCTGTTTTCTTTGGTACCAAAAAGAATCTTAAGTAAGTTCTGAATCCAACTTGGTCTGCTGGGACTGGTTGGATGACTCTTTTTTTCTAGCAATCTGTGGACCTCTACGATTGCTTATTCCCTTAGATTGGGTGGAACATCTGGGATTCTGTTTACAGGAATGGGAGGGGAAGAGAACGGTATGAAATATCCTCTGGAAATAATGCTTTGTACCCATGTATCTGATGTTATGTTTATCCAGGCGTCTGGGTACAAAGACAAGCGACCCCTGACTGCCTCCAGAGCCGAACAGTTGGGCCTCCTTTCAGGGGCCCTGGTAGGGTTGACCAGAGAACTGACCTCTGTCACCCTGTTGCTGCAGACTCACTCTGCCGTGGGGGCGGCATCTTCCATTATAACCCCCTCCTCTGTCTCTAGAGGGGGTTTCTCCACATGTGTCCTGAAAGGCTCCCTGTGCTTTTCGGAACCACATTTTCCCCTCCGCTAGGACCCTTGGAGAAGGGCTGAGTAGGGCTAGAAAAACGGACTCCAATGGCAGATAAGGTCTTGCCTTCCTGCTCACACCTGGTTAAAGTTTCCTTTACTTTGGGCCCAAACAGTGATGAGCCATCTAATGGGGTATTAATAAAGGAAGACTTAAAGGGTTCCACAAAGGAACAGAGACGCATCCAGGCTTGTCTTCGAAGAGCAATGCCCGAACTAGCGGCTCTACTCGAACCATCAGCTGCATAGGATATGAGACGCATGGACGAGTTTACCACTGAGCTTAGGGTAGCGAGCTGGGCGTTGACTTTGTCGGCCACCCCTGCAGCTACCGTACCCTGGAGAGTATCTCCTAGCCCTTTCAGGAGATCTCTTTGTAGTCTCGTAAAGTGGGTTAAGTAGTTCAGTGATCGCACAGAAAAAGTTGCTGAACTAAACATGCATTTCCCATATCTATCCATGACCCTAGAATCTCTGTTAGGAGGATGGATAGATGTGGATGTCTCAGACACTTCCTTTTTGGTGGCTGCAGCTACCACCATGGCATCAACAGGCACTCCCTTTGTCAAAAATGGCTTGTCCTCTGGGGCAGACATGAATTTATTGGGCTTACGAGAAACAGATTCCATGGCCTTCGGTGACTCCCACGCCTTACGAGAAATCAGTTGCATGAGCTTGTCATAAGGCAGAGACACCCAAGAAGTAGAAGGTTGAGACCCAAAAGCCTTCAAGAGCATGGACTCATTCTCAGTAGGGGTCTTGGACTGCCAATCGCCCCTCTGACTAATGATCTCTAGTATCTCTGCAAAGGAGATATCCTCAGAAGGGATCGAGGGGACCCTTCTGACTCATCCAAGTCCGTGTCAGATGTCAAAGACTCCTGTGGGGAGTCTAAGTGCCTCCTCTTGCACAGTCTCTTCCTGGGCACCTCCTCAGTGGGGGGATCTGGGGAGGTCTCAGAAGAGCAGGGGATGCCATGTGGGTGTACATGAGGCTCGGGGTCTCTACGCTTAGAGGGACCGGTAGATGAAGAAGCAGACACAGGAGCTTGAGGGGAGAGGGAAGGCTGAACTGATGCTGCGTTGTCTTTGGAGACAAAACTCTCCTCATAGCATCAAAGGCACCATGGCTCCGACGAGAAGGAGTGGACGGACCTGAGAGTACCGTCCGATCCTCCCGCACCGAAACCCTGGGCTCCGAGCCCGAGGTAGAGCCGAACTCATCCGAGCCGAAGCCCCGAGAGGAAGCGTCGGCACCGACAAATCGGTTCAACTATCCTCCTGGACTCGATGGGAGAACGTCGGCTCCTAGATTCCTCGGTCATCGCCTAGAACATCCGAGTAGATGGAGCCGATAACACCGGTGCGGGTATCGGCTCCAAGGGTTCAACAATCATCAGTTCAGTTTCCTTCAGCTCCTGGAGTCCAGTATGGCTCGGAGGAGGAGTAGACAAATCCGGTTCCATGGTCTTCGGCACCAACGAGCTGGTCGGGGCCGACAACAATTTGGCAAGTCCTGGTGCCTGTAAAAGCTTCTGCACTAGCCGATCCATGTCCAAATCTGAAAGGCTGACTGAGGACTTAGCTCAGTGCACTGAAGGTGCTGACTGGAGCAGAGGAGAAGAAGGAACTTCAGAGACCGGCTCCAGTACTGAGAGCTGGCTCCGAATCAAAGGTACACTCTGTTCTGAGGTCTGTGGAACCGATGACCCTCCCTCTGAAATTTTTGCCTTTTTTGCCACTTTGTCTGAAGATTTGGATTTTGAGGATTTGGAGGACGTGCTAATACCCTCATGGCTACTCAACACCTCAGAAAAGGATTGCTGTAGCAATCCCCTGTCAATTAGCTTCCTCCTTCTCTCCAAGAGGACTCTTGAAGAAAAGGAATGGTAAATGCTGCAAGTGTCTTGGAGGTGTTTAGCCCCCAGACGGTAAACACATTGAATGTGTCCGTCAGTGATGGACATTTTCTGCCCACAATCTGGGCATTTCTTGAATCCCGATTTAGGATGGGATTTTTCCTTGTCATCCGACATAGTTAAGGTAAAACAAACTAGTATACTGCAAAAACTTAAAAGACAGTAAAGTCTTTACTTTATTTGTAAAGACCCACAAAGTAACTAAGCCCAATCCGGGCACTATCTATAACAACTAACTATAGTTTACAAATACAAGGCTAAAGAAGCACACAGAGAAAAACCCTGACTATAAGAAAGGTTAATAAGTCTAAATAGGGCTAAAGTCCCACACAAAACAACTAAGCCAACAGGGCACTATCTATCCAAAACTATAGAAACTATTAACAAATTTTTAAACACTAATACACAACTATCCTCTAAAATAAAAAGAGAGATTTTTTTTATAAGAACTTGCTGGTTTTTCTATCACAAATGGTCCGAGCTAGCTGGATCACCAAGATCTCTCTTGCCGCGGCAAACTAGATCTGAGGTAATTCCAGCAGTGCATTGTGGGATAAGGGGCTTGGTCTTGAGCTACTGGCAAACCTTGAGCTTTGCTATCAGCCGTGTCGGAGTCAAGGATTGGCTCCGTACCCATCAGTGAGAATAAACGGCGAGATTTAACAACTTCACATTATTAGTTTCTGTAACATAAAATTAAGATCCCAAGGAAGGGTCAACAGTTTTCTTCGATGCCTCTTATGCAATACCCCTTTCAAAAACATTTTGACATAAGCATGCTTTGGAAAAGGAGGAAAAATGGGCAAACATGCTGAATCTGCCAACAACTTATCCTTGATGGAGGAGTAAGAAATGCCATAGGATAATAAATATAAATATTGTACAACCAGAGAACAATTAGCGCTGAACGGGTGCTGGTTATGTTACTGGCACCAACTAGAAAACCTTTTCCATTTGATAACATGTGATTTTCCAGCAGCAGGCTTTCTTGCCTCCATTAGTACTTGTTGCATATCCTCAGTAAACAGATGCCTAAAGGGAATTAAGACCCAATCATCTAGGCAGTCAAGTGAAGTTGATTGAGTTTGTGGTGCATCATACATCTTGTGTGAGTAAATCTAGTATGTGAAGAAGCTTGTGATAATTACCCTTGGCCATTTCGAAAAGAATGGAGGACCACTGTTACCTGAGTGAGAAGGAAGTCACCATAAGCAGCTTGGGGATTCCTTCTGAATCTTCAGAAGTATCCTGGATATCAGTGGAAAGGGTAGAAATGCATACAGTGACATTCCTGTCCAAGGAAAAGAAAAAGCATCTGTCTTCCAGGCCTCCTTGCATGGAGTCCTGGAGCTGAAACTTGTCAGCTGATCGTTCAGATAGGAACTCCCCACAGACAGATCAAATCTTGGAAGATCTCCTGATCTACTTTCCATTTGTGAGGGTCTACCCTTGACCTGCTCAGCATGTCGAATATAGGATGCCTGTACAGTGAGACTGTGCTGTGAAACTGTATCCCAAGCTAAAATGGCTAGACTGTAAAGGGGGCATGACCTGGTTCTCCATTGCTTGTTGACATACCACATAACTGTGGTATTGTCTGTAGCAACTTGAAGAGGACCAAAGATGGTTCAGAGAGTTGAATGCCCTGATCAAGGCAAGCATCTCTTTTATATGTACATGCTTGTGTCTTCCTTTGGTGTCTCACACATCATGCACTTTTATCCCTCCTGAAACTGGTCCCCAAGCAAAGTCTGACGTGTCTGTGGTGACCGACTGCTTTAGAAGAGAGAGGGAGAAGGGGAGACCTGGATTTAGGGATATTTCTTCCACCAAATGATTTCCCTTCTGACAAACTCCAGCACTGGGATTTGAAAAGCCAAAGGGTGCTGGTATTTGGACCATAGAGACTTCAGATGCCATTGTATATTTCTTATGTGGATTCTTGCTAGGGGTATTATGAGAATCATAAATACCATGAGATCCAAAATCCTGAGGTGTTCCTTCACTGTGACCAAAGTCTAAGTGGAAAACCCTAGAAATAAATCTACATATACATCTATTTTTTCCTGTGGATGAAAAGCTCTTTGAACTGAGGTGTCTACCTGTCACCTCAGGAACACAATCCTGTGTGAAGTCATCAAAAAAGACTTCTGAATGTTTTCTTGGAATTCCAGCTTGTACAAGAGATCTTTCAACCACGTGACCCTGGAAATCTGTACAGCACATCCAATCTTCCTTTCCCAGAAGAGGTAATATGGACTGTACTGTGACCATCCAGAGATATGTCTGTCTTACGAATTGATTGAGATGGCTGAAGTCCAAAACTGGCTTGAAGTCTTCTGTCTTTTTAGGAATAAAAAGAACCTAGAATACACCCTAGACCCTAATTGATCTCAGGAGACCTGTTGGATGACTCTTTTTTTTTCTAGCAACTTGGATATCTCTGCTGCAGATTCCAACTGACTGGGTGGAACATTGGGAATCTTTCATTTCTACTTTGCAGGATATGAAAAGGGAATGGTATAGCCCCTGTTAATTATTCCTAACATGCAAGAATCCATTTTAATATCTTGCCAGACTTGTGGGTGTAAGAATAAGCACCCCCTGACTGCCAGCAAAGTGAGCAGTTGGGTAACCCTTCAGAGGCACTGGTAGGGTTTCTCAGTAAAGGGCTACAAAAGCCCTTGGTTATGCAGCTCACCTCAGCCTCTAGGGCAACATCTGTTTATATTGCCTCCCCCTCTTACTCAGAGGGGTCTGTCTCCAAGAGCGTCTTGGTGATAAACACTGCGATTTTGTGAACCACATCCACTTCCTGCCACTTTGCTTCCTAGAAAAAGGTTCTCTGAGGCATGGAGAAGTGTATTCCCATGGTAGATAAGGTTTTGCCATCTTCTTCATTCCTAGTAAGTGTCTGTTTCACTTTTAGTCTGAAAAAAGTGGAACCATTGAATGGGGCATTAATGAAGGGCATCTTTAAGCCTTCCATGAAACTGCAAAGATGCATCCAGGCATGCAGATGTAGGTAATGCTGGTGAGTGCTGCTCTGGCTGTGACATCAGTTGCATTTTGAAGGTCTGATGGTAAGTTACCCACAAGGGACTTGGAAAGCTCTTTGGCAAAGGTCCCTCTGAAAATGTGTCGTGTGCATGGTAGTTCAGCACTCTAAGTGCAAAAGTCACTTAAGCATATGTCTGTTTCCTGAATCTGTCCAATGCCCTTAACCCCCTTCCTGACATTTGGAGCTACAAAAATCCTGTCTGATTTCTTGGGGATAGATTCCACTATATTCCATGCCCACTGAACCACAAAGTCTATAACGGCATCAATGGGTGGTACCACCCAGGATGAAGATGAGGCAGTACCAAAGGCCTCAAGGAACACAGATTCAGCTGGTGAAGGAGTTTCAGTGGACCAGCGCCTTGCTGCTTCATTAATTCTAGGATGTCAGCAAAGGTGCCGACTTCTAGAGGGGATGCTGGAGAAACGTCAGCTTCGTCCAGATCTGTGTCTTATATGACAGACTCTGAAGAGGAGTCTACGTGTTTCTAGTTGCAAATATATTTTCTAGGATCCTGACTCAGGGGAATCTCAGGAAACAAATCACAATCAGACTGGGAACTTGAGTAGCAAGTATCCTCTAGGCCTAAAGGCACTGACTGCCCCTGTCAATTGGAATGAGGGAGTGGGTCAAGGGTCCACTAGAAGTTGAGATGGATCCAAGCTCGAAGATAGCTTCTGAATCCTTGGCCCAGCAAAAGCCCATTCAAATGCTTCAAAGGCCAACATCGAAATCAGAGTGGAGGGAACATCCCTTCTATCAAAGGATGACTGAACAATCCCAGCTCCAATCGGCATAGACTCTGAGGTTGGACTTGGACCCGAACTTTTGAAAGCCAAGGCTGAAACGGCAAAGAAGACTCTAAAAACTTTGCAGTTGACTCCACTGCCAAGGCACCAGCAATGATGCTTTGGTTCTGAGACCCATCTTAATCTAAAAGAATTGGAGTCAAGTGACTAAGGGATGTCAATGAAGCTGAAGTTCCTCAAGCTGCTGGCGGCTCTAACTGAAGTGCACTGGGGGTGGTGTTTGGGCTCATGAAGACTGGATTCAATGGGCAGACCGGTACTGGAGAAAAAAGTGGACTGGTAGTTGGACCCATACTAAAGCGCCCAGGGAGCAGCAGACCCCTAGTTGCATATGCGTTCTAAGGGAATCTCCACATAATTTGGCCAATGTTAGTCTCTGTAAAGCTTCTGGTGGACCAAACCCACCTTAAGGACAATGCCACTGATGGAGGTCTGGAGTACCATCTCTCTTCCAGGATGATGGATGAGTGGACCTAGGAACTCACTGTTTCCAGGACAAATCTTGTGTGAGGCAAGGGAGATCGGATCTGAGCAGCTAGCAGATCCAATTTCCTCAAAGTCTTAGGTGCCAGACACAACAATCTTTTAGATCTGCAGACCTTTTCCTAGACTTCTCATCCCACTTCGCATCAGACCTTTCTCTCAACGTCTCTCTCTGTCTCTCTCTCTTTTTCCTTCTTTGTATCCGTTTTCTTACATGGGGAAGCTGAAGGTGGTTTAGAAGTACTATATATACCTAGAAGGATAAGAAGTGAATGACACTGTCTGAGGGGTGAATCAATAAGTTTTTCTTTGTGACCTTGAATGGCTCTAGTCTCAAAAGAAGCACAAATATCACAGTTTGCCTTGAGGTGGGCAGAGCCCAAACAATAAATGCATAAACAGTGTGGGTATTGAGGTGAAATTTTATGTCTACCAGCCATGCACTTCTTGAAACCTTGGGGTTTGTCTAACATCAGAGTAGAAGCCAATGTGACAAAGGGGATACTGCCAGCACAGCTAGCTGGAATTTTGTAAACAATTACATGTTCTTTGTGAATATCAACATGATGTATATAGAAGTTTGAGAAAGAGAGATACTGCCAGCACAGCTGTCTGGAATTTTGTAAATGGCTATGTGTCACTTGTGAATGCCAGCATGCTTCATGTAAGATACTTGTGTTACAAATGTATTAGAACTGTATGTCAGGTGTATATCAAACTACTGGTACAGAAGTGTGTGTTAAAAAGGTTTTTGCAAAGTGCTTAAAATGCAACCACAGCATCCCCTTCTGGAATAGAATAGAAATGTACCTGCACTTTTGTAACTGTTTACATGTATATATTTTAACAAGGGGAAACTGGAATACAGAAGGTTAACTTGTAAACCACACAGAAATAGCTGAAATTAAAGTACTTTATGACCAGGCCATAAAAAATATGTCATCTTTCAGTTTCAATGCAGTAACAGACACAATGTCTAGAACTAGGGAACTTTCTGTATTGTCTTGGAAATGTTTTATTGTTTTATGACTTCCAACAGCTGCACAGATCTGAGCATAGTGCATTAGTCCACTAGGCCACTCAGCTCTAGGAAAAGCCCTTGTCTATGTATTTTCACAGGTAGATGTTAAATACTGCTAGCTTTCAGCAGTGGGGGTTTACCTGGAATAGAGTTAGAGGACAAGAAATTATGTCATTCTGTATGCTATCCCAGCAGTAATATTTGAGATATTAAATTAAGAACTCTATGAGACAGAGCGAGAGCATTCTGTATTCTGCCTTTGACCTGACATCAGCTAAAGGATCTATTCACCACACTTGCCTTGGTGCTCTAATTAAGGAAGTGTACTAGGTTATAGTAATCCTCTTAGATATAGTCAGGAATAAAGCAAAGTGTAACTTAGATATTTTTATTTATTTATTTCAGACTGTCTTGTAATGTTTTAAATATTTCTTGTGATTTTGAACTCTGCTGTCACTGTAAATATATACTGAGTATTTTCCTGTTCTTTTAATATTTATTATTAAATATATTTAAACCTTTCATTGTGGCTGGTCTGTCTGGACATATGTAAGCTCTGAGAGTACTTGCATATTTATTTGGTGACACTGTGTAGGCCACTCCTAACAGCCTTGCTCTTGGTCAAACTACCATTTGTACTGATAGTTAACATTACACAGCAAAACTGGACACCCTCTGTTAAGGGCCTTAAAGTAGCTGATAAAGAGCTGGCTGGTGGCAGTTAAAACTACTTTATAGTCTGGGCAGAAAGGGGCATAGCTAGTAAAAGTGTGCCAGCCTTTCCCAGGTGTGTGTGTATGTGTGTGTGTGTGTGTGTGTGTGTGTGTGTGTGTGTGTGTGTGTGTGTGTGTGTGTGTGTGTGTGTGTGTGCGCGCGCGGGTGTACAAATCGAACCTCAAAGAGTGTGTGTGTCAGCTACTTGGGAAGGGACACAAAGCACTGGTTGGACAGAGAGGGTGCTGGAGGTTTTGGCTTGGCCGATCAGCTGACATCTGAACTCTACAGCTCTGCCAGTGGGGAGTCCTACTGGGGATCTGGAGAAAGAGGGAGAAACCAGCCCCAGACTGACAGTGGTCTCTGTGTTCTGTTAAGTGAAATTTCACTTCATGCAGCGAGCTGCATTTGGAAAAACTGTGTGTGTACCTTTCATCCTCCGAATGCACATCCCCCACTGGTGCTAGTGGTGAGGATTGAGGCTTCTTGATTACTGGGCCAGTGGTGGGATGTCATAGCCAATAATAATAAGAACAAAAATATTTAAGCAAGACTTTACCCTTAAGAAATATTAGAAAGTTACTTGTCTAAATTGTTCTTTAACTATATATCTAATTATTTATTTCAAACTTACTTTTAAAGAAAAGAACAAGTACTTAACTCTATCTATTTTACTACTTTAGCAATATCAAAAACTCAATACAGCACACCTATAATCCTAATATTTAGACTAAGAATACTATCAAATATTTTCTAATAACTAGTCTAAAGCTAAATCTAAAAAGGGGCTAAGGAGGAGAAATTGCTAATACTAAGGGGAAAATACTTTCACTTATCGTGAAAATGCTGAGCCCGCAGAAAACACATCTGAAATTTCAGGTGGCAGATGAGATCTGAGGTACTGTAGTGGAGAGGAGGGAATTACAGGTTGGGGAGAGTCAGAGCCTCAAATCGACAGTTTTAGAAAAGGCGCCAAAGTTTGAATCAGATGAAAACAGACAACATTGGGCCAATTTTTAAATTGGAATGATTTCCCCCAAAGGGAACTTATCTGACAAGCAAAGGAAAAGTAGAAACTTACAGTCAATTCTCAAAAATGTAAAAGAAGCATAGTCTTTGGTGGCAGGAAAGCTCTGGGTGGCGTGATGCCCACACCTGTTTTTCTAGTCAGCTCAGCTTGAGCTGACTGATGGCTTGGGTGCATGGAAGGTGCCCTGAAGTTTTGGAAGCTGGCTAGCTGTTATATCCTTGGCAGGATATAACTCATATAGATAAGCTACTGCAGCAGTGATCTATATGACGAACATCTCCATGTTGTTTTCAGTGCTTTCAGATTTTTAATACATAGACGTCATCATAAAACAAATACATAAAACCAATGAATACTTATATAGCACATTAATAAAATTATATGAAAGTTTTAGTCAATCACAACCTTTTACCTCATACCAATCAAACCAAAACAGTAAACATTATTTCAACATAAAAAAATGAGGCATTATTTAATTCTTACTTTTAACCTTTTATATATTTTATTCTTCCTTCCTTTTAACTCATATTTTATGCGCACGTCCATTTAATCCTGAAAAACTTTCTGCATTTAATGTAAGCTGCAAGTATAATTCCCTATACTCCAAATAATTATTAGTCTACTCCACTCACATATCTCTCTCTCTCTCGACCTTTTCTATAACATCACATTCAAATGTTTTAAAATTATTACACTTAGTTGCATGTTTAACATATTAAATTAATTTTTATTTTTAATATCCAAAATGTGTTCATAAATATGCTCTCTCAATACTCACATAAAATTCAGGACAAGAAACACATTTAGCAAGGTACACCATCCCTTCAGTTTTATATGGGAAGAAACCATTAATTTTAAATGTGACAAAAGGAGGTACTGCCAGCACAGCTAGCTGGAATTTTGTAAATAATTATATGTCATTTGTTAATATCAAACTAAATTTATACAAGATGCTGGTGCTACAAATGTATTAGGACTGTATGTCATATGTCACACTGCCAGCCCAGCTATCTGGAATTTTGTAAATAGTTACATGTCATTTGTGAATACCTGCATGATGCAATTGCTTGTATTACCAAATGTAAACTATGTTATGTGTATATTAAACTACTCGTACATAAGTGTGTGTTGTACAGTACTGAGCTTCAGGGATATGTCCACAGTATATCCTACTGGAAAAGAACAGAAATATATATAAACTATATACCTGTGCAAATGTATGCTTTAATAGTAGAAACTGGAACATCAGAGTTAACTTGCAAAACTTCAAGAAAATAAGTTGAAATTAAATTGTTTTTCGATTGTGTTATAAAAGTTAGTTTCAATGCAGCAAGCAGACAGGATGTCTAGAACTAGGGTGCCTTCTGCATTGTTTTGTGTTTTATTGTTTTATGTCTTCTAGAAACTGCAAACATCCGAAGGCTATATATTTTTCGCAAGGAGTTGTCAAATGCTACAATGGGGGAGTTTAGCTTGGGAACTCAAGCCAGGTGACAAAAAGTGATGTCATCCAAGCTAACCCAGCAGTAATATTTGATATTAATTTACAAACTCTCTCAGAGAGAGACTGGGCATTTTGTATTTTGTCTTGGACCGAGCAAAAATATCCACTTATCACCACCTTCTGCACTTGCCTTGCTCTGTAAGTAAGTCTTCAGGGCAGAGTAACTCTTTTTAGATGTAGTTAGGAAAATAGCAAAGATTATTTTAGATGTTTTCTGTATTTATTTGAGACTGTTCTGCATTGTTGTTTTAAATATTTCCTGTGATTTTGAACTCTGAAGTAACTGTAGACAGCAAAATAAAAAACTAACCACCAAGGGATAAATGCTCTGAAGCCAGTCACAAAGCAAAAAGTAAAATAGATAAATACGCTTAGGAGCAACCCAGCACAAAACAAAGTCTCCAGCATGAAATAAAGTCTCCAGCATCAGTTGAACAGCAATCCAGTGATAAAAATATAATAGTATGCAAGAATGACTCGTTCCAAATAGAACATGTTTGTTAAGGGCCTTAAAGTAGCTGTCGAGGAGTGATTGGTGGCAGTGGAAAGTACCTTATAGTCTGGGCAGAAGGGGGCATAGCTAATAAACCTGTGCCAGCCTTTCCCGTGTGTGTGTGTGTGTGTGCACGTGTATGTGTGTGTGTGTGTGTGTGTGTGTGTGTGTGTGTGTGTGTGTGTGTGTGTGTGTGTGTGTGTGCGTGCGTAGCCTTTCCCGTGTGTGTGTGTGTGTGTGCACGTGTATGTGTGTGTGTGTGTGTGTGTGTGTGTGTGTGTGTGTGCGTGTGTGTGTGTGTGTGTGTGTGTGTGTGTGTGTGTGTGTGTGTGTGTGTGTGTGTGTGTGTGTGTGTGTGTGTGTCTGTGTGTAAATCAAACCTCAAAAATGTGTGTGTCAGCTACTTAGGCAGGGACACGAAGCACTGGTTGGACAGAGAGGATGCTGGAGGTCTTGGCTTGGTCACTCAGCTGAGATCTCAACTCTACAGCTGTACCAGTGGGGAGTCTTATTGGGGATCTGGAGAAAGAGTGAGAAACCTGCCCGGACTGACTGTGGTCACTGTGTGCTCTTAATGGAAATTGCACTTGATGCAAAGAGCTGCATCTGGAAATACTATGTGTATACCTGTTATACTCCCATTGAACGCCCCCCCACAGGTGCCAGTGGTGAGGATTGAGGATCCTTGATTACTGGCCCACAGGTGAGATATCCACGTCACATATTGAGTGGTGGGTCTTCACATTAAAATACATGTGGATGGCTCACTAATTCAAGAAATGGGAAAATTGCTATGCATCTACAATAAGCATGCCCCATTACCACTATGTATAACACTATTTATGAACACAGGGGACATCTGGATAGATGTGAAATATTGTAAAAACGTTAATGGGTTACAGCATGGAACAGTATTTGTAAATGAATAGGCAGGTACCAGTACCACTATATGCTGCATTCTTATTGTAGTGTGAAATGACTGGACAGATATTTCATCACAGGTCACTGCGTTTTATTACATGCTGCTTTTATACGTTTTACATATCAATCTATGTCACAGACAGAGCAACTATGGCAAGAAATCTTTTCATAGACGATATTAGTAGGTGTGTGCCAAGCCATCTAGCTTATTCTGCAAAGACTGGGCTACCTGAGGGACCTCCTGTCGGGCCTTTATGTTAATGCTAGGAACCTCTGGCAGGTCACAGAAGTGATGGGGACTAATAATTGGTTGTCTAGCTATATAATGGTTGGTTACAAGTGCAGGATAGTTGCATCTTCGCTAACAAAACTGTGAACCATTCTACAGCATACAACCAACAGCTTCATGCCCTGGATGATGGCACCCTTAGGGGTGCCAAAATATCACCATCCATCCTAACACCTCTGGCGGTGCTCACATTAGGCCTCATGTCTACAAGCATAATGCACAACAGGAGGACCTCCTACATTACAGTAGAAGATGGTATGTTTGGGCCAGGCTGCACAATCTAGTGTTTCACCCAGAATTCAACCAGAACAGTGAAGATACGAGCTACAACTGCTCCCAGTAGACAAGAGTGTTGCTATTTGCATTCCCTGTACATTTAGATAAACATTTCTGTTTTCTTCTTTAAAAGACTAAACAGATTTTGGATACAGCTTTGTCTGGATAGTTAAGTGTATTATAACAATTCTATGTGTTTTTCAGTGAATTACCATAATTTTTATTACATAAAACCTATAACACAGATTACTGGGTATCTAGGTGGTGAATGTCAATGTTACACAAATCATTAATGGGTTTCAAGACAGGAGGAATCCTAGTCTGCTAAAGGAACATCCTACTTGAAAGATTCTTGGGACTTTTTAAAAAAAGTGAAAGATATTACCACCAACGAAGACACTATTTTTGTCACTATAGATATAGTAGATCTGTTTGGTTCAATACCACACAATATAGGAATAGAGTGGTTTGAAGAAGCTATAAGGTTTTTTCAAGAACTAAAAGATGATGAAATTTATACATGTGTTAGTTTGATGGAAATGGTTTTGAAATACAATTATCTATTTTTTCAGGGAGAGTACTACCACCAATTAAGTGGGGTAGCTATGGGAGCAAGATGTGCTCCCATATATGCAAACATGGTTTTAAATACATGGGAGGATAAATTTATATACAATAGCGTATACAAAGAATGTTGGAGTTTATACAAACGATTTTTGGATGACATTATTATATTCTGGAAAGATAGTATAGAAAGGTTAAATGAGTTTATTAAATACATTAATTGTAGTACCACTTTTTTAAAATTCACTCATGAAATAGATGCACGGATGATCAATTATCTTGATGTGACAATAGAGAAGGATGGAGACAAATTCAAATCAAAGGTTTTTAGAAAAAAAACCTTTTCCAATTCATATCTGCATTTTAAAAGTGGACACCCATTACATCAAAAAAGAAGTATTGTAAAGGGCCAAATGGTTAGGATTTCTAGGATGACATCGAATGACCAAGATTTTATCACAGAATTAGAATTTTTAGTAGATATGTTTTTGGATAGGGGTTAACCACTTGACTTCTGCAATCAAATTAAAGAGGACATTATTCAAGGGAGGAAAAATAGGTTCACACCTATATTGAATTATAGCCTCCCCATTAATAGTGACCTTGTTTCAATAGAACCCAAAGACTCAAACAAGGAAAAAACATATAGTCAGGCATTTATAACTGACTTTAGTGGGGATGCAGGCATTATACATCACGAGATTCACAGAGAATGGAAAAAATTCCTTAACATCACAGACCTTAATTTAAACAAATCAAAAGATTTTTTTAACATTATTTTTAGGAGGGGACGTAATATTAAGGATAGGTTGACAGTTCAACATAAAATGAAGAAGAAAAGTAGTAAAACAGGGGGCACCTATTCGTGTGGTATGTGTATGCAATGCGCATATATGATCAATTCACACAGTATTTTTATTGAAAGAAGAGAAAGAGAGATCATTTGGTAAAGTATATAGTAACTGTAATTCTTTTGGAGTAGTATATATCGCTATATGTGAGATATGTTCGGCCTTTTATATAGGGAAGATGGAGAGGAAGATAAGAAGGAGAATTTACGAACATTTGAACGACATTAGAAACAAGAAAGAATGTAATGCCTTGTATAAACACACAAATTTCTGCCCCCTAGCTAAGTATAAATTCTTCATTTTAGAAGAAATTCAGAAGGATGAGAGAGGTGGTTTGTGGGAGACTCACATCGAATACCGGGAATTATATTGGCAAATTGTTTTGGAGGCTAATAAACTCCCGGGTCTAAATGACTATATCTCACTCGCCCCAGTTTTGAAATTAAGGGCAGCAAAACTGTAATTACATTATATTAGGTGTCACATGTACATATATTCATACTTTTATATTTGATAAAAGGCATACATATTTTTTAACATATATATATTTATTCTATTAATATTTTATCAATATTTTTATCTACTATTTATCATTATTTATTAACAAATTTAATTATCCATTGTTTGGAGACATAACATTTCATGAACTAAGTGGCGTATTTGTAATGTTACACGTTTATTATTTATTAATGAGAAGTTATGTACCTACCATAACGTTCCATGTTAGTTGTCTTCTCTCTCCTCCTTTCTTGCTTGATGGGGTTCGGAGCCGATCCTCGGCTCCGACTCGGCACTTGCTAAGCTCGAGAGTCACTTTTACCAGCTCGAGGCAGCCCCATATCCCATGATGCAAGGCGGTAAGTACCCAGATCTCGTTTGATGACAATAGGCAATAGCACCTAGCATAATAACTTCCAAAAGGAAGAAAGAAGGAGAGAAAAAAACCTGAACGATGGTAGAAGGACCAGCACTGTATGGTCTTCAGAAGCATACTTCCTTGTAGAGAGAAAGGTCTGTCCAGGCCTGGGGGAAGGAGGGAGGGTCGCAAGAAAGAAGGCGAGAGAAGACAACTAACATGGAACGTTATGGTAGGCACATAACTTCTCAATGTTAAGTTGTCAATCTCGCCTTCATTCTTGCTTGATGGGACCGCGTCCCTAGCACCTCTATCCTGGGTGGCTCAATGGAACAGACTCTTGAGAACTGTAGAGCCAAAACTGGCTCTGTCCCTGGAGGCCAAATCCAATTTGTAATGGGAAACAAATGTATGAGGAGTGGCCCAAGTGGCTGCTGCACAAATAGTGTCTAATGGAAGTCTAGCTTGAAAAGCTGTGGAAGTGGCTAAGCTTCTGGTTGAATGCGCTTTAGGTTTCGAGCACAGCTGTTTTCCCCTGAGCTGATAAATTTCAGAGATGACAGAAGAAAGCCATCTAGACAAGGTCACTTTTGAAACAGGAAGGCCTTTCTTGTTATCAGCATAAGAAACAAAGAGTTGATCGGATTTCCTGAATTGTTTTGTTCTGTCCAAATAATATCTGAGTTGGCGGTGGACATCAAGATAATGTAATTTCTGTTCCGATTTGTTTGAATAGTTTGGGAAAAAAACAGGAAGATCAATAGCCTGATTCAAATTAGACTTTGAGGCGACCTTAGGCAAAAAGGTCGGATTAGTTCTCAATGATACTCTGTCTTTGTGGAAGACTAAATAGGGGGGGCAAACAGATAGAGCATGAAGTTCAGACACCCTCCTAGCCGATGTAATAGCAACCAGGAATAAAGTTTTCCATGAGAGAAATTTCAGGGAACATGAAACAGCTGGCTCGAAGGGAGGAAGAATCAAGGATGTCAGCACTAAATTTAGGTCCCATTGAGGAGGAGGACTCCTGATTGGAGGTTTCAGGAGAAAAATTCCTTTCAAGAAGGCTCTACAAAGCCTGTGGGACATGATGTTGTGATCTGCGAACCCGACATGAAAGTTCGAGACAGCGGCCAACTGAACTTTGACCGTGGAAGAAGAGGAGCCCGCGTGAAAAGTTTCCGCTAAGAAATCCAAAACTGCTTGTACTGGAGCAGTGAAGGGATCAATATTCTTGGCTTTTCCCCAATAAGAAAAACGTTTCCATTTGCTAGTATAAATCCTCCTAGTAGAGGATTTTAAGGAAGCTACTAAAATGTCTCTAACAGAATTAGAGATCATAGGAAGCCTGGCTAAGGAAGGAAGTAAAGCAACCATGCTGTGAGGTTGAGAGAAGGGATAGACCGGTGCAGCTGACCCGATTGGTGAATCAGAAGATCTGGCACTGGGTCCAGATGCCACGGCTGCACCAAAAGGTGATGATGGAGGAACGGAAACCAAATTTGTCGAGGCCAATAAGGAGCAATGAGAATCAATTTGGCTCTCAAAATGGTGGCTTTCTGGATAACTTGTGGGATCAGAGGAAAGGGAGGAAAGGCATAAAGAAGTCCCTGGGGCCAATCCTGGGTCAGAGCGTCTCTGGGGGGATGGCCTGGCAGTGGGAAGAGAGAGAAGAAGTCTGAGCATTTGCTGTTTTGGGGAGTAGCAAAAAGATCGCAACATGGGCGACCCCATTCTAGAAAAATCTCCTCCACTATAGATTGTTTGAGAGACCACTCATGAGGCATGAGAATAGCTCTGCTCAATCTGTCCGCTAAAATGTTGGTTTTCCCAGGGATATGCATTGCTACCAGAAACCGATGAGAGGAGATCGCCCATTGCCAAAGTCTGAGAGCTTCTCGACACAAGGGGTAGGACTTGGTTCCGCCCTGTTTGTTGATATACCATACTACAGACATGTTGTCTGTGTGGACTGCAATTGTCCCCAAGGGAAGAAAGTCGTTGAGGGCTTGCAACGTTAAAAGCACTGCTCTCATCTCTAGGACATTTATGTGCAGGTGGTATTCGAACGGTTGCCACGTCCCATGAACCATCCTGCCCTGATAATGCCCCCCCCACCTGATCAGGGAGGCATCCATAGTGACAGTGGCTACCGGGGCTGGGGGTACAAAGGGTCTGCCTTGGTGAATCTGGGGAGAAGTAATCCACCAAGCAAGATGATTCTTGCAAATCTGTGTCACCAGTATTTGGTTACGCATCGGAAGTTGTTGGTAAGACCACTGAGTGAACAACATCCACTGAAGAAGGCGCATATAGAAGCGAGCCAGGGGAAGAAGGGTAATGGCCGCAGCCATGAGGCCCAGCACTTTTAGAACCATTCTGGCTTGTACTTTCTTGCTGGCTAGAATGATTCTCACGTGACCTTGTATATCTGAGATTCTTTGGTCTGTGAGGGTAGCTGACATCCGAACAGTGTTTAAGTTTGCGCCTATGAAAGTAACAGACTGGCAGGGCAATAAGGAGGATTTTCCGTAGTTGATCGAGATGCCCAATTGAGTGCAAAGATTTATTGTGTAATCCCTGGCTTGAAGAAGCTAATGCCTGGTGGTGGCTGAAAGGAGCCAGTCGTCGAGATACGGAAACACCTGGAATCCTTGACGTCTCAGGTGAGCCGTGACCACTGCCATACATTTGGTGAACACTCTGGGGGCTGTAGTGAGACCAAAGGGCAGGGCTCTGAATTGGAAATGACTGGACCCCAGCCGAAAGTGGAGAAACCTTCTGGAGCGTCTGTGAATTTTTATGTGATAGCACGCATCCTGAAGATCTATTGAGCACATCCAGTTGTCCTTCTGTAAGAAGGGCAGAATTGACTGAAGTGTGACCATTCGGAATCTTGTCTTCCTCACAGACTTGTTGAGTCTGCTGAGATCCAATATTGGTCTCCAATTTCCCGTCTTTTTGGGGACCAAAAAGAACCTTGAGTAGATTCCGGGCTATGAATGATCTGTTGAAACTGGCTGAATGGCTCTTTTTTGCAGAAGTTTTAAAACTTCTAACTCTGCAATTTCCCTTAGACCGGGTGGTACATCTGGAAGGGAATTTGAGTGTGAGAAGGGAGTTTCCTCGAAAGGAATTTTGTAACCCTCGGATATGATCGACTGTACCCATCTGTCTTGAGTTAGGGAAAGCCAGGCTTCTGGGTACAGCGATAGTCTTCCCCCGACTGCCTCCAATGATGGACAGTCGGGCAACATCTCAGGGATGCTGGAAGGGCTTGTCAGAGAGAGGCTCTCTGCTTCCCTGGTTTTGTGGACCCCCTCTGCCTCTAGAGCGGCGTCTGTTATTGTTACCCCCTCTGCCTCTAGGGGTAAACTGACCACGTGAATCCGGCGTGACTCCTTGGGATTTGCGGAACCACATTTTACCACCCTTCTGTCCTTTAGGGTAAGGTCTAGAAGGGGTGGAAAAACGGACCCCTACGGCAGAAAGAGTCTTGCCGTCCTGCTCACACCTGGTCAACATTTCCTTCACTTGAAGGCCAAACAAAGCTGACCCATCAAAGGGAGAGTTTGTGAAGGACGCCTTAAAGGGATCTGCAAAATTACAGTGCCGCATCCAGGCTTGGCGTCTAAGAGCCACACCTGTACCTGCGGCCCTACTCGCTCCATCTGCTGCATATGATATCAGTCGCATGGAGGAGTTAGCAATAGAATTAAGGGTTCCTAGCTGCGAAGCAATTTTTTCTTGAGCCCCTGCAGCTGTGGGATCCTGTACTACTTCACCTAGCTCCTTAATGATATCCCTTTGGAGTCTGGTGAAGTGACAAAGGTAGTTCAGCGAGCGCATAGCAAAGGTCGCTGAAGAGAACATCCGCTTACCATACATATCCATGGTCCTAGAATCCTTATTAGGAGGATGGACAGGTACGGAAGGATCTGCAAGTTCCTTCTTAGTGGCAGCCGCCACCACCATGGCATCAGCAGGGACACCTTTCGTGAGGAATTGCTTGTCCGAAGGGGCAGTAATAAATTTTGAAGGCCTCCTAGGAACTGGCTCTACAAAGTCAGGAGCAGCCCAAGCCTTTCGAGCAATAACCTGCATAAGGGGGTCGAAAGGCGGAGACACCCAGGAGGTGGAGGGCCGAGATCCAAACGCCTCCAGGTATACCGACTCATCCTCAGAGGGATTATTGGAGGGCCAGTTTCCCCTCTGTTTAAGGAGTTCTAGGATGTCTGAAAAGGAGACATCCTCAGAGGGGGATCTTGGGGATCCCTCCGACTCATCTAAGTCGATATCTGAAGTGATAGACTCGGGGGAGTCTACGTGTTTCCTCTTACAGGTCCTCTTGCTGGGATCCCTGACTGATCAGGAGAATCCTCGGAAGAGGGGGTTCTTCCCAGTGGGGAAACCTGAGGCGGAGGATGTCTGGGTCCGGGAGCAAAAGAGATGGCAGAGATATCGACAGGCACCGTAGAGGGAGGAGCTAAGGGAACAGACTGCTGGCTGAGTCCAGTGGCCAGCACACTCTTCATCACCTCGAAGGCTCCCCTCCCAGGGAGGCCCGAGAGAACCCGTTCCGAAGAACCAGGAACTCCAGGGCCCACCGAAAGGGAAGGCTCTGAGGCAGATGTCGGAGCCGAGCTCACCAAGGCCGAGGCTCCAAGGGGAAGAGTGTGGTCGGACAAGGGTCCGATGCCACTCACCCCCTCGGAGGAGACCAGGGAAGCCCGACCACCGAATCCCTCTAAGGAAGGTCTCGAAGAGGAGATAAGAGTAGAGGCTGAGGGAGCAGAAGGGGGAGGTATCTGTCCCTCAGCCACAGCAGAAACTATTCCCGAAGACTCCAGCTCCAAACTCTGGGGTAGAGTCGAAGGAGGAACAACAATGGGGTGTGGACTAATAGTCGTCTGTTGAGACGGACTATGTAGCATCTGGGCCAGTGCCTGTGATTTTAATAATCTACTGACCACCCTCTCTAAATCATGGTCAGAAAGCCTGGATGACCTGGATGATCGGCTCCGATGGCTCCGTTCCGAGAGGAGAGGAGATGCCGGAGCTGAGAGTATCAGTTCCAAGGAAGGGGACCTGGACCTCTTCCTGGAAGGAACCATCGGAGCCGACGAAACCATAGATGCTGTCGGAGCCGACAACTTTTCGGCACCGACAGAAGGTCTCGATGCATCAGCTCCAGCCGGAGCCGATACAGACATAAAGGTAAGGGTGTCGGAGCCGGTCGGCGCCGACACCGAAGCCTGAGCCACATGGTGGTCGGAACCGATCGGAGCCGACACCGATGTGACCGAACCAGTATCGGCACCGATAGCCATCGGTGCCGAAGGTTTGTGTAAACCAGGATCGGCTCCAGCCGGAGCCGATCTCGACTCTGAAAGAGTCGGAGCTGAGGCCGCAGGCTTGGACACAGAAGCCTGGGCCTTGGAAGACTTGGAAGTCTTGCTCGGAGCTGACTTAGCCGGAGAGCCCTCCGGTTTAAGTAGGCCCCTCAAAATCAATTTGTTTCTCCTCTCCTGCAGGACTCTCTGGCTAAAGGAATGACAAATCGCACAGGAGTCCTGCAGGTGGAGAGGTCCCAGGCAGTATAAGCAAGAAGTGTGACCGTCTGTCAGAGACATCTTCTGACAGCACGAGTCACACTTCTTAAAGCCTGAGACCCTTTCCCTAGACATGGTTGCAAGAAAACACACACACAACCCGTCCAAGAAACAATTATCCCAAAATAAAAGAAACCACTAACCTCTCACATACACACACACACCCTAACAAGGGGGGGGATGGGAGGGGAGAAGGCCTGACTAAAAAAATTAAGGAGTGAGGGAAATTCTAGTCAGAAAGGGACTAAATCTAACCTAAAACTGTTAAAAATAAAGTTTAAATTGAAAAAGGGGCAAAAACAGTAATATATAAATCACTTACCAAGAGCTGGTAAAAGGAGGACCTCATCAGCGAAGCGGCAAACGAGATCTGGGTACTTACCGCCTTGCATCATGGGATATGGGGCTGCCTCGAGCTGGTAAAAGAGACTCTCGAGCTTAGCAAGTGCCGAGTCGGAGCCGAGGATCGGCTCCGAACCCCATCAAGCAAGAATGAAGGCGAGATTGACAACTTAACATCTATTATTATTACATACACTTATTTATATATTTATAAAGTTTAGGTCTATATTTAATAAATACCAATATACTATATATATTTCTTATAGAGGTATTTTAGGTACCATTTATATTCACATGTTCATCTATCTATTTATTTTTACACTATATATAGGATTTTATACATATATATACCTACACTTTTACATATTTGTATCCATCTTCAGTTTCTCTTTGATTTCGTTATGAAAGACGAAATACAAGTATACACACTAGTTTAACCACTAGATGGAAGTATTGTCCCACTGATAAGGCACTCGTGTTTCTTGGCTGAATGTTATTTTAATATTTATAAATATATCAAATATATTATGTACAAACAAACAAAAGGTTTTAATGCATTACTTACTAATATGCATAATAATAGCGATGTATTCAAAGCATTTAAATCGTTGAATGAGTTTGTAATTTGTTTGTTTTTTATTTACATGTATATCCATGAGGATATTTTTTAACAGTTTCATTGGTTAATTCAAAATTTGTCAGCATATATATATGTGGTAATTAGATCACGTTTTTGTCTGATGAAGTCTCACAGTTATTTTGACGAAAAACGTGGTGATCTGTCTAACGTTTAACTACTTGGGAATAAACTTGTTCAAAAAATATCTCGGCTGTCCGGTGCGGTTTGTCCTCTCCACAGTGCTTTTTTGGTTACACATACCAGAGATCTATAGAGCATATCCAATCACTTTCTCTTAAAAAGGGAAGGATGGACTGAACAGTGACCATCCGAAATTTGGTTTGGATGACAGACTTGTATAAGCTGCTCAGATCCAAAATGGGTCTCCAGTCCCCTGTCTTTTTTGACACCAAAAAGAATCTGGAGTAAAATCCGGATCCACTCTGGTCTTGTGGGACTAGTTGGATGACTCTTTTTTGAGACAGCTTTACAATCTCTGAAGCTGCTGCTTCCCTTTGACTGGGAGGAATGTCGAGAAGTTTTCTTGGAAATTTTGCTGATAAGAAAGGGGAATGGTGTAACCTCTGGTGATAATATTCTGCACCCAACGATCGGTGGTAATAGAGTGCCAGGCAGCTTGGTGCAGACAGAAATGACCCCGACTGCTTCTAGAGGTAACCAATTGGGTTGCCCCTCAGGAGTGCTGATAAGGCTGTCCAGAGAAAAGTCCTTGGAGCCTTGGTTACAAGGACCCCCTCTGCCTCTATAGGGGTGTCTTCCAGAATTGTTACCCTCTCTGCCTCTGGGGTATCATCACCGTGTGGGGCATGGAAAGGACCTTGAGATTTCTTATGCCACATTTTCCCACTCCTCTGATTCCTGGAGAAGGTACACTGAGGGTTGGAAAACCGTAGGCCTACGGCAGACAGGGTTTTTCTGACTTGCTCGCACCTGGTTAGCGTGTTCTTCACTTTGGAGGCAAAACGGGATGAAGCTTCAGAGGGAGCATTCAGAAAGGAAAACTAGAAGGGATCCATGAGGTCACAGATGCACATCCAGGCATAACGTCTCATAACAATGCTCGAACCCGCTGCTCTAGCCGCCCTTCAGTCGCGTGTGAGAGCAACCTCATGGGCGAGTTGGATATTGATTCAAGGGTTGGTAGCTGTGAGGCCACTTTGTCCCTGCCCTCATCAGACAACTGTCCTGCGAGTGTCCCAGAGAGTTCGGAGATCAAGTCCCTCTGGAGCCTCATAAAGTGTGCCAAATAATTCAGAGACCATATAGCAAAGGTCCTTGATGCAAAAACATGCTTCCCAAGTCTGTCAACCACCCGGGACTCCCTGTTGGGCAGGTGGACAGCAGGACTTTTCTCAGCCAAGTCCTTTTTCATGGCCTCTGCCACCACCATAGCATCAACTGGTATCTCTTTGAACCAGTGCGGATTCTCAACAGGAGGGGACAGAATTTTGTCTGGTCTCCGGGGGATCGGCTCAATAGAATCAGGATTCTTCCACGCACACTGCACGATGATCTGGATGAGCTTGTGGCCAGGCACGAAAAGCCTGCAGGAACACGGACTCCTCAGACGAAGGATTGGAGGGCTTCCAGTCACCTCTCTGTTTCAACATTTCCAAGGTGTCTCTGAAGGCGACATCATCAGGAGGTGACCATGGGGACCTATCATCATCATTGTAGTCCGTGTCTTCCATTAAGGACTCCTCAGACGAGTCCACATGCTTCCTCCTGTACATCTTCTTTTGAGGGGGCTCCTCAGTGGGGGTCTTTGGACTCGGAAGAGTGGGTACCCTAAACAGGGGTGTCCTGAGGCTTCTGTGCCTGGTGTCCTGGAGGGGTGGTTTGTGACAGCTCCAGCTCAGGGGGGCGAAAACTGGGATTCCAGCATCATAGGAGTGCTACCAGAAGCAAGAGCCCTCTCCATCGCGCAGAAGGCAGGCCCGTCCAAAGAAGGATGGGAGCCCGGATCTGAGAAAGACAACCTCGGGACTGGGTTCACACCCCGCTCTGATGGACCCGCCTCAAGCAAGCTCTGTGCAGACGGAGCTATTGGCACCGAGGAGGGAACCGAGGAGAAAGTCGGCACTGTACCCCAGGCCGATGCGCCAGTCCCACAATCCCCAGATTGAGGAAGGACTGGTTCGGCGGGAACTGAAGACCAAAAGGATAAACAAGGAGCTGGAGTGAGGTGCACCGTAGATGCCGAGGTGGTGGATTCCAAGAAGGACGTCTGAACAAAAGGCTTCAGAACTGAAATGGTTGAAGGAGTGTAAGATGGAGTCTATGGGTAAGATAACCCAAGTCCAGCAGGTGCATGGGTTTTAGAAAGTGATGGAATCCCCCTGGCTACCAACAGCTGGTCCACAAGATGCACCACATCGTGCTCTGAAATGCTCCTGGTGGATCTAGTGGATACTCCAGATGGGGATTCAGGACGTTCAAGAAATGGGCTATACTCTTGGCCCAGAAATGGGGCTACTGAGGAAGAGTATGGGTCCGTGGTGCAAGGTCTACCAGCACCAAAGTCTCTAGTTTTGAGACTGGAAGCAAAGGGGTCAGATTTAGTGAGGTCAGTTCAACGCTCGGTGCAGAAGTGGCACTCGGAACCGAAATGGTCAGTTCCAAAATGGAAACTGAAGTTGAAGTCGAAGGTGCACCCTGAGCCGAAGTAGCTACAGATGCCGAAGTTGAAATAGGCGTAGTAAGATATATGATCAGTGTCGGAGGCAGGGCCTGAACCAATACAGGCATTAGTATCGAAGGTTTAGAGACGGCCGGAGCAGAGGAAGGCGAAGCCAAAGAGGCAGATTTATGTTCAGACAATAACTTAGGGACCTTAGATTTCCCAGGTTTGCTCTGATCACCCAATGGTGAAGAAGGAACAGAATGGGATCTCTTTTTGTCCTTAGAAGGAGGGTTTGAGACCTCCATCTTAGAAATGGCCTCTGAGAAGGGAGACTTGAGCAACCCCTTCAGAATGAGTTTATTTTTGCGCTCATTAAGAGTGCATTGGCTGAAACTTTGACAAATATCACATGGAGGCTGCACTGAAAGGTGGACACTCCCAAATAAGATACGGCCATCATGCAAGTCACTGTTAGGTAACTTGCCCTTACAAGAAGTTGTTGTTGTCTTTTGGCTTTTCCCAGTTAGGGGTCACCGCAGCGGAACTCCAGTCCACTAATGATTGGCAGTAGATTTTCACGAACGCCGAGGTGCCAGCTCGACATCCAATCTTCAACTAAGGCACGCCCATTTATGCACGTCTTTTGAACACCACCCAACCACGGGGAGGACATGCAGACTCCACACAGAAGGCATTCCCCGCACTCCAGCTGAGAATTGAACGGGAGAACATCTTGCTGTGAGGCAATAACACTACCGCTGCACCACCGCGACAGTTAACTTGCCCTTACAAGAAGTACAATGCTTAAAGCTAGAGGTACCCTTCTTATCAGACATTTTAGTAGAAAAGGACACCACAACTAACTATATAATCCAACAATAATGAAGCCACTCAGTTCGAAAATCACAAGAAAAATATGAATATTACAACACACTGTACAAGAGAAGAAAGGTAAACACCTGAATAAAGATAAAGGCTAACAGGTTAAGCAAGAGAAAACAATAGCAGACAGCTATGGTATTGAAGAAATACCACAAGGGTAAGGGAAAAGGCCGTACCAACAATGGTATTTAAAGTTTACCAATGGTAACAACGGGTAGAGTGGAAAATTTAAGGTTAGACCAAGAAAAGACACTAGCAATACTAAAGGTTTAGTAAAATATGAAGATATCCAAAAATTTACGCCAATATCAAAAAAGATTTTACTTAGCTGACAGCTCGGCTGAAATGCGGCTTTATGGCTATACAGCAAACGAGATCTGAAGTAACAGGGAAAAGGGCATTCTGGGTAGAGACTTAGCTCGAGAGTTTTTTTGGCTGGCATGAGCTTGGTAATAGGTCAACTCGGTTCTGAGGGCTCGGAACCGAACCCATCAGTGATGACTGGAAAGAAGATTAACAGCATCAGATCGGTATTTTAATAAACCAAAATGCAAGCGCCTTCATTTCCAATGTTACAGAAACATCATCAGACAGACACACTACCTCACATGCTTTAAATACTATAAAATACTAAACCTCAGTTCCTTAAGAGGGTGGCGCCCAAGTGCAAAGCATGTTATGCAACATTTTATGCAACATCTCACTTCCTAAGGAAGGTGGTTCCAAAGTACAAAACATTTTATGCAACATAGCCTTCATACTAAATAAAATCCTAATACATATAATAATTCTAAAATACTAAAACCTAAGAATCAAAAATGTGTATACATACATAAATATTGGTGCCAATAATAAAATTACATTAGTTAGCTGTATTGGCAAGTCTTGTTAACCCCCCCCCCCCCAGGGCTTAATGAGTGGGTGTTGATCAAACCCATTTTAAATGTTAAAGCAGATACTGTTTCATCTTAATTATTTACTAAATAATATGTACTTTTTAGTATATATTTTAACTAATGTAATTTTATTATTGGCACCAATATTTATGTATGTATACACATTTTTGATTCTTGGTTTTTACTATTTTAGGATTATTTTAGGATTATTATATGTATTAGGATTTTATTTAGTATGAAGGCGATGTTGCATAAAATGGTTTGTATTTTGGCGCCACCTTCCTTAGGAAGTGAGACTTTACATAAGATGTTGCACAACATGCTTTGCACTTGGGCGCCACTCTAGGTTTAGCATTTTATAGTATTTAAAGGATGTGAGGTAGTGTGTCTGTTTGTCTAATGATGTTTCTGTAACATTGGAAACGAAAGCGCTTACAATTTGGTTTATTAAAATACAGTTTTGTCGCTTTGGAGCAGAGTTTCTTCTTTTTTCAACCCGAAGGATGTAAGGATAACACATCTCAATTTATGGCAAAGAAACTGAATACTGTTAACGGTTTCCTGAAAGAAAGCATTATAATAATAATAACATTCTCAATACTGTGCTTTCTAAAAAACAGTCTTCCAAAAATGGAATGGGTTTCTAGGTTTTAGGTTCTGTCTACAGATTTCCAAATAAAAATTAATTCACCACAGTATTATTCAACTTCAGTTATGCATTAATGCTACCAATTTCTCTAAAGCATCAAAATTGTCAGACTCAGTACTGGGCATGTACTATAAAATTCCATTTTATTGCCAAATCCAAGACACTACTAAATGTGAATGATGATTAAGGCATACCTCTAGATGAATATATATATTCAGTCTGTAGTCAGTCACCAGTGCACCTGTTCTCTGTAAAAAGTTTTCTAGGACTTCATTTTTACCTAACAGTTCCAAAAATAGAAAAAAATGTTATATAAGATATATTCCATAGCATAGTTGTTTTAACAATGCAGTTGTAGAGTCAGTCAGTGATTTCTTCAAGTGATTACATCATCAGAGTTTACATAGAAATTATTTAATTGTATACTCAACACTGTGAGTGGCACTTGTTCTATAACCAGCTTGGCAAAAAAAATCAAAGAAGTTATGATATCTTAATTACAAATATAAAATACATGTATATCAATATTCATCATAACAGATTTCAACAAAGGAAACAGATGTAGGTCAAAGTATACAGAATGGATACCAAGTTTGCTTATCACAACAACTTTCTGAGGGACTGTCACCAGCATACACACATTCTCAAGAGGCTCGATGGTAATGTCCTACAATTGTGGTCATCCTCCTCTTCCTCTAAAAAAGTCCAAACAGAAGGACCAGAAAAAAAGCAAACAAAGAGGAGGACCAAAAGTAGCCAGCACAGTAAGCCTGTCAGTTAGCCAATTGTTATGTATGTGAGAAAGGAGAAAACTTTGGGTCCAGTTGCAAAAGCCATGCATTTAGTTGCAAGAAGCAATTGTGGCGAAGTGTAAGATGTAACATGATACTGCAACTAAAGAAAAAAATCTGCTTGGTGAGCAAGAGAAGACTGTAACATCACATACGCTGGTTATGTTCACTATTTTCTTGTATACTTGTGATTCAGGAACAGAATTCAGCAATGCTGAGTTAGTGGTCAAGAAGTCTAAGTGTTGTATACTACAGCTGCATAAGGATTTACCCACCCCCTGTTTTTCTTGGCCCTCCTGGATTTTTCTAGCTGTCTCTTACTTCATATGAAGGTTAATGCTCATCCTGTTTCTGTGAAAGTATGTACATACATAGTACTAGACTCATATAAATCTACTGCTGGCTTATGCTATCACCAAAGTTTCACAGAGAAAATTCATCTGTAACAGGCAAACATCCAGCCCCAAGACAAAGTTTTAACAAGCATACAATTAAGAAACTTACATAAACTGCTAGCCAAATGAAACACAAACTAAGCAGTAACCACATAAAAATCCCCATACCACAGAAAGGATTTTAAACTGCAGTAACTTCTTTGAGAATGGTCACTGTAACAGTAAATTATAACATGTCTAGAGCATTCCAAGCACAATTACTGGATTACATGTAGTAAATTTACACTAAAACCTGTCTTACGTCTATGCTTCCAATCAGAAGTGTTTGATGAGAGTACAGACAGTAGTCCGCATGACAGCTTCTAAGATATCTTATGCAGAAATATTTTTAAAGTAAGCTGCTGAAATGCCTTGAAAGAGTTTGTTATATTTATCATAGCAGAAAGCAGTAAAGCCGCGGTGGTACAGCGGTAGCATTGTTGCCTCACAGCAAAAGGTTCTCTTGTTCGATTCTCAGCTGGAGTGCCTTCTGTGTGGAGTCTGCATGTCCTCCCTGTGGTCGAGTGGCCTCCGAAAGACGTGTGAATGGGCGTGCCTTCGCTGAAGGTTGGGCATCGGGCTGGCAACTCGGCACCATAAAAATCTAATGCCAATCATTAGTGGACTGGAGTTTCGCTGTGGCGACCCCTAACTGGGAAAAAGCCGAAAAGACAAACAGAAATCATAGCAAAAGGCAAGATGGTAGGACAATCACCTTAACAAGGTCTGTATGAATACAGCCAAACCTTTTCTGTCATTCTTGCAGGAAACAAAGACCTAATCTGATTTCCTGAAGGAATGCGTCTTCCTTGAGTAATGCCTTAGTTGTCTGTGGACATCCAGTGAAAACAGTTGACACTCTCTTTCACTTTAATAGAATACTGGAGAACTAATTGGTTGAAAGTTACAGCAAAGACAATGCCTGGCACAAATGAAAGATTAATCATCAGGTACATTTTTTCATTATGCATCCCACACAGGACATGAGATTTCAAATGCTGAACACCTTTCAGTAGATTTGAACAGATGTATTTGCTGCTATCTGTGGAAAAATGACACAGAGGTAGAAATAGCAGAAGTATGTGCTTTGACAGAGAGGTATGGTAAGTTTGACTCAGAGGCAGTTGACATGATCCAAGGTTTATGAAGCAGGGCAATTCACTGGGTCTAGAACATTAGTGGAGGACCAAGAGATAAATATATTCCATCTCTATATAATTCTGGCTCCCCTCACAGTATCTAAAACTTGGCTGGAAAATAAATCTCTCCTAGGCACTGAAATTCCCTATTTCAAGCTGGAGAAATCACTAATTCAAGACTGGAGTGTACATAGTTTCCCCTTCTGCTGATTCATTAAGGACTTGGAAGATGCCACAGAGGAAGAAAGGATAATTTTATCAAAACAGGAAATCAATTATGTTTTAATTAAAGGGCATTGAAAGGAAAAGCATAAAGTGAAGTTTGAGCTACTGGAAATGAGAAAGCATCTGGCTTGTACAAAGTCTCATGAGGAACAAAGCAGCAAAAATCTACATTGTTTAGATGTATGCTAAACAGGTCCACCTCTGATATATCCCAGTTTTGTAGTCTTCTAAAAAAGGATCTGGTTTCCATTTGTGAACCAAAATTATTCTGCTAAGGAAGTCTATCAAATGGGTTTATAATCTTCAGAGTTTTACTGTATAGAAATGAATGTGCTGACTGGCCTGCTGCAGGATCAAAAATGTTTCCTTGCAGACTTGGAAACACTGAATACTCCTTACTTATTGATTTACCACACTGCCATGGTGTTATCTGCATTTTATTGACGGTAACTAAGAAGGAAGTTGTCCCGAAATGCTGCTGGTGCTGTGAATACTGATTTTATTTCTTTCTGGATGAGCTGGAGAACTTTGATGTAGTGACCAGGTAACCTGAACCTAAATGTAACTGAAGTAGATTCCTCACTCATAATGCAAAAAGGCGTTGCAATCTGCTGAGCTACAGTAGAGGAAATTAAGTCTATATTGAAACATTGAAATTCGATGTTTCAATATATCAAAACAAATTAATCTAAAACATCAAAACAACAAAGAAAAAACAGCGTTGAGATTGCCTAACAGTAAGGAAAATGACAAACTCCTATAACCTGCTGTGTGCAGCCTCTCACAAACCACCCAGAAGAACAGCATACCAACAGCAGTGTAAGTCAGCTAATATAAAAATAATTGTACATTATGTATATTGATAGCAGTGTAAATAAATTTAATAAAAGATTCAGTTACACTATTTAAAACTTACATGCACATGGCAGATTAAAACACATTACGACGTGAAACAAGCATTGTATAACATCAAAATCTAAAATTGGACCACAAGTATTTTGATCAAACAAACTGAACCCAGAAATTACATATATGCCTCTGAAAAGGTCCTTTCACCAGTAAATACATTTTCATGGAATGTGAAAGTGGGAATCATTATTTCCAGTAAATCTGATGAATGGTTCCAAATATTCCTGTCAATCCACTGAGATCTTATTAGCTGGATTCCTGAAAAAAGAACCAATACTAGAAGACATGCCGTCCAAAGACTTTAGGTACTGGCGTGCTGTAACTGCCTGTTTGTGAAAGAAATATGTCATCACATTTTCAGTTTCCACTTATTTGCTCTGAGAAAATAAGAACTTCCTCTAAAATGAGCACATTAAGTTCCAAAAATGGTCACTTGAAGTTGCAGAGGTCAGGCAAAAAACTTTTAGGTTCATAGGTAAGTACTAGGCTATCTGCCCAAGGGCATTTATAAGCCTAGCCAGAGTGTGTTGGCTTTCAACACCCCCTTAGATTAGTTCCCTGTGCCTCTGACCAGCAGAGCTATTAGTTCCCTGCACCTCTGTCAGGCAGAGCCACTGCAGTGATCCCCAGGGTAAATTTTCTGTTTCCCATTCACCCGTCAAGGTTTCTCTTGAAGAGTGCTAGTGAGGGTCTCTGCCTGATGTATATTGGAATCTTGTTCCAAAGCATGGGGAGTGTATGGGTCAGGAATCTATCCCTCCAGCATGTCCTATTATAGGGTTCAAATGTATGCTGATTCCCATCAAACTGCAATAAAGAAACTGTTTACTGAAATGCTGCAGAAATTGTTTCTATAGATGGACTTCTCTCAAACAACCAGTGTGGTAAGGGAAGATGGCTATGTTTTGTTTTGTTTCTTTACTTGTGCAAATACTGGGGTTAAATGTTTAGTAAATGATCAGAAGCAAGCTAAAAATAATAATGACCTATATGGAATATCAGGAAATGTCTGTGGGGCAATCATATTGAAATGTGCAAATAAGAATCATTCATGTCCAGTGATGCCAAGTGAACAGCCTTTTTTCTGTGAATGAAAGAAATGCTTTTAATGTCACCATTCTGAAATCCTTGCAGAAGACAAATGACTAATGTTTGTCAAAAGTGTTGTCTTTTTTTGAGACTATGGACGAGTGAGGAGTAGAAAGACTACACATTTTGACTAGGTGGATTTTACTGTATTTTCTTTTTTGTCCAGAAACTGAGTCATAAGTAATCACGTTTTTTAAACTTAAGGAGGAGGGGTATGATAAATGAAAGGTGAAAGAGACACATTTATTTAGAGTTACAATCTTATATACAAAAAGCCAAGTCCTCCAACACTCTCTCGCTGTCCAACCAGTGCTTCATCTCCCTGCCAAAGTAGCCGACACGCACACACGTACACACTCTTGGAGATTTGTTTCACACACACACACACACACACACACACACACACACACACACACACACACATACACACACACACACACACACACACGCCTGGGAAGGGCTGGTACAGGTTTACTAGCTATGCCCCCTTCTGCCCAGACTATAAGGTAGTTAGTTACCACTGCCACCAGAACCCCTTGCCAGCTACTTTAAGGCCTTAACAAAGGGTGTCCAATTTTACTGTGTAATATTAATACTAATACAAATGGCAGGTTAACCAAGAGCAAGGCTATTAGGAGTGGCCCACACAGTGTCACCAAATAAATATGCAAGTATTCTCAAACTTAAATATGATCACCCACAGTGAAAGGTTTAAATATATTTAATAATAAGTAATAAAAGGACAAGAAAATAGTAAGTATATATTCACAGTGACATCATAATTCAAAACCTCAGGAAATATTTAAAATAACATTGCAGGACAGGCTCAGACAAATAAAGAAAAACAATATCTAAACTAAGCTTCACTATATTCTTGACTGAATTTAAGATAATTATACTATTCCCTAGTGATAGAGATTGTATAAATTAAAATGCTTTTACCCAAAAGATTATACTGTGTGTGCAGTAAATAAACCTGCCCAAGGCTGAACAGCAGTTTAAAATAGTATGGCTTGCTTTGCAGAACAGCTAGGTGACGAAAATGGCTTATGACCTGTATTATAGACTTAGTGAAAATGTCTAGTTTGCTTATTAATACATGTGGTTGTGGACTTATTGTAAATCACATCCTGTTATACAAAAAATGAAGTTACATTGACATTTCAGACAGGAACTTTTCATTTCAGGGACTTTTAATTTCAGAAATAATGGGGACTTTCCATATCAAATATAACAAGGACCTTCTCCCTGACATTTCAAAGGAGAAAAACTGAAACTTTGCATACTAGAAATAACAACTGGACTTTTCAAAGGAGAACAAGAGGACAGAAACAGAAACTGGAGAAACAAATCACAAGGACATTAAAAATAACATTGTTTACTCTTTAAAAACAGTATAAACTGGACATTATTTTCGATTCTTTACTGACGTCTTTGACTGAGTGTGCATCAGTCTTTACTTTGTGTTCTAGCCTGTTATAATAGAATTGAAATAACTCTGACAGTATTAACTGTCTGGCAAGAATTTGTACTAATACAAATAAATATTAACGGATAGAGTAGTACGGTATCTGTCTGGTCACTTACAGCCATTTTTAACACCTAGTAACTTACTTAATAGCACAAGGCAGATGATGTGGTGAGTGGTCCTTCTTATTGTTGTCAGACCCAAGACAGAATACAGAATGCTCTGCCTCTTTAAGAGACTTCTCAAAATAATATCTAAAATATTACTGCTGGGATAGCTTGCAGAATGACATAATTTCTGGTCATCTGACTTCTAGTTCTCATGCAACCCCCCCCATTGTGGGAAGCTGGCAGGATTTAGCACTTACCTGTAAAAATGCACACACAAGGGCATTTGATCAGATCTTTGGCAGGTGCTGGAAGTCATAAAACAACTGCATGCCTCTGTGCTTCCAGAGTAGCGATTACTTAACCCCAAAGACAATACAGAAAACTTCCTAGTACAGACTTTGTGTCTCTGACTGCACTGAAACCTGTGAGATAGCATTTTTATGGCCTAGCCTATAAAGTGATTTAATTTCAGATATTTTCTCTAAAGTCTTCTTGACTGAGGTTAACCCTCCAGTTTCCTCTGTTAAACCATATACATTTAAACAATTACAATAGTGCATGTACATTTCTGTTCTCTTCAGTAAGGCACACTGTGCATACATTTCAAACACAAGCACTTTACAAATACCTTTTCAACATAAACATCTGTACAAATCAGTTTGATGTACACATGACGTACAGTTCTAATGCATTTGTAACACCAGCATCTTGTATGAATCAGTTTAATATTCACAAATGACACAATTATTTACAAAATTCCAGCTAGCTATGCTGACAGTACCTACTTTTGTCACAACTCACCGTAACTATGCATCTGTGTTGTCCATTTTCACTCTTCCTGAAGAGTGTCTCGGATCCGACAGCAGATCTTACTCGGGCACTTTTCTCTAGATTCTTGGATTGGACTCTTGAGCTCCTTCCTTTACACATAATGCTCCTAACAACTGTATTACCACAAATTGAGTTTGCTGCTACTAAATATTACACTAGAATATAAATTATATTAAGAAGGAAAACAATATAGGTACAGAATAGGGGCTCAAACAGGGAATATAGTTCCTAACAAAAAACTTCATCAGGTCACTCCCAAAGGGCATAGATAGGGGGGAAGGGAAGAGGGAAGTTGAGGAAGAATGAAAATTGACAACACAGATGCATAGTTATGGTGAGTATGTAACTTTTATATCTGATATTGTCATTTTCATTCATTCCTCAATGAATGGAACAGAGTCCCCAGTTACGATAACCTTGGGTGACCCTCATGGAAGAATGTTCCAGAGATCCGCAGAACCAAATGCAGTCCTGTTTCTGGAGACGATATCCAACTTGTAATGAGCAATAAATGTATAAACATTAGACCAAGTGGCAGCTGCACAAATATTATCAATGGAAGCTCTGGCCTGGAAAGCAGATGATGTAGCCATAGAGCAATGGTAAACCTCTTAAAGAGTAAACATAGGAAATACAATCTGTTATCCATTTGGCTAAGATAACTTTGGACACAGGTTTTCCCAATCTGTTACTGGTAAAGGAAACAAAAAGTTGGTCAGTTTTTTCTAAATGCCTTTGTCCTATGAAGATAAAAATGAAGCTTCCTATGTACATCTAAAAGGTGAATCATGTACTCGCTTTGTTGTCAAAATTTGCAGAGAAGACTGGCAAACTGATAACTTGGTTGATGTTTGTTTCAGAGGCAATTTTGGGTAGAAAGGAGGATTTAGTATGTAAGGTAACATTACTTTTATGGAAAATCAAATAAGGCAGTTTTGAAGAGAGTGCTTAGAGTTCAGAAATTCACCTTGCAGACGTAATGGCCACAAAAAAGACTTTTTTTCCAAAAAAAAAATTGAGTACAATAGTAAGGTCCCAAGGTGGAGTAGGATCCTTCATAGGATCATAGGAGATTACTAGGCTATCGATCTGGAGGTCATTTTAAGCATAGCCGTTTCATCCCAATGTAATGCCGTGGAAATGCTAGTCAATACCCAAGACTGCACTTAGTGATGACTGCCTATGTCCAGGAGTGTTGTGGGCACTATCCCTGGTAAGAATTTATGGTGCCCCATCTACTCGTTCAGGTTCCTCTTGAGTAGTGACATTGAGGTGCTCTGTTTCACATGAATTGGTAGCCTCTTTCAAAGACATGGCAGTTGTTAGAAGATAAATTGGTCCCTCCAGCAAGTCTTATTTAAGTTGTAGACCATATTTAGGCTCTGGAATGGGTAGCCCTAGTCCCGTTTGATTTACTGATATGCAGCAAGTTCATTAGGTTTGGGTCTTGGATTGCTCTGTAGGCCAGGTATAAGTCTTCTCTAAGAAGTCTATACAATATGGAGTATAGTGACAGGGACTTTAGTCAGTCTGTGTAAGTCACATGTTAGAGCCCCTTGATCTTCTTTGTTAGAAATCTCTGAGGTCTCTCCAGTTGCTGCAGGTGCTTTCTACAGTATATGCCGAATGGAGCATAATACTCAATTATGGGCCAGATTAGTCCTGAGTATAGAGGGGTTATAACCTCTTTTGCTTGAGGTGATGCCTTTACTAATCAAGTGTGCTACGTATATAGCCTTCCTTACTACAGCAGACACATGGTGGTCAAAGTTAATGTTGAAGTCAACTTGTGATCCCAGATCCCTTACCACTTTGTGGGTACTTAGGGTACTGTTGTTGACTTTTTAGTATAAAGAGACATTGTTTGTGCCGAAGGGAATGATGATGCATTTCTTTGAATTGAGTTTGAGACCGTGACTAATACACCAGTTGTTGGTCTGTGTGAGACTCTTCTAGAGTATACTGACTGTGATGCCTCACCACTGGCCCAGTAATCAAGGAACTTCAATCCTCCCAATGGCAAAAGTGGGGGGTGTACACACTGGGCGGAGGACAAGAACACACACACAGTAAAGTGCAAATTCCCTTAAGAGCACACAGAGACCACAGCCAGTCTGGGGCTGGTTTCTCCCTCTTTCTCCAGATCCCTAATATGACTCCCCACTGGCACAGCTATAGAGCTGAGATCTCAGCTGTGTGGTCAGGCCAAAACCTCCAGCACCCTCTCCGTCCATCCGGTGGTTCATGTCCCTGCCATGTAGCTGACACACAGACTCTTTGTGAGATTTGATTTATATAGAAACACACACACACACACACACACACACACACACACACACACACACACACACCTGGGAAAGGCTGGAACAGGTTTACTAGCTATGTCCCCTTCTGCCCAGACTATAAAGCAGTTCTGACTGCCACCGGCCACTCCTTATCAGCTACTTTAAGGCCCTTAACAAAAGGTGTCCAATCATACTGTGTAATGTTACTATTAATCCAAATGGCTGTTTGACCAACAGCAAGGTTATTAGGATTGGCCTGCACAGTGTCACCAAATACATATGCAAGTACTCCAAGAGCTTAAATATATCTGGACAGACCAGCCACAATTGAAACGTTTAAATATATTTAATAATAAAAGAACATGACAATACTAAATGTGTATTCACCGTGACATCAGATTTCAAGATCACAAGAAATATTTAAAACAACATTGCAGGACAGTCTCAACTAAATACAGAAAACATCTAAGCTAATATTTACTATATTCCTTACTGAATCTAAAAGAAATTACTCTACCCTAGTTAATTTACTTACAGAGCAAGCAAGGCAGATGTGGTGAGTGTTTTTTATTAAAATTAATATTTCAAATATTACTGCTGGGATACTTGCAGCATGACATCACCTATTTTCATAGGGTCATAGGGTCATAGATTAGTACTAGGCTAACTGCCCTTGTGAGCCATTTTAAGCCTAGCAAATTATCCCTTGTGAGACTCAAACCCTGCACCTTGGATTTGTAAGGCAAACACCTTAACCATTAGGCCACCCTCCCAACCCATCTGTCTATCCCAGGTGAAAACCATTGATGCAGCTGTAGTATTTAGCATCTATCTGCAAAAACACATAGAACTTAGATCTTTTGGCAAATGGTAGAAGTCCTAAAATAATTTACATTCTTCCACAATTAAAGACAATACAAAAAAACTTCTAGTTCTAAATATTATGCCTGTTACTGTACTGAAACTGAGAGATAACATCTTTTGTTTATAGCCCGGCTATAAAGTAACTTAACCTCAACCATTCTTCTGAAGTTTTGCAAGTTAATCTCCTGTGTTTCAGTCTCCCTTGTTAAACAGTTACAATAGTGTATCAAAAATATCTCTTCAGTAAACGTCTATACAGTATAAAAATAAGTTATGTCTTACCATAACGTTCTATCTGTATTGTTGATCCTCGTTCAGTCATTACGCATGGGTATTGGTTTCAAACTCTTGAGCTAAACTCTTACCCACAATCCCCCTCTCCCCGTTACCTCAGATTGAATTTGCAAGTCAAAGAAAGTAGAGGCTACGTGTGGTCAAATAACCTAAAAGAACCGGATGGTGAGATCCACTAAAAACCACAGGAGGGGGAAGGAGGGAGGGTCGTAATGACTGAACGAGATCAACAATACAGATGGAACGTTATGGTAAGACATAAATTCTTTATCTGATATTGTTAATCCTCGTTCATTCCTTACGCATGGGACAGAGTCCCCAGCTACCTCTATTCCTAGGAGGCTCTCATGGAAGGACATTCCTGAGCACCATAGAACCGAAAGATGCTCTTCCCCTGGAGGCCAAGTCCAATTTGTAATGATTGATGACGGTATGAGGCATAGCCAAAGTTGCAGCTGCACAGATGTCATGTAAGGAAGCTCTGGCATGGAAGGCAGCAGAAGTTGCCACCGACCTTGCTGAATGAGCTTTCATGGTAGTAGGCAACGAGATATTTTGTTGTGTACAAATGAAGGTCACACAGTCCATCAACCATCTAGCTAATGTGACCTTAGCAACAGCAGATCCTAATCTGGGTCCAGAAAAAGCCAAAAATAACTGGTCAGATTTAGGAAAGGGCCTAGTCCTGTTTAAGTAAAAATGAATTTGCCTGTGGATATCTAGGGTATGTAGGCAATACTCTCCTCTGTTTGAATGATTGGGAAAGAAAACTGGCAATTCAACGGCTTGATTAATGGACATTTCAGAGATCACTTTAGGCAGAAAAGATGGATTAGTTCTCAGAGACACTCTATCTCTATGAAAAATTATGGACTCTTGATACATAGAGCTTGAAGCTCAGAAATACGTCTGGTCGACGTAATGGCGACCAAAAACAAGGTTTTCCATGACAAATACTTGAGGTCGCAAGTAGAGGCAGGTTCAAAAGGTGGCATTGTCAGAGCTTGTAGAACTAATGATAAATCCCATGGTTGAATAGGTTCTCTAAAAGGTGGCTTCAGATGATTCACACCTTTTATGAAAGTCTTGCATAATTTGTGGGACATAAGAAAGGAATCTTGGACACTCTCATGAAAATTAGAAATTGCAGCCAAATTGACTCTAATGGTAGAGGCCGATAGACCCGATTGAAAAAGGTCGGCCAGATAGTCTAGTATTATCGACACTGGTGCTGAGAAGGGATCTACTTGTTTATCTTTCAGCCAACAGGTAAATCTTTTCCACTTGCTCTGATAAGTAATTCTAGTGGAAGACTTATGAGATGCAATGAGAATATCACGTACTGGTAAAGAAAGATCATTCTGCCTGGCAATTAAGGTAATTGGAGTAGCCAAGCCGTGAGCTTCAGGCTGTTCAAGTTGAGATGAATCAGGTTCTGTGGATGTGAGATCAACTCTGGGGTTGGATGGAGAATCCATGGTCGATCTAGTAGGTGAGGCCAAAGGAAGGAGAAAATCTGCCGAGGCCAATATGGTGCTATGAGGATCACCTTGCTCTTCAACCGACGGGCTTTCTTCAGAAACTGGGGAATGAGAGGAAAGGGTGGAAATTCATAAAGAAGACCCGAGGGCCAATCGTGGACTAGAGCGTCCCTGGGTGACTGTCCCGGAGGGGGAATCAGGGTGAAGTAGTTGCTGCATTTGTAGTTGGTCGGGGATGCAATGAAGTTGCAGCAAGGACGGCTCCAACAGTGGAAGATCTCTGCTGCTATCATGGGATTCAGGGACCACTCATGAGGTTGAAGACTGCACCTGCTGAGTCTGTCAGCTATCATGTTGGAACTCCCAGGAATGTGCGTTGCTAGAAGAAAATGGTTGGTAGCCATCGCCCATTGCCATATCCGCAAGGCTTCTCGACAAAGGGGGTAATATTTGGCTCCACCTTGCTTGTTGATGTACCAGACCACTGCCATGTTGTCTGACTGAATCGCAATTGTCCCAGACAGCAGCAGGGGATGGAATGCTTGCAATGCCAGAAGCACCGCCCTCAGCTCTAGAACATTTATATGCAGATGGGCCTCCAGTTCGGACCAAGTGCCTTGGACTGTCTGTCCCTGACATAGCCCCCACCCCATCAGGGAGGCGTCCGTGGTCACTGTGGCCTTGGGTTGCTGCGAGGAGAAGGGGCGAGAGCATTGTGACAGATTGTGTGTCATCCACCAATTTAAATCCTGTTTGCACCTGTGGGTTACTCGAATCATGGCTGAAAGAGGATGCTGAAAAGGATACCATTGGGTAAGCAGTAGCCATTGTAGAAGTCTCATGTGAAACCTGGCCATGGGAAAAATGGTGATGGAAGCTGCCATTGAACCCAACAGCTGCAGAACTGAGTGAGCCATGGATTTCTCCCTTGAAAGGACTGGAATCAGTTGTTGCTTTATCCTTAGAATTCTGTGCTCTGGAATAGCAGCTCTGCAGTTCTGTGTGTCCAAGATAACCCCCATGATTTCTGTCGACTGAGATGGGGTGAGATTGTATTTTTTGCCAGTTTATGGTTATGCCTAGCCTTTGAGCAATGAGGAGAGAGTATGCCAGGCCTTTTTCCAGTAGATGTCTGGTGGGGGCAGAAATGAGCCAGTTGTCTAGGTATGGAAACACCTGGAATCCTTGAAGTCGCAAGTGAGCTGTGACAACTGCCATGCACTTTATGAACACTCTGGGGGTTGTAGAGAGTCCAAAGGGCAGTACTCTGAACTGGTAGTGACTGGCTCCCACACGGAAGCGCAGAAATCTTCTTGATGGCCTGTCCACTTTTATGTGGTAGTACGCATCTTGAGGATCTATCGAGCACATCCAATCATCTTTTTCCAAAAGTGGGAGGATAGACTGTATTGTGACCATCCAGAATTTTTGTACTCTCACAAACTTGTTCAATACACTGAGATCCAAAATTGGTCTCCTGTCCCCAGTTTTCTTTGGCACCAAAAACAGTCTTGAATAGAATCCGGATCCTATCTGGTCTGGAGGGACTATTTGGATGACTCTCTTTCTTAGCAGCTTTTCTATCTCTAGTGCTGCTTCTTCCCTTTGACTTGCTGGAACATCGGGAAGGTTTTTTGAAGGGGCAGGACAAAGACTGAAGGGGATATGATAACCTCTGGTTATAGTCCTTTGTATCCAAGAATCGGTGGTGATGGTTAGCCAGGCAGAAGGGTACAAGGAGAAATGTCCCCCAACCACCTCCAGAGGAAAGGAGGTGGGCCGCTCTTCAGGAGCGCTGGTAGGATTGACCAGGGAAAGAATCCCTGGAACCCTGGCTACGTGGACCCCCTCTGCCCTGAAAGGAGCATCTTCCCCGTCAGTTTCCCGCTCTGCCTCGAGGGGAGAACTCGGCCTGTGTGCCACAGAAAGGTCCCTGAGATTTCTTGAACCATATCTTCCCACTCTTTTGGTTTCGGGAGAAAGCACGTTGAGGGGAAGAATAACGGACACCTACGGCAGAAAGGGTCTTACCGTCCTGTTCACATCTGGCCAGTGTGCTTTTAACTTTGGGCCCAAACAACGAGGAGGCCTCAATGGGAGCATTAAGAAAGGAAGCCTTAAAGGGTTCTGCAAAATTGCACAAGCGCATCCAGGCATGTCGTCTCAAGACCGTAGCTGAACCCGCTGCTCTAGCTGCTCATTCTGATGCGTGAGATATCAGTTGCATAAAGTAGTTAGATATTGATTCAATGGTGGCCAGCTGAGAGGCCACTTTGACATGGACCACATCAGACACGGCACCAGCCAAGGTTTCAGAGAGCTCAGAAATCAGATCACTTTGAAGCCTGGTAAAGTGTGCCATATAATTCAGGGACCTGATAGTAAAGGTCGCTGAAGCAAAGGTGCACTTCCCTATTCTGTCCAGGGCCCGGGACTCTTTGTTAGGAGGATGGACAGTCTGGCTTTCTTCTTCTGCCAGATCCTTTTTTGTTGCAGCTGCCACCACCAAAGCATCCGCAGGAAGCCCTTTGGACCAATGCGGATCCGAAACAGGAGGGGACAAAATCTTATCTGGCCTCCGGGGAATAGCTTTGACAGTATCAGGAGCCTTCCAGGCACACTGCACAATAAGCCGGACAAGTTCATCGGCAGGTGGAGTAACCCAGGAGGTAGGGGGCCGGGCGCGAAAGGCCTGCAGGAACACAGATTCCTCAGAGGTCAGATTAGAGGACTGCCAGTCACCTCTCTGTTTCAGGATTTAGAGGATATCACTAAAGGATACCTAAGGGGGTGACCAGGGGGATCCCTCCCCCTCATCGAAATCTGTGTCTTCAGTGAGGGACTCCTCTGTGGATTCCATGTACTTCCTCTTACACGAACTTTTCCGGTGAACCTACTCAGCGGGAGAAGCTGGAGAAGACAGCGGAAAGGGGAATTCCTGTGGGAATATGTCCTGAGGCCCTTGCACCCGGTGTCCACTAGGTGTGGACTTGTGAAACAAGTGTACCAGGGGAGGGTGGAGGTATAGACAGTCCAGTATCGCCAGCAGCAGCTACAGCCTTCTTCATCAGTTAGAAGGCTGGACCACCTGAAGAGGAGTGCATGTCTAGGACAGGGGTCACCCCTCCCCTAAGTGGCTCAGCCTGCCAAAATGGAGTCCCTGGATGGCTGTGGAGCAGCAAACTATGCATGTCACAACTGACATCCTGGGTCATAGCAAAACATTCCTGCCATGAAGGCAACTGCGGTTCATTAATGAGATCCACAAACGGGACCGCAGAAGGGGAAGACTGTGCTATATCCATGGACTTCAAAGGCAATGAAGGAAAAGAATAGGGATCTTTGGAGACGGGTGATCACCTCTCAAGGAAGGATAGTTCCTGAGGGGTGGGATACCTCTGGCCAAGAGCACCTGATCCACAAGATGCAACACATCATGTTCTGAAAGGCTTCTAGTGGACCTCACGGTGACTGAGGGAAAAACCGGCCTGTTCACAGAAGAGGCAAACTCAGTGCCCATCTCACCCATCCACACCAAGGACAACGGTGCCGAGAGGGACTGGACTACGGGTGTCTGCACCGAAGAAGTCATCAGTGACAAGATGATGGTCTGCACAGACACAGGGATCGGTGCCGAAGTGGTTGTCGGTACCAAAGCTGGAACCGTCACAACTGGAGTCAACAATAAAGGTATCGGTTCCAAGGAAGATCTCGGAGCCGACGTGGACAAGGTCTGCGCCGACTGAATGGTCAGTGCCGATACAGTGGTAATAGTCTGAACCAAGGAGCCCCTCAGTGCAGATATAGTGAAGGCTGCAGGAGAAGACAGAGCCAAGACCACTAATGGAGCTGAAGGCCTCGGTGCCGAAGGTCTAGGCACCGAAAGCACTGGGGCTGACTGGGTGAGCTCCGGAGCCAAAACTTTAGCCTTTTTAGGTTTTGGTTGTTGGGAGTCCCCAGCCAGGGATGAAGGCAAAGTTTTAGCCTGAGTAGGAAAATCCAAGATTTACTTATGGGCTCTAGGAGGAGTTGAGGCCTCCAGCCCAGAAATAGCCTCTGAAAAGGGAGATTTAAGAAGTCCCTTCAGTAACAGCTTGTTTTTCTTTTCCAACAAGGTTCTATTTGAAAAGTTCTCACAAATAGCACAGGGCGGTCAACAGACAAGTGGGACACCCCCAAACAATAAATGCACAAAGAATGTGCATCAGAAGTAGGTAGCTTGTGTTCACAATCAGAACACCGCTTAAACCCCGGACTACCTTTCTTATCTGCCATGACAGCAAAATAATTAACAGAAAAAGGTACCAGCAATGGTACAAAGGAATACCTGAAGGTATGAGAAAAAAGGGAAGAATTACCAGCGATGGTAAAGAGAGAATACCTCGTGGTAAAAGGGTAAAGAAAAGAGCAGAAACACCTGAAGAAAATATGTACGCTAGATGCAATAGGGTAAGAGACAAAGAAATATACATTTTTCTGACAGAAAAGTAATCTGAAAGACTATTAAACAACAAATAACTGTACTTAGCTCAAGAGAAGTAGCTTGACACGACCGAATGGCAACGTGGCAAACGAAATCTGAAATAACAGGGAGAGGGGGGTTGTGGGTAAGAGTTTAGCTCGAGAGTTTGAAGCTGACGCGAGTTTGGAAAATCGCTGGCTCGACTCCAAGGTCGGAACCGATACCCATGCGTAAGGAATGAATGAGGATTAACAATATCAGATCATACAGTTCTAATACATTTGTAACACAGACATATGAATCATGTCGATATTCAAAAATGACACACAACCACTTACAAAATTCCAGACAGTTGGGCTGGCAGTATCTCCTTTTTGTTGCATTTATATATAAATCATATTAATATTCACAAATGACATATAATTATTTACAAAATACCAGGTAGCTAGGCTGGCAATATTCCTTTTTGTCACCCCCACCCCCAGTGAAGACTCAAGCTAGTTTTTCAAGTGACCCTTGAGAAACATTGCCTGAGAAGATGAACCTATTTGGGAATACACTACCCCTTACCCTGTCTGTAGATTCCAGCTGCCTTGGCATTGTTGTCTAATCATATGCCTTCAACCCTAGGCTCCACCATAGTAATTTAGGATTTGGCAGCCTTGCTCCCTGCAGACATAGAGCCCCCTCACACTCCTCCTGCCTCATACTGGCAATACTTAGCAACAGGGCCTCCCTGTCATATTAAGGCTTCATTGTATTAACATGGTACAGTTTGTGCCCCTGCCTAGCAGTTCTATCATGTAGTTAACATCAATGACCTTCTTTGCCACCTTGAAGGGTCCCAACCAAGCTGCCTGCAGCTTGTTGTGTCTGACACGAATAAGAACCATTACCTGCTACCCAACAGCATACTCTAGCTCGAGCATTCCTGTCATACCAGACCTTTTTCTGTTGGCCAGGTTCTCCTGGGTCAAGTCCATGAGTTCCTCCTGACCCTTATCCTGAGGTTTAGGACATATGTCACAATAGACTCCTTGGGGGAAATCACACTCACCCGCCCACTCATCTCGAATCAAATCTAGAGGTCCCCTCACCATATGCCCATATAGCAACTCAAAGGGTGAAAACACTGTGAATTCCTGGGGCACCTCCCTCTAAGAAAACATCAAATGGGGCAAATATTTGTCCCAATCCCTCTTAAATTGGTCTGCAAATGCTAGTAACATGGTCTTGAGTGTAGAGTTTAACCTCTCAACAAGACCATTAGGTTCATAGGTAAGTACTAGGCTATCTGCCCGAGGGCATCTATAAGCCTAGCCAGAATTTGTTGGCTTTCGCCGCCCCCTTAGATTAGTTCCCTGTGCCTCTGTCCTGCAGAGCTATTAGTTCCCTGTGCCTCTGTCCAGTAGAACCACTGCAGTGATCCCCGGGGTAAATTTTCTGTTTCCCATCCACTCATCAAGGTTTCTCTTGAAGAGTGTTAGTGAGGGACTCTGCCTAATGTAGATTGGAATCCTGTTCCAAAGCATGGGGAGTTTCTGTGACAGGAATCTCTCCCTCCAGCATGTCCTATTTATCACTGTGGTGAGGTTTAGATCCCTAGAGCATGTGGCTCTCTGGGATTTTTTTTTTTAGGTGGGGCATGTCCATCAATTCTGGGTTGGACATGGCCTTGTATGTCAGGCAGAGATCACCTCTGAGTAAGTGGTATGCAACCGAGTACAGCTGGAGTTTCTTCAGTCGGGCTGCATAGGGCATCTGTTTGAGCCCAGTAATCCTCTTGGTGAGGTACTTCTGTGGTCTTTCCAGCTGTTGCAGGTGTCTTGTAAGGTACACCTCAAATGGGGTGTTGTACTCTATGATGGCTCTGATGAGTGATGAGTACAGGGGCACAATAACCTCTTTTGTTCTAGATCCAAAACCTTTTGTGATTATGTGGGCCACATAGAAGGATTTTCTAACCACCTTGGCAATATGATTATCAAAAGAGAGATTACTATCTACTTGGGTCCCCAGATCCTTTATTACATTTTCTGCATTTAGGGGACTACCACGTATGTGGTAGTTCGCGGGTACTTTGTTTTTTCCAAAGGGTATGACTATGCACTTTTTGGCATTTAGCTTGAGGCCATGATTTTGACACCAGGTATCCGTCTCAGTGAGATCCTTCTGGAGGATGTCTGTATCAGCCTGAGAAGTCAATTATGGCCCCCGGTTTGCAGTCGTCTGCGAACTTGGCCAGCCATAGTCCTCCTGTGCTTGCCTGTACCTCTGAGAAGTATATATCGAACAGGAGGGGTCACAGGACTGACCCCTAGGGGACACCACTTGTAACCAGTTTAGAGTCTGACCTAGAGCCTGCAACTCTCACCATGTGGGTTCAATCCATGAGCCAATTGGCAACCCATCTCGTGACATAGGGATTTATGTTCAGGCTGGTGAGCTTGTCTATAATACCAGAATGGGGAATGGTGTAGAAAGCCTTTACGAGGTCTAGGTAGGCTGTGTGGACCTCCTTTCCCTTGCCTAAAGCCTTGGTAACTGTCTCAAAGAAGTCCACCAGGTTTAGGAGGCATGATCTGCCCTTAAAAGCCAAACTGGGTAGGGTCCAATGTTTGGAGATTCCCAATGTCCCTGTTAATGAGTTCCATGATGATGCGCTCCACAGCCTTGCGGACCAGGCTAGTCAGGCTTATAGGGCGATAGTTCCCGGGGTCCACTGTGGCTCCACCTTTCTGGAGCAGGATAACTGTTGCTGTGCGCCATTCTATGGGTACATAGCCTGTAGAGAGGCTGAGTTTAAACAGTGTGTTTAGGTGAGGGGTTAGTTCATTTTGGAGCTCGTGTAAGACACAGCCTGGGACACCGTCCATTGCTACTGAAGCTGTATGTTTGGCTTTGGATAGGGCTGTTTTAACCTTTGTATCAGTGATTGCCAGGGCTCTACATTCTTCTGGTATGGTTATGGGCCCTTTAGGGGGCGAGGGGGGGGTGAAGTTTGCACTAAACCTGTCTGCCAGAATGTTGGCAATATCAGTCGGTTCAGTGTATTCTGGGCCATTCTGCACTAACTCAGAGCAGATCTGAGAGTTTCCACTTAGGTTCTTGACATAGCTGAAGAACACTTTGTGGTTATCTTTGGAGTCCTTGGCAATTTTTCTTTCGAAGCTAGCCTTGGATGATTTTATGCGGGATCGTAGTTTCTTACTGAAACTGATCAGGGATCTTTCCTTCTTGGGATTTTACTCTTCTCTGTGCTAGTTTCCTCCTTCTATTGTATAGCTTGATTATGGCAGGGGTCCACTAGACTGGTTTCCTTTTCTTGGAGGTGTGAGTCTTGGTTTTGCTTGGGATAGCACGATCCATGCATTCTTGCAGGTGCTCATACAGTGCCTTTGTAAGGGATTCAGCAGCTTGGACAGCATTGTCCTTTAGCATGGAGGCTGTGAACCTTTCCACCTTGGTCTTGAGTAACGTGAAGTTTGCTTTTGAAAAGTTTTTCATGGTGGTTTCCTTGACTGGGGGTGGGGGCGGAATGTGGATATCCAGAGTGATTAGTCTATGATCTGATCTAACCATCGAGGGGATTGATCTCAGGTGTGGAACACCGGTCGCCCATGTTGATGATGACCAGGTCCAATATGTTGTCACCTCTGGTGGGACTGTTGACCACTTTATCTAGGGCATTCGAGTTTATAAATTCTAGGAAGAGTTGGGCAAGGGAGTTAGTAATTGAGTAGTTCTCCCAGTTAATGTTTGGGTAATTGAAATCACCCAATATTAGGGTGTTTGGTAGGACCTTCATATTTTCCAGTGTCTCCAGAAACGCGGAATGGGGGTCCTGGGTCATGGTGGGTGATCTGTAGCAAGCTACAATTTGAATTGCAGTTTTGCCCGTTGTTAGTTGCACATGGATGATCGTGCTGCACCACTAACCTGGAGCTGTGGGTATCCTTGATGAATATGGATACACCCCCACCTTTTGTGTCTCGGTCTGGGTTCTGTGGTCGAAAAGTATGGTATGAGTTATAGCATGGTAGTGCTGGGGTGCTCTCTGGAGCCTTAAACCAGGTTTCTGTTACTGCACAGATATCTGCTTTAATGTATATTTTCTGTATATATTGTTATAATCAAACAAACTAGATTCCTGCTTTTATGTATATATTCTGTATATGTTACTATATTTACTATCTGTAACACTGTTTCTGCTTCTGTACTAATTAATGTTTATATTTTTTTCTGTATCTCGTTGGAGCTTTTCTCCCCGGGCCTCCACTGAAAATGGGCTCTCTTAGGCCCAGTGGACTTATCTCGGTAAACAAATGCAATAAATAAATAAATAAATATCGATGTTCTCCATACTGAGGAGTGCCTCGGGTGCATGCATTTTGAAGTTTAGACTTCTGGCGTTGAGTAGCATTACCCTCAGTTTTTGGTTACTTGTGCTATTTACAGTGGTGGGTTTGTCTTTTGAGCCTTGCCTAAAAAAGGCACTATGGGGGCAGCACAAGCCTTGTCCAGTATTTGAAAGCCTAAGGGTGACAGGTGCAAGCCATCTCTTGCGAAGCAACGTGGCTTGTCGTGCAGGTCATCCCAGGCGGACAGATACTGGATCCCCTTTGAATGACACCAGAAACTTAGCCAATTGTTGAAATTGATTATTTTTTCTTTATACTGTGGCATCATTCTTGGTGAGGGCAGGATGCTACTCAGGGTCAGAGTCACACCAGCCTGGGCTACGTGATCAGAGAGCTCTTCCATGTCTCTTTTCATGTAGTCCAGTGAGGTACGTCTCAGGTCATTCACACCAACATGGACAATGACAGAGTCGTATTTGTACTTGTTCTGGAGCGACCTGAGTGCTTGTGTTATGTGGCGGATCCTGGCACCCGACAGGCAGCTAACTGTAACCTTCTCCTTGTCCAGCCTAGTTAGTGGGACATCAGTGTGCCAGACTATAGGGTCATCTATTACTAGTGTGTTGGGTATGTTATTTTGCCTTAAGGGCTGTGATTGTGTGGCACACTGATTATGTGAAGTATGTGTTTCATGGTTTGTGATGGGGTGTGCAGGTTGCTTGGATGTCTGCTTTGGAGGTCTGTGTTGCTTTTGCAGATTTTTATTTAGAGCCTCTGAGTATGTTTTCATGTATTTATGTGTGTGATTTGCCGCTGTTGGTTTAATAGGTCTATGTGAGACTGTTGGTGTGTTGCAAGTATTTCCCTTCTCCTCTTGACGGTCAGTTCCAGTCTTGGGTTGAGAGAGCTTTGCCACCAGTTTGGCTGTATAATTGCATCTCTCGCATATATTAGTGTTTGGTGGTAGGAGGAGAGGGTTGTCTGTGTACATGAGGCAGTTGTAACATTGTCTCAAAATGCCCAGATTCACCAGTTGGACTGGAGAGCACATCTGAAACTGCCCTTTGGACATGCCTGAATAGGTAAAGTGAGCTGTTTTACTGATTGGCTGGTAGGGACGAATAGAGAGCCTTGTCCTTCTGGACAGTATGGGGGGGGGTCTAGTGCTAGGGTTAATTAGTGCTTGCTATGAGTTTTGAGCAAGTGCTAGGGATGGTAGGGGGTGGTCTTTAGGTGCTTCATCCCTCCCCCCAGAACTTCCACAGACAAGCCAGCAGGTCTGAAATGAAATCGACACCTCTGTCAGTCAGTATTTCTTTTGGGAAACCTATCCTGCTGAAAATCTCTAACAAAGCACTTGCCACCTTCTCTGCCTAAGTGGACGACAATGCCACTGCCTCATGGTATCTGGTAGCAGAATCTACTACCACTAGGATATACTTCTTCCCTGTGGAACTTGGGGTACTCAGAGGCCCCACAGTATCAATAGCGACCCTCTGAAATGTCTCCTCAGTCACAGGCAAAGGCATCAAAGGACCTTTGACCTTGTCTCTTGCCTTGCCTATCTTTTGGCAATGCTTACAGGTCCTCCAGTACCCAGTTACATCTCTGGAAATCCCAGGCCAATAAAAGTTCTGCATAATATGTCTCTTGGTATGCTTATGCCCATATGACCTGCAAAGGGAATATCATGGGCTATGGCTAGAAGTGCCAGGTGGTAGGCTCTGGGCACTACCAACTGCTGTATTCTCTCACTCTCTAGCCCTCCCTCAGGGGTCCACTTTCTATACAGTAACTGTTTGTCCCAGTATACAGATTCCCCCTTTCCTTGAGAATCAGGTGCCTCACTAGCTACCTGCCTGACGCCTTGTAATGTAGGGTCTGAGAGCTGATCCTGTCTCAACTCTCTCTTTGTAACCCTTCCCAACCCACTCTAACAGGAAGTCTGGTATTCTCTGACAGTGGTGCCTCACTGTCAGCCAGGGTACTACTACTCACCTCTGCCCTTGTAATCACTCTGTCCAAGGGAACATCAGTACCCACAAGCAGCTGCGGCTCACCTCCAGTTTCACTCCTACAGGGGAGCTCTCTCCCTGAGGCAACCAGCCCACCAGTCCTGGCTTCAAGTCTGCAGTCTGTCTGGGTCTCCGCCAGGCTTCCAGATCCACATGCTTGTCTCCAAGCCTGACTGCATGTCACTGCATGCACACAAGGTACTGCATTATCAAAAGCATTCCCTATCAAGACATCTGCAGGGATATCCTCAAACACACCTACTTGCTGGCTTCCTTTTCCACCCTTCCAGTCAAGGTGAACCCTGGCAAAAGGTATTTGGAATGGGGTCCCTCCTAAAGCTCTGACTGGAGTAGACTGCCCAAGCAAGGAGTGCTCCTCTTTAACCATTGCAGGCTTCACAATGGTTAGGTCAGAGGCTGTGTCTCTGTTATCAGTGGCCTGTTTTCCATTTACTAACATAGGATATAATCTCTTGTAGTAGTTTGGTAACCTTGTTGTGTCCAGACAACTTACTGCTGGCATTCTGTCATTCCCAATTACTGGTTCTCCCACGTTTTTTTTTTCCCACCTTGCCTCCGTGGAAATCTGTATCCTACATACCCACACTGGTTGCATTTAAAACATTTAACCATTGGTATTGGACATGCACCTGGACTAGTGGCTTCCCCTGCTACTGGCAGACTCTGTTGGGGTGTGGTGGTTTAGTCTGCTCACCATGGGTTCTGTTAGAACCATGAGCAGCACTGGGCATCCCTTTCCTGTGATGCCTTGCTTGCTAGGTATAGGTCTCCCTTCTTCCCCAACTCATCTGCAGTATTCCATTGCCTATCTGCTAATCAGATTCTCATGTCCTCAGGCAAAGTGCTGAGGGCATGTTCCCTCACCAAAAGGTCTGCCAGCCCTTCAAAAGTAGTGACCTGACACCCACTCACCCATCCATGAAAATAAGCACTTAACACAGCAATATATTCATGCACACTTTCATCTGCCTTGCGTCTATGCTCACAAAATGTTTTCCTATAAGATTCAGGTGTTAATTTAAAACACTAACATTCAATTTTAACAGTATTACAATTTAAGAAATCAGTATCAGACAATTTAGAAATAGCAGTTACAGCTTTATCATGGAGTAAGGGGGTCAGAAACTGTACCTAGAGCCCTTGGTCAACATTATACTGTTTACATACCCTTTCAAACATATGAATAAAACTATCAGAATTATCCCTCTCTGTAAATTGTGGAAGAAATTTACTGACCTTTGTTGCTTGTGGGGTTCGGTTACTCCCTTCTCCATTACCTCCATGACCCTGGCAAACAGTCAGCATCTCCTTCTCATGCTGTCTCTGCCTCTCATTCTGTTCAGCTTCCAGACATCTCAGTCTCTCTGCTAGTTCTAATTCCATTTGTTTCTCCTGCTGCAGTCTTTCTACTGATTCCAGTTCCAAACATTTGGCCTCCAGCTCAACTCACTTTAACTCCAGATGGATTTTTAAATCCTCTGTGGAAGGTTTGAACTGTCCATTTTCTGTGAGTTGTACATTACGCAGCCAGTCTGATTGGCTCCTGGCTGCTGATTTGTGATGCAGCTGTGACAGCTATGACCATGGCTGCAATAATTTCTACTTAAGCCAGGTTGGCATGCACCAGATCTGTTGTCTTGGCACATCTCAGCCACCTGGCTCCTTGTCAGCTTGCCACCGTCCTCTGCTGACATCCTTGCCAGCTTTCCCTGACTAACTAAGCTAACAAAAATAAATAAATAAATAAAACTGTTGTGATGTGAAACTCTGAATGTTCACTCTGTGGCTGACTGAGAGTACAAACACCTTCCTTAGTCATCACTGTTTACAGGTTACAGGAATTCAATATCCACACCACTGAATCCTAATATGTGGATATCCCACCACTGCCATCCAAATAATATGTGATTCCCCACCACTGGTCCAGTAATCAAAGAGCCTCAATCCTCACCACTGGCAAGAGTGGGGACATACACAGTGGGAGGATGACAAGTACAGTAAGGTGCAATTTCCCTTAACAGCACACAGAGACCAGAGTCAGTCTGGGGCTGGTTTCTCTCTCTTTCTCCAGTTCTCCAATAAGACTCCCCACTGACACAACTATAGAGTTGAGATCTCAGCTGAATGGCCAGGCCAAGATCTCCAGCACCCTCTCTGCCCAACAAGTGCTTTGTGTCCCTGCCCAAGTAACTGATACACAGACTCTGAGATTTTATTTACACATACACACACACACACACCCACACACACACACACACCTGGGAAAGGCTGGCACAGGTTTACTAGCTGTGTCCCCCTTTTGCACAGACTATAAGGTAGTTCTGACTGCCACCAACCACTCCTTATCAGCTACTTTAAGGCCCTTAACAAAGGGTGCCCAGTGTTAGTGTAATGTTACTATTAATCCAAATGGTAGTTGGACCAAAAGCAAGGCTATTAGGAGTGGCCTCTACAGTGTCACCAAATAGATATGCAAGTGTCAAGGAAAATCACAAACATACTGAAAATAAACCAAGTTAGCCGCAACACTAATGCAGCAGACCACCACTAGTAGAAAACTCTTTAATTGAAGCGCTTTTCGTTGCCAAAATGTAGCAACTTCCTCAGAAAAAATGCACATTTTCATGATTAGTATGTTTATTTTAATTTTTTATCATGTTGTATTTATAATAATTGACTTTTAGTACAATATGAATGTATAGGTCTTTTTAGATCAGTTTTTGTAATTTTTAATAAGTTGATCTTCTTGCACTTTAGTATGGATTTTCTTGGTAATGTCCTTTTAAAAACACCAGAATGGAAATAGGTGTGTCTAACAGGTGATTGTTTCTAATTACTTAAATAGCACTGTTTGTAAATGTGCATTTTTTCTGAGGAAGTTGCTACATTTTGGCAACGAAAAGCGCTTCAATTAAACAGTTTTCTACTAGTGGTGGTCTGCTACATTGGTGTTGCCGCTAACTTGGTTTATTTTCAGATATGCAAGTATGCTAAGAGCTTAAATATCTCTACACAGACCAGCCACAATTAAAAGGTTTAAATATATTTAATAATAAATAATAAAAGAACAAGACAATACTAAATATGCATTCACAGTGACATCAGAGTTCAAGATCACAAGAAATATTTAAAACAACATTGCAAGACAGCCTCAAATAAACACAGAAACATCTAAACTAATCTTTAGTATATTCTTTAATGAAGCTAAAAGAAATTACTGTACCCTAGTTAACCTACTTACAGAGCAAGAAAGGCAGATGTGGTGAGTGGGTTTTCCCAGCTAATGCTGTCAGGTCAAAGACAAATACAAAATGCCATCTCTCTCTCAGAGAGTTCTTAAATTAATATTTCAAATATTACTGCTTGGATACTTGCAGCATGACATCACTTCTTGTCATCTGACTATCCCAGGTGAAAACCACTGATGCAGCTGTAGCATTTAGCATCTATCTGCACACATAGACCTTAGATGTTTTGGCAAATGGTGGAAGTCATAAAATAATTTACTTTCCTCCACAGTTAAAGACAATACAAACATCTTCTAGTTCTAGACATTATATCTGTTACTGCACTGAAACTGAGAGAGAACATCTTTTGTTTATAACCCAGCTATAAAGTAACTTAACCGCAACCATTCTTCTGAAATTTTGTAAGTTAATTTCCTGTGCTTCAGTCTCCCCTGTTAAACAGTCACAATAGTGTATAAAAATATCTCTTCACCATACGTCTATACAATATGACATACAGTTCTAATACATTTGTAACACAGGCATATGAATCACGTTGATATTCACAAATGACACACAACCACTTACAAAATTCCAGACAGCTGGGCTGGTGGTATCTTTTTGTTACATTTCTATAAAAATCATTAATATTCACAAATGACATATAATTATTTACAACATTCTAAATAGCTGGGCTGGCATTATTCCCTTTTGTCACACTGACATCATTTGGGAATTCAGTGATTGCACCTAGTTTGTAGTCATCTGCAAACTTGGTCAAACACAATCCCTTATTTTTGACCTGAACTTCTAATAAGTATACACCAAAGAACAGGGGTCCCAGCACTGCCCCCTGTGGCACTCTGCTGGTTGATGTGGAGTCACCCACTATGATAGTGTGTGTCTGGCTTGTGAGCCAGTTGAGAACCCATCTTACAACGAAGGGGTTTACATTCAGTTTGCTAAGTTTATCGGTAATACTAGAATGTGGGATTCTGTTGAAAGCCTTTGCCAAGTTGAGGTACGCTGTATGCACAGATTTGCCCTTGTCAATGGCCCTGGTCACATTTTCAAAAATGTCCACCAGATTTAACAGTCCGGATCTGCCTTTGACAAAGTCGTATTGGGTGGGATCCAGGGTTTGGAGGTCACCTATATCTTTATTTATGAGGTCTATAATGGTACATTCAATGGGCTTACAGATGAGGTTGGTCAGGCTTATGGGTCTGTAATTCCTCGGGCCTGTTGCTAAGCCACCTTTGTGAAGGGAAATAACTGTTGCTATTCTCCATTCCGCAAGAACAAAACCTGTGGTTAGGCTATAATTGAAAAGCGTACTTAATGGTGATGCTAGTTCATGTTTTAGCCTGTTTTGAAGTCAGCTTGGGATGCTGTCTGGTCCCATAGAGGCTGTGTTTTGCCTTGGACAAGGCTTTCAGGACCTGCTCTTCAGATATGAAGGGTGGAGGGGCAGTTTGGGGGAAGGTTTGTGATAAGTAAGGAAGGAATAAGGGAGGGAAATTTTCACCAAACCTATCCATTAGCAGGTTTGCTATTTCTGTGGGTTCAGTGTGTGTGATACCACTGGTCATTAGTTCTGCAGAAGCGTGGGTCCTACATAGCTGTAAAAGGCCTTATGGTTATCCTTGGATGTACTTGCTACATTTCTCTCAAAGGAACCCTTATAGGATTTGACAAGTTGTCTTATTTGCATGTTGATGCTGAGGAGGGTGCTTCTCCATTGCTGGGGCCTTGCCTTTGTTTTCTTGGTCAGCAGCTTTTTGCATTTATTGTAAAGTTTGTTGATGATGGATGTCTACCATGACAGCTTGTTTTTACTTGGGGCTCTAGATTTGATTCATTCTGGTACAGTCAAGTTTATACACTTATGCAAGTGAATTGTACAGGGCTTCAGTGTAAGCTTCGATGTTGTTACCACTTCCAGTTTGCGGTGGGGTTTGGAATGCATTTATACCTTCGCCTAGGAGGGTATAGTTTGCCTTGGTGAATTTTTTTTAGTCTGATCTCACCCTTTGTGTGTTCTGGTGTTACTGTCAGCTCAAATGTGGCTGTTTTGTGGTTAGATTTACCTAATGAGGGTCCGACAGTTGCGGCAGTGCATCTGTTTAACATGTTAGTGAGGACCAGATCTAGAATGTTTGTTCCTCTTGTCAGGGTATGAACAATTTGTTCCAGGGCAACTGAATTAACAAAATCGAGGAACTTTTCCACAACTTGGGGCTAGCATAGGTCAGTTGATGGTGGGATAATTGAAATCACCCATAACCAGGGTGTTCAGTAGAATTTGGATTGTCTCCAGTTTGGTCAAGTAGGCTTCATGGATGTCGTGAACCATGGAAGGGGATCTATAACAGGCTATGACTTGAATTTGTACTTGAACTTGTATTTCTTTGACCAGGAAACCACTAAGGATGAGGGCTACAATAGTGTGCTACAATTCTATCTAAGGAAAAAAATTGTTGAAGTAACTTCCGGCTTTGGTGCAGAATTGTGTGGCAATGCACGGTGCTGTGAAAGGCGCAAACCAACAGAAACCTGCTCAAATGCAGAGCCTAAATACCAGAAGCTAAAAACTTGAAAAAAAATTAAAAAGATTCAAAAGGACCAATGAGGATGCTTATTCCAAGCCTAGACTGACTTCCCTTTACCAGACAGGGTCCAATCAACACAGCCCTCTCACTAAAGTGCAGATAGACCCCTTCCAATCCAAGATGACCTGGAAAACATGCTAGGAACAGCCACTATAAACACACCCAGATGCAGCAAGCCTGTATCTAGACTATGCTACAGCTACTAGTTACACTAGTTTGAGCAGGAAACACTACAGAATATTTAACACAGCAGAAAAATAGCAGTGAGACACTAAAAAGTCAGAGGTCTAAGCAAAAAGGTACCTTTAAGGAATGCTTTACGCAACTTGGATGAAGCTAGAGGGGAAGCATTATCTCCTATGTGGTAGTCAGAGATGGCTGCTAGCTGAAATTTGATGGTGGGGAAACTATCACCACTTTGTAAAATGAAAGCAAGAAAATCTAAAACAACATGAATTAGAGTGGTAAAAGGATCCAACTCTCCCTGTTGTGCCAAAAGGGAAAATCTCCTCCATTTATTTATATAAATCTTGCTCATAGAAGATTTTTGGGATGAAAATAAGATTTAGTAAACAGGAGACAAAAGCCTAGACTGTCTAACCTCATTGAAATTGGATAAACCATGCAGTCGGTCTGAGGCCTGGAATGTCCAGATGAGTCATCCCTGATGGATATGACAGTAGATCTGGAATAGGGTACAGTGTCCAAAAGGAACACAGTAGGTGAGACCACAAAAGGGGAAACAAACTTGCCAAGGCCAAAAGGGGGAATGAGGATTACCTTGCTCTTCAACTAGAGTGCTTTCTGAAGAAGTTTGGAGATTAGGGGTAGGGGAGGGTAAGCGTACAGGAGACCAGAGGGCCATGTGTGGACTAGAGCATCTCTTGGTGACTCCTCCTGAGGGGGAATTAGGACAAAGAACCTGCTGCACTTGTTGTTGAGGGGATGTGCAAACAGATCACAGCAGGATTGACCCCATTGTCGTAAGATCATTTTTGCCACTGTATGATTGAGAGACCACTAGTGAGGCATCAGGATAGTCCTGCTGAGCTTGTCAACTAGAATGTTGGATTTCCCTGGTGTATGCATTGCTACAATAAAGTGGTTGAAGGATACTGCCCACTGCCAGACTCTCATTGTGTCTCGGCAAATGGGTAAGATCTGGATCTCCCTTGTTTATTAATGTACCATACTACTGACATATTGTCTGTTTGGAAAGCAATTATCCATAGAGGAATAGAGTTCTGAAAGGCCTGCAACATTAGCAGGACAGTTCTCATCTCTAAGATGTTTATACAGTATGTAATTTGGTCTCTTCTGGGGAACACATGCCTCAAAGAGTCCATCCCAGGAAATGTCCCCCATCCCAGCTGGTTGACATTCGTGGTCAATACGGCCTTTGGAGGAGGAAAGATAAAGGGATATCCCTGACAAACTTCATCGGACTGAATCAACTCGAGTAGGGAGTCTCTGAAGACTAAAGATAGTTTTATAGGACGTTTCAAAAGTTGTCGAAGAATGGACCACTGTATTGCTAGTGTCCACTGGAGAATTTACTATTAAAACAAGTAGAAGGTATTAAGGTAATTGATGCAGCTATCGAACCTAAGGCTTGAAGAACCATTTTTGCTGGAGGAGAAGGTTGACAGAGTGAATTTGTCTGACATGTAATGTCAAGATAAGGATTCCACATTGTGGTAAAAGAGTGAGATGATTTATTGCATCTAGGCGAGCCCCTATAAATTCCAAGACTTGAACTGGTTGAAGATGGGACATGGGAAGACTAACTGTGATCCCCAGGAGTTGAGACAATTGGAGTAAATAAATACATTTTTCTAGGAGATGCCTGGTTGGTGCAGTGAGAAGCCACCCTGTGGGCTGTGATGAGACCAAAGGGCAGGGCTGTGAACTGGTAATGACTGGCTCCTGACCAAAAGCACAAGTATCTTTGGGAGTGCCTGTTCATTTTGATGTGATAGTATCCACCTTGAAGATCTATGGAGCACATCTTGTCATTCTTCTGTAGAATAGGCAGAATGGACTGCACCGTGATCACCCTGAACCTGGAGTTCTTTACAAACTGATTTAGATAAACTCAGATCCAAAATAGGTCTCAGGTCCCTTATTTTCTTTGGCAATAAAAAGAACCTTGAGTAAATTTGAGATCTTCTTTGATCTGGTGGGACCTCTTGGATAACTCTTTTGTCGAGCAGCTTTTGAACCTCTACAGCTGCTAACTCCCGGTGATTGTGTAGAACATCAGGGAGACAGTTTCTTTTTTGTGAGGAAATTTGTAGAAAAGGGAATGAAATATCCGGTGGCACCCAAGAATCTCTTGTGATGGCTGTCCAGGCATCTGGGTGCAAAGATAAGCACACCCCAACTGCATCCAGAGAAAAATAGTTGGGCAACCTTTCAGGAACACTGAAAAGATCTATCTGAGGAGGAGTATTGGAACCTTGGTTTTGCGGACCCCCTCTGCCACATGGATGGTGTCTTCTGTTATTTCCCCCTCTGCCTCTGGGAGAAAATTCCTCTTGCGAGTCTTGAAAAGGTCCTTGAGACTTCTGGCACTACATCTTAATGTATTGATTCCTGGAAAAAAGGTCTCTGTGGGGTAGAAAAATAGATTCCCACAGCAGGCAAGGTCTTTATATCTTGCTCACTGTGAGAAAGAGTGCTTTTAACAGGAGGCCCAAACAGGGAAGATCCATCAAAGACAGCAATGATGAATGAAGCTTTAAAAAGCTCTGCAAAATTACACAGTCACATCCAGACATGTTTTCTAACGGCTATGCCTGAAACTTCAGCCCATGAGTAACCTTCAGCTGCATGACAGATTAGCTTCATGGATGAATTTGATATAGATTGTAGGATGGCCAGCTGTGAGGAATAAGCCTTCTCTTCCTCTGCCAACATGGACCCATGGGTAGACTTAGAAAGTTTCTTAATCAAGTCCCTCTGTAGTCTAGTAAAGTGTGCCAAATAGATAAGCGACCATAAGGCAAAGGTCGCTGAAGCATAATCACGCTTACCATATCTGTGTAATGCCCTAGATTCACTGTTAGGCAGCCAGCTCCTTTTTGGTCACTGCCACAACAACCATGGCATCTATGGGGATTCCCTTACTCCAAAACTGCCTGTCTACTGGTGAATCAAGGATTCTGTCTGGGTGCTGAGGAATAAGTTCTAAGGTATCTGACTATTTCCAAGCTCGTTGGGAGACAAGATCTATAAGCTTTTCCGCTGAGGGTGGGAGGGTAACCCAAGACATAGATGGGACAGACCTAGAAGCTTCTAGGAACACTAATTCCTCCTGGGAAGGGGTTTCGAAGGACCAACCACCTTTTTGGTGTAGGATTTTTAGAGTGTCTTCAAAGGAGACATCTTCTGGTGGTGACCTTGGGGACCATTCCCCTTCATCAAAATTGGTATCTTCAGTCAAAGATTCCTTAAGGCAATCTAAGTGAATCCTTTTCCACAATCTCTTCTGGAGAACCTCTTCAGTGGGGTGCTCTGGAGAGATATCAGAAAAACGGGGAGTTCCCTAATTGCAGCTGCCTGGAAGCTCTTACTGACTGTCTGTCATAAGTTCATAGGATGATACTAGGTTACTGGCCCGGAGGCCCTTATAAGCCTAGCCAAGAATTTCTCTCATGTTCCCTCAAAATCAGCACCTGTTTCCCTTTTCAGCAGGGACACAGGTGCGATCCCAGGGGTATATTTTCTGTTTCCCATTTGGTCATCCAGGTTCCTCTTAAAAAGGGCTAGAGAGGCACTCTACTTGACATGGAGAGGGAGTCTAGTCCACAGATGGGGGAGTCTTTGGGACACAAATCTATCCTGCCAACAAGTTCTATTAATGTCACAGACCAGGTTAAGGTCTTGTATGCGGGTTGCACGAGTGGAGTTTGCCTTACAGATATGCAGCAACTCCATCAGGGGCTCAGGGGCTGTCCCTGTGGAGTAGGATGAAGCACCTCAGAGACCAGATCAAAAGGAAGAATGGTGATAGGATCTGAGTAAGTAAGGGTTAAAACAGTTCTTGGATTGGAGAAAACCCTCTCTACCACCTCAAAGGCAGACGGACCAGTATAAGCTGAAGCCAACTTCGCCAGAGCCAAACCTCTCAGATCAGTTAAGCTTCGATCCCCTCCAGTCCTTTACTCCGAGGGGGGAGTCAGACCATAACTGTCCAGCAGTGAGGATTCATGGGGAAGTGACGGGTCTGAAAGCCTTAGAGTCAAGTTCACCCCCCACCGGATCCAACGCTTAGGCACCAAAATTCATTCTGCTTAAGGGGAGTTGATGCTGAACGGGTTAGGGGAAACAGTCAAGAGTCAATGAAGAAGGCATCTTCTAAACAGATCCTTCAACTCTTGGAGGTCCTGGATCTGAGGGCTCTGAAACTGTATGTCAGTTCAGAGAAGGAGAGATGATGGTATGTGAAGAAGACTTAAGACTCACGGATCCAATGGGAAATGAGAAGGTAAAACCCCATCTGGATCTATACTCTCAGAAATTTCCTTATCATCCTGTCCACATCTGCTTCAGAAAGAGTTCAGAAGGACGTGATAGAAAAATAAGTGGATGAAGGTTTAGATTGTTTTCTTGGGGTCTCCTGCAAATAGGGAGATCTGAGTCTTAGAGAAACTGGCTCTGGAGAGAAACAAGGACTCTGGAGTCGAGAAGGCTCAGTGACTGAAGGAGTCAGATCCGTAGGTGTCGGATAAGAGTGTTTTAGAAGTTTTGCTGGTGGCTCTAATATCAGAGTGGTTTTGGGATACCGAGCAGAAGAGCACTTCCATTGCTCCCTGGGCTCCGTAGGCTTTGACTTTTTTCAGGGTATGTGCCTCTGAAGCAGAAGCTGTAGAAGAAGATGCTAAAGCAGGAAGAAGGCCCTAAAGTATTATTGCGCCTGTCATTAATGGCTCTGGAATTGAATCCAGCAGAAATCACACAGGGAGAGTCTAGATGAGTAGGGCCTAAACAATAAACACACTCCCTGTGGGCATTAGAATTGGATATCTTATGCCCACAGGAAGTACACTTCTTAAAACCACTATGCTTTTCAGCCATAGCAGTAAACTGTCAAGAGAAATCGTATATATAAAAGATTAAAAAAAAAATAATAATAAGAGAAGAAAACCAGAGAAAAAAAGGAACTTTACCAACAGTAGTAAATAGAATACCTTAATAAGTAAGGTAAAGAGCAGAAAAGATTACACAGAAATGGTAGCATGAATACCCAAACAACAGGTAAAGAAAAGTATAAAAAGGTTAACAGAGTAGAGAGGAAGGGTTACTGGAAAGTTATATGGAAGTAAAGAAAAATTAAATTCCAAAATTATTACTCACTAATGTGAAAGAAATAATTTCCCCAAGTTCAAGAGAAGGCAATCTCAACTGAATCGTTACAGCAGCAAACAAGATTTAAGGTAATACAGTAGTTAGCGGTATTGTGGGTAGAGGTAGGAGCTTCAGAGTCAGATCCAAGAATCTCGAGAAAAGCATCCGAGTTGGATCCAAGGTCAGATCTGAGACCCATTTGTTGAGGAATGAATAAAAATTACATTAGATCTATATGTAAACTGCATGTACCGGTATAAAATAAGAAGTTATGTACCTACCATAACGTTCCATGTTAGTTGTCTTCTCTCGCCTTCTTTCTTGCTTGATGGGTTCGGAGCCGATCCTCGGCTCCGACTCGGCACTTGCTTTAGCTCGAGAACTCCTTTTACCAGCTCGAGGCAGCCCCATATCCCATGATGCAAGGCAGTAAGTACCCAGATCTCGTTTGTTGACAAAGGGCAATAACACCAAGCATAAAATACTTCCCAAAGGAAGAAGAAACTTACAGATGGAAAAAGGACCAGGTCTGAATGGTCTTTAGCATAATAGTTTCTTATACAAGGTCTGTCCAGGCCAGGGGAAGGAGGGAGGGTCAAGAAAGAAGGCGAGAAGACAACTAACATGGAACGTTATGGTAGGTACATAACTTCTTAATGTTAAGTTGTCAATCTCGCCTTCATTCTTGCTTGATGGGACGCGTCCTAGCACCTCTATCCTGGGTGGCTCAATGGAACAAACTCTTGAGGACTGTAGAGCCAAAACTGGCTCTGTCCCTGGAGGCCAAGTCCAATTTGTAATGGGAAACAAAAGTGTGAGGAGTGGCCCAAGTGGCCGCTGCACAAATAGTGTCCAAAGGCAGTCTAGCTTGAAAAGCTGTAGAAGTAGCTAAACTCCTAGTTGAATGTGCTTTAGGTTTTGAGCACAGCTGTTTTCCCCTGATCGTATAAATTTCAGTGATGACCGAAGAAAGCCATCTGGACAAAGTCACTTTAGAAACAGGAAGGCCTTTTTTATTATCCGCATAGGAAACAAAAAGTTGATCAGATTTTCTAAATTTTTTTGTTCTGTCCAAATAATATCTAAGCTGACGGTGGACGTCAAGATAATGTAGCTTTTGTTCAGCTCTATCTGAATAGTTAGGAAAAATACAGGGAGATCAATGGATTGATTCAGATTATTTTTGAAGCGACCTTAGGTAAAAAGGATGGATTAGTTCTCAAAGATACTCTGTCTTTGTGAAAAATCAAATAGGGGGGTCGAACCGAAAGAGCATGAAGTTCAGACACCCTCCTGGCAGATGTAATAGCCACTAGGAATAACGTTTTCCAAGAAAGATATTTCAGGGAACAAGAAACAGCTGGCTCGAAGGGGAAGAATCAAGGATGTCAGCACTAAATTTAGATCCCACTGAGGAGGAGGATTCCTGATTGGAGGCTTTAGTAGGAAAATTCCTTTCAAGAAGGCCCTGCAGAGCCTATGGGACATAATATTATGATCTGCTATCCCAACATGAAAATTAGAAATAGCAGCCAACTGAACTCTGACTGTGGAAGAAGAGGAGCCTGCATGAAAAATCTCTGCTAAGAAGTCCAGAACTGCCTGAACAGGGGCAGTAAAAGGATCAATATTTTGGGCCTTAGCCCAATAAGAGAAACATTTCCATTTGCTTGTGTAAATCCTCCTGGTAGAGGATTTTAGTGAAGCTACTATGATATCTCTAACTGGGTTAGAGATCAAAGGAAGCCTGGCTAAGGAAGGAAGTGGAGCAACCATGCTGTGAGGTTGAGAGAAGGGATTGACCGGTGCAGCTGACCGGATTGGTGAATCAGTAGATCTGGCACTGGGTCCAGATGCCACAGCTGCACCAAAAGGTGATGATGGAGGAACGGGAACCAAACTTGTCGAGGCCAGTAAGGGGCAATGAGAATCAATTTGGCTCTCAAAACGGTAGCTTTCTGGATCACCTGAGGGATCAGAGGAAATGGAGGGAAGGCATAAAGAAGTCCCTGGGGCCAATCCTGGGTCAGAGCGTCTCTGGGGGGATGGCCTGATAGAGGGAAGAGGCTGAAGAAGTCTGGACATTTGCTGTTTTGGGGAGTAGCAAAAAGATCGCAACATGGTCGACCCCATTCCAGAAAAATCTCTTCCACTATGGATTGCTTGAGAGACCACTCGTGAGGCATGAGAATAGCTCTGCTCAATCTGTCCGCTATAATGTTGGTTTTCCCAGGGATATGCGTTGCTACCAGAAACCGATGAGAGGAGATCGCCCATTGCCATAGTCTGAGCGCTTCTCGACACAAGGGGTAGGACTTGGTTCCGCCCTGTTTGTTGATATACCAAACTACAGACATGTTGTCTGTATGGACTGCAATTGTCCCTACGGGAAGAAAGTCGTTGAGGGCTTGCAACGTTAAAAGCACTGCTCTCATCTCCAGGACATTTATGTGCAGATGGTACTCGAGCGGTTGCCACGTCCCATGAACCATCCTGCCCTGATAATGACCCCCACCCGATCAGGGAGGCATCCGTGGTGACAGTGGCTATCGGGGACAGAGGTACAAAGCACCTGCCTTGGTGAACCTGAGACGATGTGATCCACCAAGCAAGATGTTCTTTGCATGTTTGTGTCACCAGAATCTGGTGACGCATTGGGAAGTTGCTGGTATGACCACTGTGTGAACAGCATCCACTGAAGGAGGCGCATGTAGAATCGAGCCAGGGGAAGAAGAGTAATGGCCGCAGCCATGAGACCTAATACCTTTAGAACCATTCTTGCCTGTACTTTCTTGCTGGCCAGAATGATCCTGACATGAGTCTGAATGTCTGAAACTCTTTGTTCTGTAAGGGTAGCTGACATCCGAACAGTGTTTAAGTTTGCGCCTATGAAGGTAATAGACTGGCAGGGCGATAAGGATGACTTTTCGAAGTTGACTGAGATGCCCAAATGAGAACAAAGGTCTATTGTGTAATCCCTGGCTTGTATAAGCTGATGCCTGGTGGTGGCTGACAGGAGCCAGTCGTCGAGATACGGAAACACCTGGAATCCTTGGCGTCTCAGGTGAGCCGTGACCACTGCCATGCATTTGGTGAACACTCTGGGGGCTGTAGTGAGACCAAAGGGCAGGGCTCTGAACTGGAAATGACTGGACCCCAGCCGGCGGAGAAATCTCCTGGAGCGTCTGTGAATTTTGATGTGATAGTACGCATCCTGAAGATCTATTGAGCACATCCAGTTGTCCTTCTGTAAGAAGGGCAGAATTGACTGAAGAGTGACCATTCGAATCTTGTCTTCCTGACAGACTTGTTGAGTCTGCTGAGATCCAATATTGGTCTCCAGTCTCCCGTCTTTTTGGGGACCAAAAGAACCTTGAGTAGATTCCGGCTCTGAATGGTCTATTGTAACTGGCTGAATGGCTCTTTTGCAGTAGTTTTGCGATTTCTAACTCTGCAATGTCCCTTAGACCGGGTGGTACATCTGGAAGGGAACTTGAGGAAGGGACTTTCCTCGAAAGGAATTATGTAACCCTTGGATATGATCGACTGTACGCATGTGTCGTGAGTGAGGGAATGCCAGGCTTCTGGGTACAGTGATAATCTTCCGCCGACTGCCTCCAAGGAGGGACAGCCGGGCAACACCTCAGGGATGCTGAAAGGGCTTATCAGAGAGAGGCTCCCTGTTTCCCTGGTTCTTCGGACCCCTCTGCCTCTAGAGCGGCGTCTGTTGTTGTTACCCCTCTGCCTCTAGGGGTAAACTGACCACGTGAATCGCGTGACTCCTTGGGATTTACGGAACCACATCTTCCCACCCTTCTGTCCTTTGGGATAAGGCCTAGAAGGGGTGGAAAAACGGACTCCAACAGCAGAAAGAGTCTTGCCGTCCTGCTCACACCTGGTCAAGGTCTCCTTCACCTGAGGGCCAAACAAAGCTGACCCATCAAAGGGAGAATTTGTGAAGGACGCCTTAAAGGGATCCGCAAAATCACATAGCTGCATCCAGGCTTGGCGTCTAAGAGCCACACCTGTGCCTCGGCTCTACTCGCTCCATCCGCAGCATAAGATATTAGCCGCATGGAGGAGTTAACAATGGAATTGAGGGTTCCTAGCTGCGAAGCAATCTTTTCTTGAGCCCCTGCAGCTGTAGGATCCTGAACTACTTCTCCCAGCTCCTTCAGGATATCTCTGGAGTCTGGTGAAGTGACAAAGATAATTCAGCGAACGCATAGCAAAGGTCGCTGAGGAAAACATCCGCTTGCGTACCTATCCATGGTCCTAGAGTCCTTATTAGGAGGATGGACGGGCACGGAAGGATCTGCAAGTTCCTTTTGGTGGCCGCAGCCACCACCATGGCATCAGCGGGACACCCTTGGTTAGGAATTGTTTGTCACTAGGGGCAGTGATAAATTTAGAAGGCCTCCTAGGGACTGGCTCTACAGAGTCAGGAGCTGTCCACGCCTTCGTGCAATAACCTGCATAAGGGGTCGAAGGCGGAGACACCCAGGAGGTGGAGGGCCGAGATCCAAACGCCTCTAGGTATACTGACTCATCCTCAGAGGGATTGTTGGTGGGCCAGTTTCCCTCTGTTTGAGAAGTTCTAGGATGTCTGAGAAGGAGACATCCTCAGAGGGGATCTAGGGGATCCCTCTGACTCATCAAAGTCAGTATCCAGTGACAGACTCGGGAGTCTACATGCTTCCTCTTACAAGTCCTCTTCCTAGGAGGATCTCCCGAAACATCAGGAGAATCCTCGGAAGAGGGGAAATTCCCAATGGGGAAACCTGAGGCGGAGGATCTCTGGGTCCTGTAGCAAGAGAAGTGGCAGAGATGTCAACAGGTACCATAGAGGGAGGAGCTACGGGAACAGACTGCTGACTGATACCAGTGGCCAGTACACTCTTCATCACCTCGAATGCTCCCCTCCCAGGCAGGTCCGAGAGAACCCGCTCCTAAGAGCTAGGAACTCCAGGAACCACCGAAAAGGAAGTCTCCGAGGCAGATGTCGGAGCCGAGCTCACCAAGGCCGAGGCTCCAAGGGGAAGAGCGGGCTCGGACAAGGGTCCGATGCCACTCACCCCCTCGGAGGAGACCATGGAAGCCCGACCACCGAATCCCTCTAAGAAAGAGGAGATAAGAGTAGGGGCTGAAGGAACAGAAGGGGGTATCCGTCCTCCAGCCGTAGCAGTAACCATGCCCGAAGACTCCAACTCCAATCTCTGGGGTAGAGTTGAAGGAGGAACTGTAACGGGGTGTGGACCAACAGTCGTCTGCTGAGACAGACTGTGTAGCATTTGGGCCAGTACCTGTGACTTGAGTAATCTACTGACCACTCTCTCTAGGTCATGATCTGACAACCTGGATGACCTTGAAGATCGGCTCCGATGGCTCCGTTCGATAGAAGAGGCGGGCCGAAAGTATCCGCTCCACGGAAGGAGACCTCGCCCTCTTCCTGGAATGGGCCATCGGAGCCGATACTACAGATCCTGTCGGCACCGACTTCTCGGAGCCGACAGAACGTCTCGATGTATCGGCTCCAGCCGGAGCCGATACAGCTACAAAGTAACGGTGTCGGAGCCGATCGGAGCCGACACGATGCCTGCCACATGGGTGTCGGAGCCGATCGGAGCCGACATCGAAGTGGTCAAAACAGATTCGGCACCAATAGCCATCGGCGCCGAAAGCTTTGTGGATCCAGAATCGGCTCCAGCCGGAGCCGATCTCGACTCAATACGAGTCGGAGCCGAGGCCGCAGGCTTAGAAACAGAAGCCTGGGCCTTGGCAGTTTTAGTTGATTTTTGTGGAGCCGACTTGGCGGAGAGCCCTCCGGCAAGAAGACCCCTGAGAATCAACTTGTTACATCTCTCCTGCAGGACTCTCTGGCTGAAGGAGTGACAAATAGCACAGGAGTCCTGCAGGTGAAGAGGGCCCAAACAATACAGGCAAGAAGTGTGACCGTCTGTCAGAGACATCTTCTGACAGCACGAGTCACACTTCTTAAAACCTGAAACCCTCTCCTTTGACATGGTGCCGAAACACAACACACACAGACACACCAGTCAAAATTAAATTAAACAAATACCAAGAGGTATTTTATAAAAACACCAACACACACACCCTAACGGGGGGGGGATGGGATAGGGAAAATTGACTAACAAAAAATTAAAAGAGACAGGGATTTCTGTCAGAAAAAGGGTAAAAATAAATTTAAACTATCAAAAAATTAGTTTTAAACTAAAAGGGGCTTGAAAAATCACAAATGTGAACTACTTACCAGGAGCTGGTAAAGAGAAGACCTCCCAAGCGAAGCGGCAAACGAGATCTGGGTACTTACTGCCTTGCATCATGGGATATGGGGCTGCCTCGAGCTGGTAAAAGGAGTTCTCGAGCTAAAGCAAGTGCAGTGGGCCGAGGATCGGCTCCGAACCCATCAAGCAAGAATGAAGGCGAGATTGACAACTTAACATCATTTGTTTAAATGAGGAACTTATTTTTCTTTTTGCTGGTGCTAAGAAAGTCCTGAGTACCTGGTGCATATAACAACTGTGCTTTAACATCCTCTGATAAATCTATGCCCCAAGACATTAATCCAGTTTATCTTGTCAAAATCTGGCAGTTTTTTCTGCCTTCCTGCATTTGCTTCACTATACAACATGTAAAAAAATGTCTTTACAGCTAAATTACTGAACATATAAATCTTTTTTTCATACCTGACCAGTATCTTCAGTAACCTCAATTTCCTATCAAAAGAAAGTAGGACTGAGGTATAATCTTTCTAGAGTGTGCTGAAAGGTAGAGACACTTACTTTGAGTGTTACAAAGAATCTGTCAGCAAGGACTGTACATAGTCCATCTGCTCCTTCTAGTGCTGAGAGATGAATATCAAGATGTTAGTAGTTAACTTCATATGACTTCCTAGAACGTCTGAAACACAGGAAGGACAAGCCAATTCAGTTTTTAGCAAATGTATCCTTCACCTATTTATTTTATTTTTTTTGCACTCTTTTTTGGTTCCCCTCAGCTTTTCTCAGAACCTCTCCTCATCCACTGAGTCTAGATATCCCCCCCTTAGCCTTCACTGGTCTCATTTCTACCAATGTTTGAGGCAGCTAAGCAGGTAAGGAGATCAATGTACATGGGGCAGCATAATACTGCTGCCAGAGATTGTGTTTCCCTCATTCCCTGACATTTATGTGCACTTGTTCTGTTCCCCAGGGGGGTGGCATGCAATGGGCTTTGCCTCTTCTCGTCCACACAACCATCTGCGGCTTAGCTTGAGCCCTGCCCCCCTCCATTACAACATGCTTGATACCCACCAAGGATCAAAAGATGTCCATCCTCCCCATCTTTCCCAACAAAAGCCTGAGATGTAAATCAAATCCAATTTGCCTGGGCTATGGTCAGGACTATATCCCTCTTCTGAAATGGCACAGGCTATATATATATTTTATTTAGGGAAGACAGATACTTCATAAGCCATCCAAATAACTCTCCCACAGAGTTCATATTTTTCACAAATATTTCAGACTGAGATTATGTATCCTCCAGGTCTGAATCAGGAAAGTTAGGAAATTCAAGATTTCCAAGATGGCTGCAGACTGATCAACAAGTTTATTAGAACTATCCCAGTGGGAAACTGCAAGTGTTAAAATACCTAAAGCAATCAAACTGGATAAAATTCAGTTACTCTCTTCTAATTACACTGTATGGATGCCAGCAAAAAGAAATTTACGCAAAGTAACAGAAAATCAACTTGAAAAGAAAAAAGGAAAATTTCTCTGAAAAGAATCTTGCAGCTGTTCAGCAAAAAGTATTTCAAGTTTCAGCTTTGGTACAGGAGATCGCTTCCAGTAATTTAGAGAAAGAAAAAAAACATATGCAGTCAGAGGTGCTTAAAATAAATGAGATGTTGAATGAATATATACAAACAAATGGCAAAAGGCTGGAAAAAACAGAGGAAACTAACTAGCTACTTAGATGAGCTGATAAAACTGCAAAATCAGAGGCCGAAACAAAACAAAAAGGCTAACTGACCATAAGAGTTTTCGAGAAGAGGTGTTTCAAAAACTAGTGGTTAGAAGACAGAGCTTATGGAGAAAAAAAAAAAGTTACATACTTACCATAATGTTCCGTCTGTGTTGTCCTTTTCATTCTTCCTACTACTAGGTCCAGATCTGATCCTCGGATTCATCTCGGCCGTTAATATAGCTTGTGGCCACCTAACAGTTTTCCTCCCTACCCATAACGCACCAACCCATAATATACCTCAGATCTTGTTTGCTAAATGATATAAAGTAAACAAAATATTACTATAATATTCTTGACAGAAGAAACCATTATCTGGAGCTCAACACACGGCATAGTGGTCTCCTTATAATCTCTCGTTCATCCAGAAGTCCATAATGGCAAAGGATGGGGGTTAGTGGGGGAGGATGGAACATTATGGTAAGTACATAACTATTTTATCTGATGTCAGTTTTCATTCATTCCTCAACTACTGGGACAGACTCCACAGCTACCTGAAATCCTGGGTGGACTCCAGTGAAGGAGCATGGCTGAACCAAAGGGCCGCTACCAGAATGGCCTTTACTGGTGACGAGATGCCGGGAGTCCTTGCCATCAGTGGAACTGGATCAACCAAGCCGCTAGCTTGAGGTTTACACCAGGTTCAGGGGTTGCAATCCTGCAGGATGTGAAATCAGATCCGGAATGGGATCTAAGATCCATGGAGGAACTACAATGTGAGACCGCAGATATGGGAACCAGATCTGGCGAGGCCAGAATGGGGCTATGAGGATAATTTTGCTCCCCAACTGACGTGCTTTCTGAATGAATTTCGTCATAAGAGGAAGGGGGGGGATAAGCGTAGAGGAGACCGGGTGGCCAAGCATGAACCAGAGTGCCTCTGGGGCTCTCCCCTGGTGGGGGAAGTATCGCGAAAAACTCGCTGCACTTTGTGTTTGACGGAGAGGTGAAAAGATTTCAGCAAGGAAGACCCCATTTGAGGAAGATCTGTTTCGCAACTGATGGTTTGAGAGACCACTCGTATGGTGTGAGGATCACAAGACTCAGCTTGTCCGCCAGAATGTTGGACCAACCCGGAATGTGCGTCGCTACCAGAAAGCGGTTGGTGGATATGACCCACTCCCAAACTCTCATAGCCTCCCAACAAAGGGGATAAGACCTGGTTCCTCCCTGCTTGTTTATGTACCAGACTACTGCCATGTTGTCTGTTTGAACTGCAATAGTCTCTAGAGGGAGAAGGCAGTGGAGAGCTTGCAACGCCAAAAACACCGCCCTCATCTCTAGGACATTGATATACAAAGCGGTCTCTAAGGGAGTCCATGTGCCTTGGACGGTTCTGCCCGAACAATGCCCCTCCCCACCCGAGGCGAGAAGCATCTGTGGTCAATGTGGCTCAAGGCGGGGGTATTACAAAGGGTATCCCTTCTCGCAGCTCCCTTGAGTGAAGCCACCAGAGGAGGGAGTCATTGCAAGCCCTGCTCAATGGAATAGGAGTGTTCAGCGGATGTAGTAATAGAGACCATTGGACCTGGAGGGTCCATTGCAGAATCCTCATTCGTAGCCGTGCGTGTAGACAAAGACTGATTGCCACCGCCATAGACCCTAGTGCTCTCAGGACTAACTCTTCTGAAGGAGCCGGGTTCTGAAGGAGGGCTAATACCCGATAAGATAAAGTGTTCACCATGTCCAGAGTTAGAAGGGCCTGAGAGATGCGAGTGTCCAATTTGGCCCCTATAAATTCCAGGACTTGCACAGGGTGAAGAAAGGACTTTTGAAGGTTTACCGAGACGCCCAAACTCTGGGGAAGAGTTAGAGCATAATCCCGGGCAACACACAGTTGATGCCTGTTGAAGGTGGTGAGGAGCCAGTCATCCAGGTATGGAAAGACCTGAATGCCCTGGAGTCTCAGGTGGGCTGCAACCACTGCCATGACTTTGGTGAACACCGTGGGGGCTGAGGTGAGGCTAAATGGAAGAACCCTGAATTGATAATGACTGGTTCCCGGCCGGAAGTGGAGAAACCTCCTGGATTGTCTGTCCATCAAAATGTGGTAGTATGCATCCTTGAGGTCTATGGATCACATCCAGTCATTCTCCCGAAGGAGGGGGAAAATTGATTGAAGAGTGACCATCCGGAATTTCTCTTTGGGAATGAACAGATTCAGGTAAGAGAGATCTAGAATCGGTCTCAAGCCCCTGTCTTTTTTGGCACCAAAAAGAACCTGGAGTAATAGCCCAATCCGAACTGGTCTGGGGGGAAGCGCTGGATGGATCTTTTTTCTAATAGCTTCAAAATTTCTGAAGCTGCCACCTCCCTTTGATCGGGTGGGACATCGGGGAGGCGCTTCATGGGAGGGGGAAGATTTAGGAAGGGGATGGAATAACCTCTGGATATGATTCGGTGCACCCATCGATCCGTCATGATGGACTCCCAATTTAGTAGGTGCTCTGACAAATGCCCCCTGACTGCCTCCAGAGAGGGACAGTCGGGTAAGCCCTCAGGGCTGTTGCGCGGGTCTATCCGAGAACGGTTATCTAGACCCGAAATTACACGGCCCCCCTCTGCCTCTGGGCCGACGTCCACCTTGTCCTCCTCTGCCTCTGAAGGACGAGGGGTCTGAAGCTAGACGGGACTGCTGAGACTTCCGGAACCACATCTTCTTTTGTCCCCTCTGATTCCTCAAGAAGGATCGTTGGGGATTAGAGAAGCGGACTCCGATGGCAGACAGCGTCTTCCCATCCTTCTCACTTTGGACCAGCGTCTTGCATACGGTCTTGCCAAAGAGCGAAGAACTGTTAAAGGGCGCATTTGCGAAGGACGCCTTAAAGGGTTCCGCTAAATAGCAAAGGCGGAGCCAAGCGTGACGCCGCAAGATGACCCTGGCTCCGCTAGCTCTAGCAGCTCCCTCCGTAGCATGGGACAGTAGCCACATAGATGTGTTCGAGATAGACTTCAGAGTGGCCATATGAGTCGAGAAGGTCTTCTTGTCCTCGACCGTCATGGACTGCGGGGGAGCTGCAGCGTATTCCTTTATTAGGTCTCACTGTAGCCTGATAATATGTGCCATGTAGTTCAGCGCCCTTACCGAGAAGGTAGCTGAAGCTAACATCCGCTTCCCAATGCGGTCCAACGCTCGAGATTCCTTTTCCGGAGGGTGGACCGAGGAACTCTCCTGCGGCAGTTCCTTCTTCGTGGCAGCCGCCACCAACATAGCATCCACAGGTGAACCTTTAGACCAGGCCTGCCAATCCGAGGGAGGGCTAAGAATTTTGTCTGGCCGTCTTGGGATTCGCTCCACTATGTCAGGCTCCTTCCACGCCCTGGTAATTATTAAGTCTACCAGGGGGTCAGCCGGAGGGGACACCCAGGAGGTAGACAGGCCTGCCTCAAATGCCTCCAGAAACACGGACTCGTCCAAGGAAGGTTTTTGGGCAGACCACCCCCCTCTAATTCGCAACATTTCCATGATGTCTCCAAAGGAGACAACCTCAGGGGGTGACCTTGGGGAACCTTCCCCTTCATCCAAATCCGTGTCTGTCGTGAGGGACTCGGGAGAGTCCAGGTGCCTCCTTTTTCACTTCCGTTTGTGAGGAACCTCCTCGGTGGGACTATCCGAGGAGGGCTCGCCTACAGGGTCCTGTTCCTCTAAGGGAACTAACTGGAGGGCTTGAGCAGGCTGTCCCAGTGGTCGGATGACGGAGGATAGACCCAGATGCATAGGGGGAGCGGGAGGATCCGACAACTGGGCTGGGGATCTGGAAGAACTCAACAGAACCCTCTCCACTACCTCAAAAGCCGAAGGCGAGCCTCTCTCCCCAGGCTCCGAAAGTAGTCTCCTCGGATCCGAAGCAGGGATCGGTGTCAGAGCCGAAGCGGTCGGATCCGAGAGGGAAGTGTGCTCCGACCTGAAGGGTGCTGAAGACACATCAACCCCTACGGATCCGACGCTTGGCTCTCGGCCCCGACAGCTAGGATCCGACACGCTCGAGGGTATAGTCGCCGTCGAACCTACTGGAGCTATCGGCACCGACAAAACCCCGGCTCCGAAAGGGCCCGGATCCGATGACTCCAAAACCCGAAAACGGGTTGGAGAAGGAGTGAGTGGAGCAAAAAGGGGGACTGCACTCCCCCCCTCAGGGGGGGAGGCAGGAGCACCCCCATCTGCATCTGGGTCTGCAGAAATCGACGCATCACCCGATCCATGTCCACGTCAGTCAGGCTTTTCGTAGACCTAGAGGACGTCGTCGAGGTGGGCCGGGAGGGCCGCCACAATGACCTAGAGGGAGACCGGTCCTCCTCCTCCGGCTCCAGCGTGATACAAGGCAAACGGAGCCGAGAGGGAGAGGATCCAGAGGCCCTCGTGGAAGGACTAGAGAGTTTAGATGGCGGGGCTGAGGGATGAGTCTCAGCCCACCTTTTATGACTCTTGTGTCTCTCTTTGTCTTTATGCCTCTTCTCCTTGGAAGAGGCAGATGATTCCCCTGAACTCTGCGCAGCAGAAGGAGGTTGAGTCCCAGGCAGAGTGGGGGGACCTAAAGGTACAGGGGCTGCGGTAGCTGCCTGTGCCTTGGAGGGAGAGGAAGAAGAAGTGTCCTGCGGTAACAAGCCAGCCAGGATCAACTTGTTCTTCCTATCCCTGATGGCCCGGGGGTTAAACGCTGCAATATTTGGCAGCTAGTGGGCAGGTGGGCCACCCCCAGACACAACAAGCACTGAGTGTGGCCATCAGCCGGGGAAAGCTTATGGCCACACTCAGTGCACTTAGAAAAGACGGCTTTGGGCACCAAAGACACTAAAGGGGAGGGACAAGCACAACGACTAAAAACTAATAATTACCACAAAAATTTAAAACTAAGACTACAACTCGACGAAGGGGACTAAACACTCACACACTAACAAAAAAATTAAGCTTTTAGTCTAATTTTTGACAAGAAATGATCTCACCCAAGCCTAAGGAGCACTTCACAAGTAGCTTCTTTCAGCCGAGGCAAACTCGATCTGGGGAAAGGCAGCATGTAGCAGGGGATTATGGGTAAATGGGAGGAGCTCGGATCTTTTAGCTAGTAAAGCTGCTGGCTCGGATCCGAGGTTGGATCCGATACCCACAGGTTGCAGAACAAATGAAGTAACTACTTCAGATAGAAATTTACGCAAAGTAACAGAAAATCAACTTGAAAAGAAAAAAGGAAAATTTCTCTGAAAAGAATCTTGCAGCTGTTCAGCAAAAAGTATTTCAAGTTTCAGCTTTGGTACAGGAGATCGCTTCCAGTAATTTAGAGAAAGAAAAAAAAACATATGCAGTCAGAGGTGCTTAAAATAAATGAGATGTCGAATGAATATATACAAACAAATGGCAAAAGGCTGGAAAAAATAGAAAAAACTAACTAGCTACTTAGATGAGCTGATAAAACTGCAAAATCAGAGGCTGAAACAAAAAAAAAAAAGGCTAACTGAGCATAAGAGTTTTCAAGAAGAGGTGTTTCAAAAACTAGTGGTTAGAAGACAGAGCTTGTGGAGAAAAAAAAAATTACATACTTACCATAATGTTCCATCTGTCTTGTCCTTTTCATTCTTCCTACTACTAGGTCCGGATCTGATCCTCAGATCCATCTCGGCCGTTAATATAGCTTGTGGCCACCTAACAGTTTTCCTCCCTACCCATAACGCACCAACCCCTAACATACCTCAGATCTTGTTTGCTAAATGATACAAAGTAAACAAAATATTACTATAATATTCCTGACAGAAGAAACCATTATCTGGAGCTCAACACACGGCATAGTGGTGTCCTTATAATCTCTCGTTCATCCAGAAGTCCATAATGACAAAGGATTGGGGTTGGTGGGGGAGGATGGAACATTATGGTAAGTACATAACTATTTTATCTGATGTCAGTTTTCATTCATTCCTCAACTACTGGGACAGACTCCACAGCTACCTGAAATCCTGGGTGGACTCCAGTGAAGGAGCATGGCTGAACCAAAGGGTACTCTTCCTCTCAAGACCAGATCTACTTTGTAATGAGTAATAAAGGTATGAGGATTAGCCCAAATAGCAGCTGCATAGATATCGTCCATGGAATGCTTAGATAAAAATACTGACAAAGTGGCCACGGAACTAGCTGAGTGTGCTCTTAAAGGTTTTGGTAATGTGATATCTAATTTAATGTAGACAAAAGACTTACAGTCGGTAAGCCATCTTGCCAAAGTTTTTACCTAAATACAAAATTTACCTATTTTGTAGTCTGCAAAGGAGATAGTTGACCCCATTTTTCTAATTTCCTTTGTTCTACGTAAGTAGAAACATAATTGTCTATAAACATCTAACAAGTGCAACATGTATTCTCCTTTGTTTTCAAATTTTGGAAAGAAGACAGGCAGACAATGGACTTGTTGATACTGGTTTCTGACACCACCTTAGGAAGGAAGGGTTGGTTTATAATTTTACCCTATCCCTATGAAAAATCGAGTAAGGATGTTTAAAGGACAGTGTTTGAAGTTCAGAAATTCTTTTGGCTGAGGTAATGGCCACTAGAAAGATCATTTTCCAGGTCAAAAATGTAAGATCACATTTTGCTCCTGGTTCAAAGGGGGTATGAATTAAGGCATTCAGTAGTAGATTCAAGACCCATGGTGGAGTAAGGTCTTTATAAGATGGTCTCAGTAGAAAAGAACCACCAAGAAGGCCTTACAAAGCTTAGATGAAGCAAGGGAAGAATTCTCAAATCCAATATGGAAGTTAGATAGTGCTGCCAACTGAACTCTTAGTGGTTGAAAAGCTAGCTCCTTCATTGAAAACTGTCACCAAGAACTCAAGGATACTTTGTACAGGGGATGAAAAAGGATCAATGTGCTTCTGATGTGTCCAAAAAATGAACCTCTTCCATTTACTTCTGTAAAGCTTCCTCACAGAAGCTTTATGGGAAAATAAAAGCATATAGAAAAGACAGGGAAAGAGAGCATAGGTTGTCTGGCTATTAAACGAAATAGAGAAGCCACATTGTCAGCTTAGTTTTGAGATATCCGGGTAAATCATGCCTGTTGGGTGAGACAGAATGTCTAGAGCTGGATCCGAAATCCAAGGTGGATGAAGTGCATGAGGCCAAAGAAAGGGGAATCAAATTTGTTGAGGCCAGTACGGAGCAATGAAGATGACTTTCCTCTTCAACGTAGCCGCTTTCTGCAGAAATTTGGAGATCAAGGGAGTGGGGGGAAAAGCAAAGAGGAGACTGGGGGCGGGGCCAATCGTAGAGTAGAGGATACCTCTGTGATTCCCCCGGTGGGGGGATCAGAGTAAAGAAGCTGCTGCACTTGTTGTTTAGGGGAGAAGCAAAAAGATCAAAGCAAGGCTGGCCCCATTTATAGAAAATCCTTTCTGTCACTTTTTCATGTTGAGAAACCAGTTGTGAGGTAATAGAATGGACCTGCTCAATTTGTCTGCTATCGTGTTGGACTTCCCCGGAATGAGTGTTGTTATTAGAAAGCAGTTGGATGAGATCGCCTGATGGCACGCCCGGAATGCATCTTGACACAAGAGGTAAGACCTGGTTCCTCTTTGTTTGTTGATGCACCAGACTACTGACATATTGCCTGTTTGAATCACAATTGTCCAAAAAAGAGAGCATCTTGGAAGGTCTGCATCACTAAGAGCATTGCTCTTATCTCCAGGACATTGATAAACATATTGGCCTCTTCAGGGAGACCAAGTGCCTTGAACTGTTTTCCCACAAGAAGTGCCCCCCACCTAATCTGGGATGCATCTGGGGTCATTATGGCCTTGGGTTGAGGAAGAATGAAAAGACAGCCTTGTAGAACCTGATCTGATGGAATCCACCACCAAAAGTATTTCTTGCATGCCCGAGTGATTCTTATTTGGACTGATAATTGTTGAAAAAGAATCAAGCATTATGTTGCTAGCATCTATTGAAGAATTCTCATATGAAACTTGCCAGAAGAGCTAAAATTATGGCAGCTGACATTGACCCCAAGGATTGAAGAATCAACCAGGCTGAAATTTTGGTACTGTGAATAATTTTCCTGACCTGGAATCTTACAGTTTGCACTCTCACTAGAAGAAGAGAAGCTGTCACTGATACTGTGTTGAAAACTGTTCCTATAAACTCCAGTATCTGAGAAGGTTCTAAGATTTGTTGCCATTTATTGTAATCCCTAGAAGGGAGCAAGTATGGAGTACCTGATCTCTCGCTCTTATGACTAGATGCCTGGTCAGGGTGGTGATGAGCCAGTCGTCTAGACACAGAAACACCTGGAATCCCTGCAGTCTCTAGTGTATTTGGTGAACATGCATTTGGTGAACACTCTGGGGGTTGTGATGAGACCAAAGGGCATGTGTCTGACCCAGTAATAACTGGCTCCCAGCCAGATTTATATAAGTACCTTCTGGACTGTCAGTTTTTATGGGATAGTGTCTTACAGGTTTGTCATGCTCATCCAGTCAGTCTTGTCCAAAAAGGGCAAAATGGACTGAACCATAACCATCCAAAACTTTGTGTGTCATATTGATTTTTTTCAGGTTGCTGAGATTCAAAATTAGTCTCCAGTCCCCTGTTTTCTTTGGCACTAAAACAAATCCTGAGCAAGTTCCAAATTCTGTCTGGTCTGGTGGGACCTTTTGGATGAGTCTTTTCTCTAGCAGCTTTTGTATTTCTTGTGCTGCTGCTGTTTTCCTCTGACTGGGTGGAACATCGTGAAACTTGTGTGAGGATAGAGATGGAAGGGAAAAGTTAATTATATAACCTCTGGAGATGATTTGCTGCACCCACGTATCTTTTGCGTTATCTACCCAGGCTCTGTGTTGCATGGATAAATTACCCCCAATTGCCTCCACAGGGGGCCAACAGAGCCTCCTTTCAAGAGCACTGATATGGTCTGAGAAAGAATCTCTAGACTCTTGGTTTTGCAGGTCACCTCTGCCATGTGGGTGGCATCTTCCATTTGAGTTTCCCCCTCTGCCTCTGGGGAACTGTCTCAAAGTGGATTTTGGAAAGGACTCTGAGATTTTTTGAACCATATATTTCATCCTCCTCATTGGTTCCTAGAGAAGGTCCTCTGAGGGGTCAAAAAATGTACCCCCACAGCAGGGAGAGTCTTTCCATCTTTATCACACCTGGAGAGAGTGTCTTTCACTTTGAGACCAAATAAGGAGGTTCCGTCAAAGGAGGCATTGACGAAAGAGGGCTTGAAGGGCTCCGCAGAGTCACACAAGTGCATCCAGGCATGCTTCCTAATGGAAATGCTTGAACCTGCTGCCCTTGAGGTACCCTCAGCTGTATGAGAAATAAACTTCATGGATGGATTTGAAATGGACTGTAGGGTAGCCAACTGTGAGGCAACAGAAGCACAAGTCTCAGTAGTAGTAGTAGTCCCTGAAAGAGATATTGACAGTTCTGTTATTAAATCTCTTTGTAACCTAGTGAAATGTGCCAAGTAGTTCAGCGACCTAAAAGTGAAGGCAGATGAAGAGTAGACATGCTACCCAAGTCTGTCCAAAGCCCTATTTCCCTGTTAGGGGGATGGACAGTGGAACTTTGTTCAGCAAGTTCCTTTTTAGTGCCCACCACAAGGACCATGGCATCCACAGGTACTCCCTTACTCCAAAACTCCCTTCCTGCTGCTGGTGCCAGAATCTGATCCAGTCTCTTGGAGTCAACCAAGTCAGGCTCCTTCCACATTCACTTAGAGATCAAATCAATAAGGTCATCACTGGGCAGAATAACCCAGGAGGTAGACGAGCTAGATCCAAATGCCTCCAGGAATATCAATTTCTCCAGAGAAGGATTGTGGGAAGACCAACCACTCCTTTGTTTAAGGATCTCTAGAATGTCTCCAATAGGACACCTTAGGATGGTGATCTTGGGGATCCTTCCTCTTCATTGAAATTGGTATTTTCAGTGATAGATTCCTGTGGGCAATCTAAGTGGTAACTTTTGCACTTTCTCTTCTGAGGTACTTCCTTGGTGGGATGCAAAAGGAGGCTGGGGGGGATCATCCATCCAGATGGAGCACAGAAAACTCTCTCTACTACCTCAAAAGCAGAATGACCTGGAGTGAAGAAAGCCGACAGAGCTGAGAGGCCACACTTCCACCCCACTGGCTCCAACTACCCAGACAGCATTCCACCCAAGGCAGCGGTCAAAGTTGAGCTGTCAAAAGCCGAGGCTCTGAGGGACAGAGACAGCTCTGATAACTTCAGAGTCGACTGTGACAGGTCAGATCCAGCAGGGATGCTACAGCTCCGAAAGTCATTCACCTCCAAACTCACCTCAGCCAAAGTGCTCAGAGAAATCTTTGGATCCTCGGATACAATTATCCTGTAATCCAAGCCAGATGGTCTTGGCAAACTCAGATCAAAGGACTGCAAAATGGACTGTCAGAGTGGAAAAGGAGACAATAATGGAGGGGTAGAGCAAACCAAGGCTTCCAGATCCAAAGGGGTAGGAGCCAGGAGAACCCCCATTTGTATCTATGCCAAGAGAAATCTCCTTATCATCCTATCCATGTTGGCTTTGGTGAGCCTCCTGGAAGAATGAGAAGATGCTACAGAAGGAGATTTTTAATGCTGTCTTTCCAAAAATGGAGATGGGACTCTAGACATCACTGGGTCAATGGTTGGTGAATACCGAGTTTTCAGAAGCAGCTTTGGATCTGACGAACTTAGATCTGAAGAAGTATTTGGAAAACGGTGAGCCAGCCTTAATAAGGAAGCCTTCAGATCCATCCTATGTTTCTTTTTTGGAGGTTCTGTAGACAACGGACTGGAAGATCCAGACAGTCTAGGGGACTTTTTTGAAGTCTCCTTAGAAGCAATTTTAGGGTGTTGAGCCCAGTAATTTCATGAGAAAAAGCAGAAGGTAATAAGAAGTTATGTACTCACCATAATGTTCCATCTGAGTAGGTAAACTTCATTTGTCAGCAACCTTTGGGAATCAGATCCGACCTCGGATCCCTGCCGGCAGTTTTCAACAGCTTTAGATCCGAGCTCCAAGCTCCTCCCCCTACCCATAATCCCCTGCCAACCCTGACTAACCTCAGATCAAGTTTGCCCAACAGCAGAAGCTGCTAAAAATGATTAATCCCAAGATAAATGGGTAAAACCCATGGACCTGAGTATGAGAACATTTGCAAGTGAGGGGGCAGGAGGGAGGGACGGTTGCTGACAAATGAAGTTTACCTACTCAGATGGAACGTTATGGTGAGTACATAACTTCTTAATCTGGAGTAGTTAACTTCATTTGTGCAGCAACCTTTGGGACAGAGTCCCCAGCTACCTGAATCTTGGGCGGCATTCATGGAAGGGTGTTCCGGAGCACTGCAGAGCCAAAGGATGCTCTCCCTCTGGAGATAATGTCCAATTTGTAGTGATTGATAAAAGTATGAGATGAAGCCCAAGTGGCTGCCGAGCAAATATCATCCAAAGAAACTCTAGCTCTAAAAGCCGCAGAGGTAGACATAGATCTAGTGGAGTGGGCATGGACTCCCTGAGGTGCGGGCCTGCCCGAACTTTAGTATGCTAAAAGGATACACTGTAAAATCCATCTAGAGAGTGTGACTTTAGACACAGATTTACCCAAGTTAAATTTGGCAAAGGAGACGAACAACTGGTCGGATTTCCTATGACCAGATGTCCTGTGGATGTAGAAGCGAAGTTGTCTATGCACATCCAATGAGTGTAATTTGTATTCCCCTTTGTTATGGTAGTTAGGAAAGAAGACCGGCAAGTTGATGGACTGGTTAATATTTGACTCAGAGGCAACCTTGGGAAGAAAGGAAGGATTGGTCCTGAGGTAAACTCTATCCTTGTGAAAGGTCAAGTATGGGGGTTTTACACAGAAGGCCTGTAGTTCAGAGACCCTTTGAGCCGAGGTGATAGCGACAAGAAAGGCCGTTTTCAATGATAAGAATTTAAGATCTATGGAAGCTGCAGGTTCAAATGGGGGTGCTGTCAAGGCTTGAAGTACCAGCGTTAAATCCCAAGGAGGGACTACATCCTTCACTGGGGGTCTGAGCAGAAAGGTGCCCTTCAAAAAGGTCTTACACAATTTCGTGGTGATCAAAGGGCCCAATTAGTTTCCAATGTGATAATGAGAGATAGCCCCCCGATGAAACAGTCCTGACAGAAAGTCTAATACAGCGGGCAGAGGAGCTGTAAAAGGATCCAAATTTTTGCCTTCCGCCCAAATGGAAAAACGTTTCCATTTGCTGCTATAGATCTTTCTAGTAGAAGGCTTGTGCGCAGCTACTAGAATGGTTTTAACTGGGGAAGAGATACCGGGAGTCCTAGCTATGAGTGGAACTGGAGCAGCCAAGCCGTGAGCTTGAGGTTGTCCAAGTTCGGGACTGGGAGCCCTAGGGGGTGGGATATTAGATTTGGACGGGGATCTAGAATCCAAGGAGGATTCACTAGATGAGACCAAAGGTAAGGGAACCAGGTTTGACGAGGCCAAAATGGGGCAATGAGGATTACCCTGCTCCCCAATCGACTGGCTTTCTGAAGAAACTTTAGCATTAGAGGAAGAGGAGGGTAAGCATAAAGAAGACCGGGAGGCCAAGCATGCACCAGAGCGTCTCTCGGGGGTTCCCCGGAGGTGGAAATGAGAGCGAAGTAGTCATAACATTTTGTGTTCGTGGGAGAGGCAAAGAGATCGCAACAGGGTTGACCCCATTTGGCGAAGATCCAATTCGCTATCTCGGGATTCAGAGACCACTCGTATGGTAACAGGATGGTGCGACTTAGTTTGTCCGCTAAGATGCTGGACTGTCCCGGAATGTGCATTGCTATGAGAAAGCGGTTGGTGGAGACAGCCCATTCCCACACTCTCATGGCCTCTCGACAGAGTGGGTAAGACCTGGTTCCCCCTTGTTTGTTGATGTACCAGACAACCGACATGTTGTCCGTCTGAATCGCAATCGTTCCTATGGGAAGAAGGTCCTGCAGTGCTTGCCATGCTAACAGCACTGCCCTCATCTCTGGGACGTTGATATGCAGTGAGGTCTCCATGAGGTCCCATGTGCCTTGGACTGTCCTGCACGGACAATGCCCCCCCACCCTAGGCGGGAGGAGTCTGTGGTCACCGTGGCTACAGGAGGGGTCGTAGGAAAGGGGCGTCCTTGCTGAAGGTCTGGAGATTGGAGCCACCATAGAAGGGCCCTCTTGCAGGCCCTGCTGAGGGAGATGGGATGGCTCAGAGGGTAGTTTAGAAGGGACCACTGGACCTGGAGGGTCCATTGTAAGACCCTCATGTTCAAACGTGCCATTGGCAGTAGGTTGATTGCTGCCGCCATCGAGCCGAGAGTCCTCAGGACCAATTCCACCAGGGAAGCTGGAGATTGTAGAATGGCCTGCACATGAAGCCTCAGGGATAGTAGCCGGTCTGTGGTCAAGAAAGCTAGGAGCTTGTTTGTGTCCAATCTGGCTCCTATGAAGTCTATAATCTGAGTTGGAGTAAGAGACGACTTCTCTATGTTGATAGTGATCCCCAGCCAGGGAGCTAGATGGAGAAAGTAGTTTCTGGCTGAACAGAGTAGATGCCTTGTTGGGGCAGTCAGGAGCCAGTCGTCCAGGTACGAGAAGACCTGAATTCCCTGGAGCCTCAGGTGGGCCGCTATCACTGCTAACACTTTGGTGAACACCCTGGGGGCTGTGGTGAGACCAAAGGGAAGGACCCTGAATTGGTAATGACTGGCTCCTAGCCGGAAGTGGAGGAACCTCCTGGATCGCCTGTCCATCAGAATGTGGTAGTACGCATCCTTGAGGTCTATAGAGCACACCCAATCATTCTCCCGTAAGAGGGGGAGAATGGATTGAAGAGTGACCATGCGGAACTTCAAGAAGTACCTGGAGTAAAACCCGGATCCACACTGGTCTGGGGGGATGTGTTGGATGGCTCTTTTTCCCAGCAAATGTTGGATTTCCATTGCTGTGGCCTCTCTCTGATCAGGTGGGACATCGGGGAGGTATCTGGGGCTGTGTGGGTAACGAGAGAAGAGAATCTGATATCCTCTGGATATGATGCGAAACATCCAGCGGTCTGACGTGATGGACTCCCAAGCTGCTGGGTGCTTCAAGAAACGCCCCCCCCGACTGCCTCCAGAGTAGAGCAGTTGGGCAACCCCTCAGGGGTGTTGCGTTGGTTGGTCCGAGAAGGGTTCTCTGGACCCAAAGTTCTGCGGGCCCCCTCTGCCTCTGGGGCGGCATCCACCCTGCCCCCCTCTGCTGCAGAAGGGCTGGGAGTCTGGAGCGGAACGGGACTGTTGCGACTTCCGGAACCATATTTTCTTCTGTCCCTTTTGGTTCTTAGAAAAGGACCTCTGGGGAGCTGATAAATGGACTCTTGACGGCAGACAACGTCTTCCCATCCTTTTCGCTCTGGACTAAGGTATCTCGCACGGTTTTGCCAAAGAGGGCAGAACCATCAAAAGGGGCATTAGCGAACGACGCCTTGAAGGGCTCCGCGAAATCACAGTGTCGGAGCCAGGCCTGACGTCTCATAACGAGGCCCGCTCTGCCGGCTCTAGCGGCTCCTTCCGTGGCATGAGACAGAAGCTGCATAGAGGTGTTAGATATGGAACGTAGAGTGGCCATCCAGGTGGAGTGCAATTGCTTGTCCTCCGCCGACATGGACTCGGAGGGTGATGCAGCGTACTCTTTAATAAGGTCCCGCTGCAGTCGGAGCACGTGTGCCATGTAGTTCAGAGACCTCACCGAGAAGGTCGCTGAACTAAACACCTGCTTCCCTAGGCGGTCCATCGACCAAGACTCCTTGCTCGGGAGATGAACCGAGGGACTCTCCTGAGCAAGTTCCCTCTTGGTGGCCACCGCCACCAACATGGCATCTACCGGGGGACCCTTACTCCAGTGTGACTTGTCAGGGGGTGGGCTAAGGATCTTGTCCAGGCACTTGGGGACTGGCTTTACAGTGTCCGTCTCCTTCCATGCCCTGGTAGTGATCAAATCTACCAGGGGGTCAGCCGGAGGGGACACCCAAGAGGTAGACGGACCTGCTTCAAACCCCTCCAGGAACACGGATTCGTCCGAGGTAGGGTTTGGGGCAGACCACCCCCCCTTTATTCTAAGCATCTCCATGATGTCACCAAATGAGACATCTTCGGGGTGTGATCTTGGGGAGCCTTCCCCTTCCTCCAAATACGTGTCCTCAGTCAAGGACTCGGGGGAGTCCAGGTGCCTCCTCTTGCACCTTCGCTTGTGAGGGACCTCCTCGGGGGGGCTGTCCGAGGAGGTCTCACCAGCAACGTCTTGTTCCACCGGAACTACCTGGGACGTCAAAGCAGGCTGTCCCTGGGGCCGGGTGATGGAAGCCGGGCCCAACTGAGAAGGAGTGCAGGGTGGAGCCGTGGCAAGGGTCGGGGGCCTGGAATCCCTCGACAGAACCCTCTCCACCACATCGAATGCCAAGGGAGAGCTGCTCTCTCTGGGATTCGAAAGCAGACACTCCCTTGGATCCGACGGACGGATCTGGGCCGGCGCCAAAGCGATCGGATCCGACGGACCAGCATGCTCTGACCCAGACGGAACCAAAGGCATACCGATACCGCCGGATCCGAAGCTCAGCCCTCGGCAACGACAGCTCAGATCTGAAGAAAATGGACCCGACAGACTCGAGGGAAGTGTCGGCGCCAAAGTACCCAAGACTGTCGGCGCCGACACACCCCCGGCTCCAATGCTTCCCGGCTCCGAAAACTCTGAACCCGGGAAATGGGTCGGAGAAGGAGCTATCGGGGCAAAGAAGGGGGTCGAGCTCAACCCGGAGGGGGGGGGGGGCAGGAGCACTCCCATCTGCAGTTGGGCCTGGCGGAATCTTCTCATCATCTGGTCCAAATCTGCATCTGTGAGACTTCTTGTCGATCTTGACGAGGCCACCAAGGCGGGGCAGGAGTGTCGCCTCGATTACCTCAATGGAGATCAGGTCTCCTCCTCCTCAGGACCCGGTGAAAAGCATGGGGACCGGATCCGAGAAGGAGGAGGACCAGAAGACCTAGAGGGAGAAGACCGCTTAGCCGGGGGGGGCCGAAGCGGAGGCCTCGGCCCGCCGCTTGTGGTGCTTCTCCCTCTTCCTTTCTTTCCTAGCCTCCCCTCTCCTCCAAGCCTAAGACAGGAGGTTGAGTCCCAGCCGGGGGGAGGGAGGCAGGAGTGGCAGCCACTGCGGGAGCCACAGAAGGACCAGAGGCAGAAGCCAAATCCGGGGGCAGAAGACCCGCCAGAATCAGCTTAGACCTCCGGTCCTTAAGTGCCCTGGGATTGAACGCTGCACAAATGGTACAACCAGGGGACAGGTGTTCAACCCCAAGGCACAATACACACCGAGTGTGGCCATCCGCTGGGGACAGCTTATGGCCACACTCGGTGCACTTAGAGAACATTAACTTTGGGGCCTCAGACATACTGAGAAAGTAACCCACACACACAAGGCCCCAACACACACACACACAACACTGACAGAACCACAAGTAGGGGAAGGAAAACTAATAAGGTAAACTAAGAGAATTTAAACTATAAGGGATTTAAGCACACACTCACACCACAATTTAAAGAAAAGATATGAAAAAGTTACATTTTTTTCTCACAAAGAGACGAAAACACCAGGAGACTCAGGATCAAGCTGCTGAGCGAAACCGCGGCAAACTAGATCTGGGGTAAGTCAGGGTTGGTAGGGGATTGTGGGTAGGGGGGGAGCTTGGAGCTCGGATCTAAAGCTGTTGAAAACTGTCAGCTCAGATCCGAGGTCAGATCTGATTCCCAAAGGTTGCTGCACAAATGAAGTTAACTACCAGATTAAACCTTTTAAGATCAAGTTCTTCTTATGATCAGCAATAGTTCGTAGGTTGAAATTTTTACAGATGGAACAATCTATGTTTAGGTGATTTGGGCCCAGACAATACACACACAGTTCATGTGCATCAGTGCGTGGAAGCTTATGACCACATTTCTTACACTTTTTAAACTCTGAAGGGCCTTTTTTCAGACATTTTCTATACAAAGTAAGAAAAAAGGATAGAAAAGAAGATTGTTTTTTAAAAAACTAAAAAGGAATAATAGGAGTAAGGGAAGAAAATAGTACCAACAATGGCTCGCAAGAGTGCACCTGAAAGTGTACTCAGAAAAGTTAAATAGAAGAAGCTAAAAAGATAAAGTGGGAAAAAATTATGAAAATACCAGCAATGGTATGTAAAGGGGATACACTGCAGCTAAGAATAAATGTAGATATAAAAAAAAGGGAAAAAAAATCACTTATCTGAAAATGAGCTCTAGAGCTGAGATGACCACATCTATTTCACAAAACTGGCAGATGAGATCTGAGCTATATTAGGGGTTGCTGCATTATGGGTAGGGAGAAGCTTGAAAGCTTTTAGGTGGCCATGAGCTATAGTAACGACTGAGCCGGATCTGAGGATCGGATCCAGACCCAATAGTTGAAGAATTAATGAAAATTGACATCAGATCTTGAGAATTATACCAGAGAAACTGGAAGGAACAGACTGTATTAATTTCTTGGAAGAACAGATAAGCAACTTTACTTGTATTCGGTAGCAGTATTTGTTAACCAAAAAAGCATTTTGTGTGTATGCCTCAAACCTGGCCACAAGAAAGCAGCCAAGACTTATATCAGTGAAGCTGTAATTATACCAGCAGAAAGAGTTGCTCTTGACAAAACTGTGGCAGAAAGACAAAGTATTAAAAATTAGAGACAACACAGTGCTTGTGGAAAATGAGATTCTATATTACAAGACTGAAGCTTTACTTAATCGAATAAGTAAAGCTTGAACTTGCAATATTGAAACCATAAATTGTCAAATGGCCGATTTATGCCAGGGAAACACTTCCCTTGGCCGTTCTGTGGAGTATGCCCGTTTCTCCAATTTGGAGCGATCTCAGAGTTGATATATTTAGGTGGGGGGAGCGAAGCCCCCCACTTGATTTAGGATGTAAAGTTATTTTTTTTTATTCGGCCAAAGGAAGTGTTTCTCTTGGTTGAATCAGCCTTTTGTCAATTTTAGCTGTCGATATTATAAGATCGAGCTTTAGTTATTAGATGAGCTAAAGCTTCGATGTTGTAATATAGATGCTAAGACTATTACTTACTGCTACACTAGGAAGAATATAGGCAATTTTGTCCCAGCAATTAGGCAATGTTGAGAGCAGGTGTGAGATTCAAGCTGCTGTATTCGTCTGTCTTCAGAGTATTTACCCAATACTGATGGATTTACTACACATCAGTAAGTCAAATAGTATCAGAAAATACTTGGTCTGGTTATCTAAACCTCTTTTGCAACTTCAGCAGAACATTTTAGAGGGGTAGGTATATCTCGCAGAGGACACTGCTCCTCTGAAACAGACTCCCTAACCACATAGAAAAGTGTCAGGCTGCTACAGGGGGACTATTCTGGGTCCCAATATAAGTCAGAGTTTTGGGATGGTTTGGCCCAGTCTATGACCAGTGTCACCGATATCCCATGCACTGCTAAACAATGTAGGTATAATTTTAGTGACCTACAGCAAAGGGAGAGGGGCACCCTTGATGCATGGATCAAGGAGTTTAGGACAGAGGACATCCCACAGAAGCGTAAGTAGTCAACTACAGAGAGTACTTGCAAAGCTTAAAAGCTGAATATAGGCAAGACTGGTATAAATAATAGTATTCTGTTCTGTTCTGTTTTTTCCACAGCTGCCATGGAGAGAGAGTGCAATGCCAGGATCCATGCAGCTATATTGATGAGGATGTATATACAGCAGAAGAGTAGTGTTATTGTAGCATTAAAATTTAAATTTAGCTTTTTTGGTATTTTATATAGTTATATCAAACTGAGCATGCATATCTCAACTGTAAAAGCAAGTATGCATGCATTAGTCTGTAGCAAAAACCAAGAATACAATATTAGTCTTTAGTCAGAGGTGATGGGTTCAAATAACACACTTTCCAACTATACAATAACTGTTAGTTCTATAATTATGTGCAACTAAAATGTTTAAAGTAATAGCTCTATAACAATGGCACACATTCCCTGCTGTAAACTGTAATCTGGATAATTGGAACACTCACGTGCAAAATACGCATATGTAAAGGAGCACTTGTTGCAATCTGTAGTATAGTGTGCATCTGTTAGGAGTAGTTAGTCTTAAAAGTAGTAAATTATCTGTTAGGGAGTGGAAGTCTTAAGAGTAAAGGTTAAGACAATACAGTCAAATAACTGTATCAATGCATTCATTGTATGTTACATATGAAGGTACTAATCTTTTATCTCTTTTTTTCTCTCACTCCACCCCTTACCTCTTATCATTTTTATGTTGTTTTATTTTATGTGTCATCAAAATGTATCCATGGCATCCATATGTACCACATCACAAAATGTTCCACAGCACAGCAGGGTAGGTGTGCCTCACAGGATCCACCTGCCACCAGTCCAGCAGCTCTGGCCCCATTGCCAAGCACATGTGGGAGTTGACCTGGCAGCACCACCTCTGCTGCCCATGCACTACCTAAACTCTCAGACAGTTCTGCCCCAGAGGATAGGCCAGTGGTTCCCTCCAGGAGAAGTGGCAGGGATGGTGAGTTTATCACCTGAGCTGAACTGCCAGGGATGGTGCATAGGGTTGTGTGCCACTGGATGGAGGGGCTGCTGTCCCTCATTTTACAAAAAAACAGTAGGAGACTGAGACATCGAGTGTGCCAGCCAATGGAGGAATAATGTAACAGTGATGACAGTCCTGTGGGTGAGGACTTGATTCTCACTGTCAATGCAGCTTGACACCTATGGGTCCTGGATGTCCCCACCCTCACCCCATCCATGACGCCCACTGATCTCGTGTCCACTGCCATTCCTGTGACTTGTCTTGTCTGTCTGCAGTTGCTTCTTCACCTGCCCAACATACAAGAACCAAACATACCTATATCTCTTCCCCAATTCCTGTCTCACGCCAAAGAAAAAAAGGTCACCTGTCTCAAAAAAAAAAAAAAAGAAAAAAGTTCTATACATAGCCCTCCATTTTGCAAGTGTCTTCTTCACACACTTGATATTGCCCAGTTGGTTATACAACATGACTGTGTTGTGATCACCCCTCTCTCTGGAGGTGACAGTCCAAATTCAGCTAATATTCTGCATATATTATCAGTTTTTAGTATTGAAGAAACGGTTAGCTATGGTTCTTTCCCAACTCCCTCCTACACATTCCTGTACTGCTTTCCAGTTATTCTTCCCCCACTTGCTCCTCATTTCACCACTGTCCTTTCTTCCCCATTTCTTCTCTTTAATACATTATTGTGCAATGGTGGTCATCACATACCAATGGTAAAGAAAAAGTAGTTAAAAGTATTAGATACAGCTGTATTCCAACCCAGTACCATCTGGCCCTAAAAATTTATATATTATGTGGGTATCTGCTGTGTACTGTCCACTTCCTTTGTATGACATGAAAGTACATGTAGAAACATTACAAATTGAGGACCCTATCTAACTGTATGTTACCTACTTAAAATACATCCATGTGTTGGCACCCCCCCCAAGCACTACAACCCTGAGGTCTCAGTACTTTTTCCAGACATATATCAACCACACTACAAAATGTAATATCAAATGCTGTGTGCTATGCAATGCACATCAATCTGGTAACACGCAGAACTACAATTACTGACCCATATGCTTAAAACGCCTTATCTGCATGGCTACTGCAGGAGTCAGCATGGAACATAACCACAGCGACCGAGGTGACCTTCAACACTCTTGACCCTACACATTTTGGATTTGGCAGGGGTAGATTTTGCTTACTGACCTTTGTGGACTACTTGGATACTGACCCCAAAGACCTGGATGAAAGATGACAGGACATTCCACCTATGTTGAGTTATCCAAGGCCTTTGACACTATCCCCCATTCATCTCTCATAGTGAAGATCTCCCATCTCAGAATTAGGCCACACAATACTAGAACTGCTCAATAACAGAACACACACTCTCAAAGCTGAGGACTGCACCTCCACCACTAGCCCACTCACCAGTGGAATATCTCAAGGATCTGTGCTGGGTCATCAACTGTTTGGGAAATAGTTCCCTGAAGCACAGGCAACAGTAGATGCCCTGTGGTTTACAAAGTTTGCAGACGACTGCTAACTGGATGTACTCATATACAGTCCTCCAGTGATGGTAACATATTCACACAGACTAATGATTGGTGGCAAACTCATGGACTGAACTAAGTACACAATGACTCTTTGTCACCTTTTTCAATGACGTACCCCTGCTCTAAACTGAAACACAGTGTTGTGAGACTTGGGAACCGATGTTGATAGCATCCTACACTTTAATCACTATGTGCCCATAGTGGTGACACACACAATCTGCATTGCACACGTCATACATATGGACATCACATCCAAGACCAGGGAAGTCATATCTCTGCTATACTGTACCCTTATCATACTAATAATGGAGTACAATACTCACATGTCTCTTTACTTCACAGGACAGCTGCAGCAATTGTAGAGAACACAGGATTGTACCTGGGAGACTCTCAGGTCTCCAAACATGACATACATGGAAAGACTGGCATACCAGTCACTGTATTTGGTATCATGCAGGCTGCTGAGAGGTGACCTATGGCTGCCCTGAAGAGCAGTCTCAGACCCTGTCCTTCTGTAAATGATGGGCATCTGCAATTCAAATGGGACAAATTTGCCCCAGGGTTCTCAACCTAGCCTGTGACATGAAAAGAACATGTTGGGGAGACAGATATTTTCCACAACTATTCACACTCCCCTGTAATAGGCTCCCGCTGCATGTGAAACAATGCTCCTCAATGACCCTGTTCAAGAGCAACCTTGACTACTGGTTAGGTGATTTGAAAGTCACCTCTGGGCTGGCACCTATGTCCTTCATGGACAGGGCAAGTTGGTGCTACTCCCAAAAACGCTCTGCTAAAAATGACCATTCAACTATGCTCAATAATGTTTTTTGCGGTTTTACACAGCTAGGCTTCTAAACACCCTAGTCCTAGTAGGCTAGTAGCCTCATATGAACCTATGAAGCTATATACCTATACAGGCCTCAGAACCTGTTATCTCCCACATGGCCTGTTGATGTCATCTACTATAAGTTCACTTATACGCTTATATATTTTTTCCAAAACCAGGTGCTTCACTTGCATATTTTTTTTTAACACCTTTACTGAATTATCACTTGTGACACTTGGATGGTGCAGTGGTGCAGCGGTAGCACTGTTGCCTCACAGCAAGAGGTTTTCTGATTTGATTCTCGGCTGGGGTGCCTTCTGTGCGGAGTCTGCATGTCCTCCTTGCGTTTGTGTGGGTTTCCACAGGGTACTCCGGTTTCCTCCCATGTTACAAAAACATGCATCTGGAGCGTTTCTCCCCGGGCCTCCGCTGAAAATCGGCTTTGTTCCAAGTCAGACTTTTCCGGTTAACAAATAATAAATAAATAAATAAAACATAGGCACATCTACATTTATATAAAAGTAATCAAACTGTATTAACAAGTCAGACTTCTGCCGAGGAGCTTGTGTAACTTACTGTGCTCTGTAGTCGGTGTACTTTAATAGGCAGGGGTCTGTTCTCACTTCAATCAACTGTGTGTGTGTGTGTTTTTGTCTAGACAGCAGAGCAGATGTGTTTATCCTACAGGTGTCTCCAATTACATAGACTGCCAGTATTTTGATACTTGCTCAAGGCTATTTCATACAGGCCTTCCAACCTTTTGTCTCCCAGATGGCCTGCTGATGTCATCTATTAAGTTCACTTGCACTTCTCTATAAGTCAGACTTGAGCTATGTCACTTGTGTAAAGTACTGTATTCTGCAGTCTGTGTACCTAAATAGGTAGAGATTTGATTCTCATTGCAGTCAAGTGTGTGTGTGTGTGTGTGAGTGTGTGTGTGCGCATGTGTGTTTGCATGTGTAAACTGTTGCTTGACATTACAGATATCATTCTACACCAGCATGTGGGACACTTTTCTACTCAACATACACTGCTGATGTCATCAGCTATAAAGCATTGTCTGACACACTCCAAGTCGGACTTGAGCTACGGTGCATGCATAAAATACTGTGTTCTGTAGTCTATGTACTTAGAAAGGTAGGGGTGCTATTTTCAACGCAGTCAAGTGTTTGTGTGTGTGTGTGTGTCTGGGTGTGTCTGTGAGCTGTTGCTTGACATTAGAGAGAGCATTTTATACCAGCATGTGTGACACTGTTATCCTCTCCTCAACAGACACTGCTGATGTCATCAGCTATAAAGTGTTGTCTGACACACTCCAAGTCGGACTTGAGCTGTGGAACTTGCATAAAGTACTGTGTTCTATAGTCTGTGTACTTAGATAGAGAGGGGTTCTGTTCTCACTGCAGTTGGCTGGGTATATGTGTGTGTATATGTGAGCTACTGCTTGACATTACAGACAGCATTTTACACCAGAATGTGGGACATTGTTGTCTTCTCCTCAACAGACACTGCTGATGTCATCAGCGATATCACATTTTTGGATAAGCAGTACTCCCACCTGGGCAGCATCAGGCAAATGTTGCTTCATCCTATACAATAAAGTTTACAGTGACAGGGCTTTCAGTCTATCCACATACAACTTGGCATGGTGTGTAGGCCCCATGTTATCTTGCTGAGAAAGCCCTGTGGGCTCTCCAGTTGCTACATGTATCTGGTGAGGTACATGTAAAAAAGAGGACTATACTCTATTAATGATGTGATGAGGTTTGACTACAGTGCTGTCGTACAATCCTAAGATACCAGTAAGATGGCATGACTTAGGATGTGCACAACATATGCTTTCAATAGCAGTGTGGACAGTTGATGTTCAAAGTTCAGATTGCTATCTAAATGTGCTCCCACAGCTTGTATCACTGTGTTTCTGCAGAGCAGGACTGTTGACAATGCTGTGATTAACATGGACCAACACTTTTCAGACAGACAAACATTGCAAACAGACATTTCTGCAGTTATTTGTAGATCATGTGCCTTTGTCACCATTCAGTTGTGTGTTTTAACTCCTCCTGTACTATGTTATCATCACCATTGGTGGACTCAGTAATTGCACACAATATGCAAGACTCAACAAACTCTGTACGGCAAAGGAAATATACTTTAGCTTGAACTGTCAGAGAATATAATTCAAACAGTGAAGGGCCAAGCACAGATACCTGGTGTTTGCCAGTGGTGACAGCTCTACTGGCACAGGTTGATTCACCAACTTTCAAATGATGTGTTCTATCAGTGAGCCAAGTGTTTACCCATCAACTGATGCAAGGTTTAATCCCTAGCTTGGGGTTTTTCTCAATGATACCTGTGTGTGTGATTGTGTGAAAACCCTAGACTTGATCACAGTAGGCACTGTCTTACATTCATCCAGGGCTATCACATGGAATCAATTTACTATGACAACATTAAACAACAAAAGGCTGATAAAACTTGTTCCTTACAAAGTAATACCAGCAAGAATATTCCAGATCAGCAGGATAAAGAAATAAAAATGTTTTTATTAAAAACACAAATCCACACGAGTCTTAAGTGTTTTCGTCCTATATAAAGAAACTTCATCAAATACAATATCTATACTCCTTCCTTTTATACTTTGTACCACAATTAGTTTCAATAAACTAATCAATCAATTTACTTTTTTTCTTGAACAACCACACTTTCCCTTATTGGAATTCACATTTCAAAAAATCAGTTGGTGTATCTAACAATATTCCACTGACAAAGTATTAATTAATTTTTTAAAATGCACCTTTCTAAAAATCCTACGACACGTTTTAGATTAAGACATCAGCTTTCTCCCTTTATACAGGTGTAATGGAAACTTGGTTGTTGAGCCCTAGTGGTAATGTGGCATTTAGCCTCAACTGCCACATTAATTCCCCCTTTATAAGAAGGCTTTGCCAATCACCACCCCTAGGGTTAATTTTCACTCTCTTAATTCCAAATGAAAAATGTTTAAATTTTTCACATGTAATAGAATGTCTGCATAGGGCATTTGAGTCTTTCTTTTTATTTATACCATACAGGTGTTCGTATATTCTCATTTTTAGTGCCCTTTCAGTTTTTCCTACACAGAAGGCTGTACAATTTTCACACCTAGCTAAATAAACTATTTTACTTGTTCCGCAATTTCCACAAACAAAACCCACCCTACTTTGTAGCTTGGCCAGTACCATACATTTGTCTTTTACCGTATAACTGCACTGACTGCAACAGCCACAGGGCACAGTCCCCTTATTTACTACATGAGGAACCTCTCCACTAATAAATCTTTATTTTTTTTTTCCAGTCTTGTTGGAGAACACAGGTCCCTGTCCCACTATTCCTTAAATCTCTTTGCTAACTCTGAAAATGTTCCAATTCCTTTTTACAATTCCATGATGTGGTTAGAATACTGGCTGTGGTCTAGTATTAATTCTTTTTCATATTGTTCTTTCTGGGGGGCTTCATTTGTCCTTCCTTCCACCATTAAGATATGGTATTAGTATAATACAGACAGACAGTATCAACACATACCAAAAACTGTTGCCACAGCCATGACAACACCTGTACTAACGAGACACATGGAGGGATTTATTGAATCAGGAAACAGACACATCACCAAAGTATAATGTGGATATCACACTCTATAATCAGACCTACAGGTATGTGACCTGTGTCCTGTGGTAGAAAGAAAGTGGTATATCCACCAGCAACTGGTAACACAAGTACTGGGTATGTGAAGGACATGCACATCAGAGGCCATAATAACTTCATGGTTCTCAGACTTGATCAGTACAATAACTGTGTACAATGCACCCTTCTTCATGTATCTCCCTACCTATCTTCCAGTGATGTACAATAGATGTTTACCACCTTTGTCACAGTACACTGTCGCACAGCTTACTGGCCATACATAGGTATTCTTTCTGGTGAACATACATAACTGTCTGATGGTGCGGAACAACAATAGGTTCATAGGTGTCTACTAGACTAACAACCACGAGGCACTTTTTAAGCCTAGTCATGCATCCCAAATCTCTGACAAATTCTGACACCCTTTGTAAGTTTGTAAGCAAGGGCTTGGGAGATTAAACATTTACAAACAGGGGCTTGGCAGATGAAACATTTGCAAGCAAGTTCCTGGGAGATGAAATATTTGCAGGTTGCCTGCGTCCATCAGAGACATAGGTGCCAAACCAGGGATGAATGTCCTCTTCCCCATCCAATTGTCCAAGTTGCACTTGAATTGGGTTAGGGACGAACTCTGCTTTACATAGATGGGGAGCCTGCTCCAGAGACAGGGTAGTCTCTGGGATACATACCTGTGTCCCCAGCAGGTCCTATTTATATCACAGGCGCAGTTTAAGTCCTTAGAATGGGTAATTCTTGTGTTGTCTGTTTTGTGGATATGCAGAAGGTCTATCAAAGTGGGGTCTGACAATGCCCTGTATTGTCATGCATAGATCTCCCCTCAATAGCCTGTAGAAGGCAGACTACAGGTATAGGGCCTTGAGGTGGACTGCACCAGGACATTTTACTTACATCCTGTATTCTTTTAGTGACGAACTTCTGTGGATGTTACAAGTGTTGGATATGCCAAGTTAGGTACATATCAAAGGGGTACTGTACTCAATGATAGGTCTGATGAATGCAGAATACAATGGAACAACTTCCTTGGACCAAGATGCCATACCTTTATTTATAAGTTGCACAGCACAGAATGATTTCTTCACTATTGCAGGCACGTGTTGGTCAAAGCCTAGATTACTGTTTATGTGTGTCAATAACTACTGGGTCAACTCTAAAGGGTGTGTTGTCAATATGATAGCTACCAGGGGAGGAGGATTTCCAGAAAGATATTACGGATTTCTTGCCATTCACTTTTAGTCCATGGTAATGACACCAGTTATTTGTTTGTGACAGCCCTTCCTGGAAAACATTTGTGTCAGTGTAAGATTCAATCATAGCTCCTAATTTGCAATCATCTGCAAATGTAGTTAGCCAGAGACCGTTGACATTGGCCTTGACTTCAGAGATGTAAGTTCCAAAAAGGAGTGGTCCAAGGACAGATCTCTGACTGACCGTTCTGTAGAGGTGGACTCCCCAGTTCAAACTTCATGGGTTCTGTCTGTCAGGCAGTTGACTATCCACCGGGTGATATATGAGTTTGTACCTAACCTCTGGAGTTTGTCAATAATTCCCAAGTGGGTTATTGTATCATATGCTTTGGCCAGGTGAAGGTAGGCAGTGTGAACCATTTTGCCCTTATCCATCACTTTTGTGGCCTTCTCAAAGAGGTCCACCAGGTTGAGTAGGCATGTCCAGCCCTCGATGAAACCAAACTGGGTTGGGTCCAGTGTCTGGAGGTTTACTATATCACTACTAATTATTTCCATGATAATTCTCTTCATGGCATTCCATATAAGACTAGTGAGACTTATGGGTCTGTAGTTTCCAGGGTATGTATTTGGGCCACCTTTGTGCATAGAGATGGCTGTTGCTGTTCTCCATTCATGAGACACAAAGCATGTTTAGAGGTTACAGTTAAACAGCAATTCCAGATGGCCTAATAGGTCATGTTTCATGCTATTTAGACGACATCCTTAGATATTGTTTGGGGCCACTGATGCATTGTTCTTTGCTTAGAGGGTGTTGTTATATCAGATGCATGTGTGCTACCTGTTCAGCTTAAGCCCTCGGAACAGAGTCGGCCTTTTTACCAGACTCGCGCCAGCCAAAAAACCCTCAAGCTAAGTCTCTACCCAGAATGCCCTTCTGCCTGTTATCTCAGATAGAGTTTGCTAGCAAAGGAGAAGTAAAGCCGAGGCCACTTCTGCGCAAACACCCTAGGACACCACTTTGACCCAAAGCATCCCCCAGGAGCCTTTGGAGGGGGAAGGAGGGTGGAAAGTGAATGAAAGAAGATAAACAACACAGATGGAACATTATGGTAAGACATAACTTCTTTATCTGATGTTGTTACTCTTCTTTCCATTCATCACTGATGGGACAGAATCCCAAGCTACCTTGAGGTCCATGGGCAGCCCTTATGGAAGAACATTCCTGAGTACCATTTATCTGAAGGCAGCTCTCCCTCTGGAGACCAAGTCTGATTTGTAATGATTGATAAAGGTATGAGGCTTAGCCCAAGTAGCTGCTGCGCAGATGTCATCCATGGAAGTCCTGGAATGGAAAGCTACAGATGTTGCCATAGATCTAGTGGAGTGAGCTTTAACTTTTGGCATAGGTTCATTACTGAGGGAATAGATGAAACGTATGCAGTCCCTTAGCCATTTTGATAATGTAACCTTGGAAACAGCCACTCCCATTCTGGGCCCAGAAAATGAGATGAAATACTGTTCAGATTTACGGATAGGTTTGCTCCTGTCTAGGTAAAATCTCAATTGTCTATGTATGTCTAAGGAGTGAAGGCAGTACTCTTCAATACTGGCAAAATTCGAAAAGAACACTTTTAGATCAATGGTCTGGTTTATGGAGATTTCAGAAACAACTTTGAGAAGGAAGGCTGGATTCGTCCAAAGTGATACTCTGTCTTTATGAAAGACAAGACTTGATACACAATCCCTGCAGCTCTGAGACCCTTCTGGCAGATGTGATGGCTACCAAGAACAAGGATTTCCAAGACAAAAACCTTAGGTCATACTTCGCTGCAGGTTCAAAAGGTTTTTGAGTCAAAGATTAAAGGACTACAGTGAGGTTCCATGGTTCCACGGGCTGTCTGACAGGAGGCCTGATATGAGAGGTCCCCTTGAGGAAGACCTTGCAAATGCGTAAAGAGATAAGAGGGGTGCCATCTATACCATTGTGGAAATTAGAAATTGCTAGATGTACTCGTACAGTAGAGGCAGAGGCTTCATTATCAAAACACTTAGCCAGGTATTGAAGCACTGCAGTTACTGGAGCCGAATACAGGTGTAGCATGTTATCCTTGGACCAGATGGAGAACCTTTTCCATTTATCCTGATATAGTCTTCTGGTGGATGGTTTATGAGAGGCCAGAATTATGTCTTGAACAGGCGAGGAAAGATTAGCTTGCCTGGTGACTAATAGAAGTAGAGAAACTATGCTGTCAGCTTGAGACTGCACAGATTTGGGTGACTCAACCCTTGGGGGTAAGTAATCAGATCTAGCAGATGGTCCAGAATCCTTGGTGGGCATACCATGTGAGGCTGAAGGAAGGGGAACCAAACTTGTCGAGGCCAGAATGGAGATATGAAGATCACCTTGCATCTCAACCGAAGAGCTTTCTTTAGAAACTGTGGAATCAGGGGGATGGAAGGATAAGCATAAAGAAGTCCCGTGGGCCAGTCGTGGATTAGAGCATCCCTCGGTGACTCCCCCTCTGGGGGAAGTAGGGCGAAATTGCTGCTGCACTTGTTGTTTGATGGGGAGGTGAAAAGGTTGTAGCAAGGCTGGCCCCAGTGGCTGAAGATTTCTGTTGCTACCTCGGGGTTGAGAGTCCACTCGTGAGGCATGAGGCTGCATCTGCTCAATTTGTCTGCAATCACGTTGGAGCTCCCCAGGATATGCGTTGCTATCAGAAAGCATTTGGAAGCTATCGCCCACTGCCAAATTCTCGTGGCTTCTCGACATAGGGGGGTAGGACTTGGTTCCTCCTTGCTTGTTGATATACCAGACCACTGACATATTGTCTGACTGAATCGCAATTGTCCCAGAAGGGAGAGCCAAATGAAAGGCATGCAATGCTAACAGCACAGCTCTCAGTTCCAAAACATTGATATGCAGGTGGGCCTCTGAGGTGGTCCATGTGCCTTGGACTGTCTTTCCCTGGAAATGCCCCCCCCCCACGCGATCAGGGAAGCATGTGTGGTCACAATGGTTCTGGGCTGAGGGGATTGAAATGGGTGAATCCAAAGTTCTACGTCTGGCCTCATCTATCAAAGAAGTCCTGTTTGCAGGAGTTGGTTATTCGAATCTGGTAACAGAGGGGGTGATAGTTTGGAAACCAGTGACAATGAAGTCGCCATTGCAGGATCCGCATATGTAGCTTTGCTAGAGGCACTATCGGGGTAGAAGCTGCCATAGAACCTAGGAGCTGAAGAACTTTCCTTGCCGAGACTTTTGTTTGACAGACTATCACTTGGAGCTGAAGCCTCAATCAGTGGAGTCTGTGAATTGGGAGTGATACCAGACAGGACTGAGTATTGAACACTGCTCCAATGAACTCTGTAGAGGTAAGGTTTGACATCTCCCAATGTATCGTTATTCCCAACAATTCTGCCAGAGAGAGAGAGAGAGAGTATAATGAGTGCTGTTACCAGAAGATGCTTGGAGGGGGCGGTGAGGAGCCAGTCGTCCAGATATGGAAACACCCGGAATCCTTTTAGTTTCAAGTGAGCTGTTACCACTGCCATGCATTTCATGAAAACTCTGGGGGCTGTAGACAGACCGAATGTCAGGGCATGAAATTGATAATGACTGGCTCCTAGCTGGAAGCGAAGCAGACTCCTGGAACATTTGTCCATCTTGATGTGGTAATACCCATCCAGGAGATCTATTGAGCACATCCAATCGCCTTCTCTTAAAAAGGGAAGAATGGACTGAACCATGACTATCCGGAATTTGGTTTGGGTGACAGACTTGTTTAAGCTGCTGAGATCTAAAATGGGTCTCCAGTCCCCTGTCTTTTTTGTCACCAAAAAGAATCTCGAGTAAAATCTGGATTCACGCTGTTCTGGTGGGACGGGGTGGACGACTCTTTTTTTGAGACAGCTTTATAATCTCTGAAGCTGCTTCTTCCCTTTGACTGGGTGGAATGTCAGGAAGTTTTCTTGGAAGGTTTGGCTGATAAGAAAGGAGAATGGTGTAATCTCTGGTGATGATACTCTGCACCCAATGATAGTTACTAATGGATTGCCAGGCAGCTTGGTGCAGAGAGAAACGACCCCCGACTACTTCCAGAGGTAAGCAATCAGGCTGCTCCTCTGGAGCACTGGTAAGGCTGTCCAGCAAAGGAATCCCTGGAGCCTTGGTTACGAGGACTCCCTCTGCCTCTGTAGGGGTGTCCTCCGGAATTGTTACTCCATCTGCCCCTGAGGGTATCACCACGTGCAGCATGGAAAGGACCCTGAGATTTTTTGTGCCACATTTTTCCACTCCTCTGATTCCTGGAGAAGGTACTTTGAGGATTGGAAAACCGTAGGCCTATGAGAGACAGGGTCTTTCTGTCTTGCTCGCACCTTGGCTAGCATGTCCTTCACTTTGGAGCCAAAAAGGGATGAAGCTTCGATGAAAGCATTCTATGAAAGGAAGACTTGAAGGGCTCCGCGAGGTCACAAATGTGCATCCAGGCATGATGCCTCATGACAATGCCTGAACCTATACAACCTATACAATGCTCTAGCCGCCCCTTCGATCGCAAGTGAAAGCAACCTCATGGACGAGTTGGCTATCGATTCCACGGTTGCGAGCTATGAGGCCACTTTGTCCCTGAACACATCAGCCAACTGCCCTGTGAGCGTCCAGGACAGTTCGTAGATCAAGTCCCTCTGGAGCCTCATAAAATGTGCCATATAATTCAGGGACCATATAGCACAGGTCCCTGATGCAAAAACATGCTTCCCAAGTCTGTCCACCACCAGGGACTCATTGTTGGGCAGATGGACAGTGGGACTTTCCTCAGCCAAGTCCATTTTCGTGGTCACTGCCATCACCATAGCATCAACTGGTAACCCTTTGGACCGATGTGGGTTCTCCTTGGGAGGGGAAAGAATTTAGTCTGGTCTCCGAGGGATCGCCTCAATGGAATCAGGGTTCTTCCAAGCATGCTGCATGACAAGCTCATTGGCAGGCGGGGTCACCCAAGAGGTAGAAGGCTGGGCGTGGAAAGCCTGTAGGAACACGGACTCCTCAGACGAAAGGTTGGAGGGCTTCCAGTCACCTCTCTGCTTAAGCATTTCCAGGATGTCTCCGAAGGAGCCATCATCAGGAGGTAACCGCGGGGACCCTTCACCATCATCTTAAACCATGTCTTTAGTTAAGGACTCCTCAGGTGAGTCCATGTGCTTCCTCCTGCATGTCCTCTTTCAAAGGGGCTCCTCAGTGAGGGTCTCTGAGGAGGACTTGGAAGAGCAGGCACCCTGAACAGGGGTATCCTGCAGCTTTTCTGCCCTGCGTCCTGGAGAGGTGGCCTGTGAATGCTATATCTCAGGGAGCAAAAATTGGGGTTCTGACATCAAAGGAGTGCTGCCATAAGCAACAGCCCTCTCCATCGCGTGGAAGGTAGGGCCTCCTGAAGAGGGATGGGAGCCCGGAACCAAGAAAGACAACCTCAGAACCGAGGTCATACCCTGCTCCGACGAACCTGCCACCACAAGCAGGATCAGTGCAGACACGGCTATTGGCATTGAGGATGGAACTGAGGCGAAAGACAACTCCGTGCCCCAGGCTAAAGCGCCCGTCCCCCCAATACCCAGATGGAGGAAGGACTGGTTCCACAGGAACCGAAGACCAAAGGGGTAAATTCGGAGCCAGAGTGAGACGCACTGTAAGCGCTGAGGTGATGGGTTCTAAGAAGGATGTCGGAGCAGAAGGCTTCAGAACCGAGATGGTAGAAGGAGGAGTGTAAGATGAAGTCCATTGATAAGTCAACTCAAGTCCTGCAGGTGGATGGGTCTTAGAAAGTGTGGGTGTCCCTCTGGCTAACAACAGCTGGTCCAAAAGACGCACCACGTTGTGTTCAGACAGGCTCCTGGTGGATCTAGTGGATACTCTGGATGGACAGTCAGGACGTTCAATGAAGAGGCTATACGCTTGGTCCAGAAACGTATCTACGGAAGGGGAGTATCGGGTCTGTGGTGCAAGGTCTGCCAGCATCGAAGTCTCAAGTTTCGAGACCAGGAGTAAAGGGGTCAAATCCAATGAAGTCGGTACAATGCTTAGTGCTGAAGTGGCACTTGGAGCCAAAACGGTCGGTTCCAAAATGGTAACTAATGAAGTAGTCGAAGGTGTGCCCTGAGCCGAAGTGGCCACAGGTGCCAAAGTCGAAACAGGCATAGTAAGGTCTATAATTGGTACCGAAGGCAGGACCAGTGCTGAAAATGGCGCTGGTATCGAAGGTTTCGAGATGCTCGGAGTCAAGTAAGATGGAGCCGTAGAGGCAGATTTATGCTCCGAAGACAACTTTGGGACCTTTGATTTCACAGGCTTTCCCTGATTACCCGATGGTGAGGAGGGAACTGAGTGGGACCTCTTTTTGTTATTAGTAGGAGGGGTTGAGACTTCCATCGCAGAAATGGCCTCTGAAAAAGGAGACTTAGTAACCCTTTCAGAATCAGTTTATTTTTGCGCTCATTAAGAGTGTGTTGACTGAAACTCTGATAAATGTCACACGGAGGCTGCACTGAAAGGTGGAGCACTCCCAAACAGTATACACAGTCATTGTGAAAATCACTTAGGTAACTTGCCATTACATGAAGCATAATGCTTAAAACCTGAATACCCATCTAATCCGACATCTTGGTAAAGAGACACCACAGGCCAACAGTATAACCCAATTAGTCAAACACCGTTCAAAGAATTCACAATTATAGCAATACAGTGATACATAGAGAAGAAAGAAAACACCTTACTAAAACCCAAAGCTAATAGGTTAAACAGGAAAGACAATACCAGCTATGGTATTAAAGGAATACCACAAGGGTAAGGGAGGAAGGGCCTTACCAACAATGGTACATGAAAGTTTACCAACAGTAACAACGGGTAGAGCACAGAAGAAGAAAAAACAAGGTCAGACAGAAGAAAACACACCAGAAATACTATTCGCTCAATAAAATATGAAGATATCAAAAATTTTCCACACAAATATCCAATATAGTTCCACTTAGTTGAGAGCTCGTCTGAAACGCGGCTTTAGGGCTATGCGGCAAACAAGATCTGGGGTAACAGGGAGAAGGGCATTCTGGGTAGAGACTTAGCTCGAGAGTTTTATGGCTGGCGCGAGCTTGGTAAAAAGGCTGACTCAGTTCCGAGGGCTCGGAACCAAACCCATCAGTGATGAATGGAAAGAAGATTAACAACATCAGATTATAATTTCTATTTTGCCTAGAGCAGTTAATGTACCTTACAGAATAATATGTAAATTCTGTCCAAGTTTCTACAAATGAATTCACATCTTCCATACCAAATATTTTCATAAACTTCTTCAGAAATCTATCCTCTTTTGCTATATATTCCCTTCTAGATCCCCATGATACAGCCTTACTACTGAAAATTGAGTTCTAGCCTTACTACTGAAAATTGAGTTCCAGTCCCCTCCTATAAGTAACATTCCCTGCAGATAGCTGATTATTTTCCAAAAATGTTCTTAAGCCCTACAACAGCAGGTTTTGGTGGAATATAAATACAAGACAGCACAATTCTCCTCCCTTGCCAATAACCCCTACCTTACTACCACAAATCTTCGGGTTCCTATGACGTCATCAAACTTTTACACGTTTGAACCATATATGGTCAAGACCATATGTTCAAATTTTTAAAAGTTCGAGCTTGTGAATGGAAATCTCCATAGACAGAGGTTTCCATTTTATTTATTATTTATTTATTTTTTATTTGTTAACCGGGAGGGTCTGACTGGACATAGGTCCATTTTCAGCGCAGGCCCGGGGAGAAAAGCTCCATGTTACATTATTAGCATTTATACATTTCTAAGTGTTCTTAATGGCATATTTAGGTGTTACAATATATCAAAGTAGTACAAAAATGAAAAGTCACACTGCATGTAATGCAGCTAGTAAAACAATTAGTAGATGACTAAAATGATTTTTTTCTCAAATACATTCTCATTCACATATACATTTATACATTCACATTCGCATAGACATATATACATATATATGTGTGTGTGTGTATATATATATATATATATATATATATATATATATATATATATATATATATATACATATATATATATATATATATGTTCACACCCACACATCAAAAAGTATAGGTACTAAGGTAAGACCAAGATGAGAAGATGAGTAGATCTAATAAGGTATATACATTTCTGAGACAGAGATTGCATCCTTTATCAGGTAAGATTTAATAGTATACAAGTGTTGGTATGTTTTACCCTATTATTCTGATGTTGAAGTTTGGAGGTAAGTGTAAACATATTAGCAAGGCTATGCAAGGAAAGTGTTAGAGAGTAGCAGAATCGTTACAACTGTGCATAGTTATTGTTTACCTTGGGGAGTAGCAAGAGCAAAGCCAATTGTTTGAATAATGGGATTTCGGGAGGTATTTGAATTGGGTACTAGAAGTAGTGGTAGTTATATGGCTTGGGAGTGAGTTCCAGTTTTGGGCTACTGTGCAGGCAAAGAGACTTTCCTGCTTCATTTTTATGTTTAGTTACATGAATGAGGTTTTGGCTGCTAAATCTTAGGGCTCTAGTGGTAGTGTAGGGCTGAATTAGTTGCTGGAGTGCAGGTGTTTTCTCATGGTAGTAGTAGAGCGTATGTGCTACTGAGACTTGATTAAGTCATAGTAGCTGAGGAAGCTCCAGCCACTTGAGTTGCATTAGGGTAGGACAGTGATGGGACCTATACGTGGAGTCTGTAGCAAACTTGGCAATCTTGTTATAACATGATTCCAGTTTGCGAAGTTCGGTAAGGTGAAGATTAGTTAGGATAGGGGAGGCATAAAGAAGGATGGAAAGGAGGTGGGTTCTTGCAATAGTGGCTTTGGTCTGTTTAGTCATGAACTGTTTGTTTCTAAAGAGGAGTCCTAATTTTCTGCTCAACTTTTTGATGGTTTGTGCTATGTGGATATCAAATTTCAGGTGATTCTCAATCTCTACTCCTAGTAGTTTTGTGTGGTTTGTTGTTGAGATTTGAATATTATCTTTGGAGTTTATGATGAGGTTATAGTTTAAGGTAGGTGATCTGACAGGGCTAAATGGGATTAGTTTTGTTTTCTTGGGATTAAGAAGTAGTTTTATGTTAGAAAACCGAGTTTCAGCTAGAATAAAGTTATTTTGGGTAAGGGTATGCAGTTCCTTAAAGCTGGGGGCAGCACATACTATGGTGGTGTCATCAGCATACTGTACTACTGAGGCAGTGGGCAATGAACAGATGTCATTAGTGAAAACAGAGAACAACAGCGGGCCAAGGATTGATCCTTGAGGGACTCCTATGGATATTGGTAAGAGGGAGGACAGCTTTTCTTGCCAGAGGACTGCTTGTTGACGTTCTGATAGGTAGCTGTTGAACCACAGTATAGTGGAAGCATACATTTAGACTAGATAGAGTATTGAGGAGCATATTGTGATTAATCATGTCAAAGGCTTTTGATAGGTCCAGGAAAATGGATGATACGAAAAGGCCTTTGTTTCTGTAGTGGTTGACTGTGTTGGTGAAAGATAGAAGAGCGGTGTTGGCACTATGGGAGGGTTTAAAGCCATGTAGTTTGTTTTGTTGGAGGCACTGCATTAGTTGCACATGAACAACTCTTTCTACATTTTTTGATAAGGGGGATAGTATGGCTATTGGGCGATAGCTGGTCAGCTCTAAGCAGTTGCCTCCTTTGTGTAGAGGAACAATGTGGGATGTTTTCCATAAGGTAGGTACTTTGTGTTCTGAAATTGACCTATTTTGAGAATTGACACTGGATATGATATGGCCTCTGCTGATATTTGAAGGAAATCTGCAGGACGTTTATCGGCTGCTAGTGTGGTTGGTTTTAGCTTCTTAAGGAGGTTTGAAATCCTTTTAGTGGACACTGGTTGCAGAAAAAGCTAGAGGTGTTGTTATTTGCATTACTGTTGATTGTAGTGGATGACTATATTGGAGTGCCATAGTTTTTTGTGTACTAGCTAGGTTTTGTACTGTTTCTGTAAAGAATTTATTAAATTGGCTAGGAATATTGTCTTGGTCGTTTGGCAACACAGGGGTTGGAGTGGACGCTTTCCCAGGCTGAAGTAATCTGTTTATGGAGGCCCAGAATTTTTGCAGGTTATGAGTATATTTATCCTGTAGGTTTTTGTACTAGTTGGTTTTGTCAAGTTTAGTCTCTTGGCTTTATTACGTAGTTCTATGTACTTTTGTCTTAGAGTAGTATTTTTATCTTTTTGAGATGCTCTCCAGATTTTGTCCCTTTCTTTCACTGTATCTTTGGTAAGCCATGGGGCATGGTAGGTCTTTGGCCTAATAGTTCTGGAGGGTGCACGATAGTCTAGGATTACTAGGAAGGTGGAGTTAAAATACTGTACAGCTTTGTCGAGAGGTAGCTGCTTGAGGGGGACCAATTGCAGCAATGTAGTGCCTTATTAAAGTCATTGGCTATGAAGTTTTTTTTGTTACATATTACTCTGAGGATAGGTAGGTTAGGGAGATGGTGGGATCTATTCCTTATTAGGTAGGTGGGCTGATGGTCACTTAGACCATCAGGGAGACAGCCTGATTGTTGTACAAGAGAGGGGTGCGATACCAGAATCCAATCCAAAATGGACTGACGTTTGGATGTTTTGTCAGTCCTAGTGGGGGTAGTTATTATTTGAGTGAACCCATGGAGGTTGATGTGATTGGAGGGATAGCGGCTGGAGCAGTTGACCCAGTCTATGTTAAAGTCACCTAGTAGTATGGTTTCATAAGGGAGGGAGTTTGAGAACCAATTTAACAAGTTTTCCATTATAGGAATGTTATTACCTGGCGGGAGGTATGCATCTGCAATGATAATTTGTTTCTTGGTGTTTAGTATAAATTTAGCAAGGATAAGTTCTATCTCATTGATTTTGTGGGTATTATAATCAAGTAGTTCCAGGGTGAGGTGATTTTGAAATAGTATTGCTACACCTCCACCCTTTTTCCCTATTCTGTCTCTACGTATGATATCATATCCTGGGGCTATGATCTTATTGTTGTGGTGATCAGGTGTGAGCCATGTTTCTGTTAGTACCACTATGTCAGGTTTATACAAGGCTAATAAGGCATGCGGGTCATTAATTTTGTTCAGTCTGCTTCTTATGTTTGCATTTAGAAAGAGGAGACATGATTTGTATTTGTAGTAGGGGGGATTTGGTATCTGTATTTCAGCTTTTTCAATTGGGATGGGCCCAGGGTTTGGGTCTAGGTCTCCACAGCAGGAGAGTTTTTGCAGTATGTTTAGATAGAGTTTGGTTAGTTTGTCAAGAATTTTAGATAACTTGTTGTACAAGAGGGATGGGGTTTGAAAGGAGGTAGTGTTGGGTGTTATAGGAAAGTTTTTTAGTAGTGCGGGGGTTAGCTATGGGTTCAGTTTGCCATGGGGGTGGTATAGTGATATGTAGTTGGGTGTGGTAGGAAGAAAGAATGGAGAGCAGAAGTATGATGGAGATTGCTGTTGGGTAAAGTAGTATTTTTAGTAGAAAGGTACTTTTTAAGCTGAACATGTTAGATTTGGTGAGGACAGCGTTTATTATGTGATATCCTTGGGTGTTTTATTATGGGTGTGGTGGTTATAGTTTATGTTGTACTTGATTGGTGTGGTATAATAGGATAATTGGGAAGGTGTAAATTGCTGGTGGGCATGGTGTTTGACTATCAGTTGGAATGATCTAGGGGTGGGTGGGAATGGGGGTGGGGTAGGAGAGCAAAGTGAGCCCAAGCGCTAGCGAGGGCAAATGGAGCGGGTTAGCACTGTCCTGGAAGAGGTACGGTGATAGAAAAAAAAAACAATCAGTGAGAGGCTTTTCAGCAGGACAGACATTATCTCTCTTACGGATTAAGTCCTTTTATTTTATTTTGCACAAGGCTATGGAAGAGGGTTTAACATACAAGAAGCTGGAAGCAAGACTGGGGAGGGGGGAAAATGTATACTACACTGTAAGCAAGGCTAGGAAGATAAGTGGGGTGATAGAGGGGGGAGAGGGGAGCTCTTGGGTCAGGGTTGGGTGAGTGAGTCTGTGTGGCTGAAGTAGATTGTGTGAGAAGGTATAGAAAGTAGTAAGAATATAGGGGATAAACCGGAAGTGACTTTGGTGGAGAGATAAGACAGCATGGATGGGCAGATAGGAAGGGAGCTAGGAGGACAAGTAGAGAGCTTGAGGTGAGGGGTTGGGTACACAGAGATGTGTTTCAGCTGACCAGGTACAATAGCTAAAAAAAAAAAAAACATACTAGTATGCTAGGAGGACTGGGTATTTTCTATATAGTTAACACATACTTTGCTTTGGTTTACTAGCACAGTTGCTGGAGAGGATTCACAGAAGTTCAGAACTCAGGGGGTGGGTGCTCTTCTCTTACTTGGTTCAGGTTTGTAAGACATTAATATTGGAGCCTGGGACTTCAAAAACAGTAAGGGGGATTATCAGAAAGTATCATGCTCCCCCTTTAAATACCATGCCCTTACTGTACCGCAAATGCAGTTTCCACACTCGAAATTATATGAAGCAAAGTGATAACCCAATATTCAATATATCCAACTGCCACTACCGATGCTCTGGGTAACTAACTTCATCTCCACGTTCACTCGTGACACCTACTTCACTAAAGAGAGAGCCACCAAAGCGATACTTCATCCACAGTTATCAATGGCAGTGCGAATGCTCGGATAAAATCCTTTCAGCAGCAAAACCAATGCACCCTGCTTGAAACAAACTTCCTCCAATAAATGAAAAAGATACAACAGACGCTCCCGCTTACTCCTTGCAAACCCTCTCTTCAATGTGGTACGATCTCGGAGTTGGTATATTTAAGTAGCGCGAGGCGTGGGGGGCTGGGTGCAGGGGTGGGGCTTGCCCCCATGCTTACAACAGTTTATTTTGTTGTCTGTTGTTTTTATTTTTTTTAGGTAGTCAAAGTTATGTAACTTCGAACATAATGGTTCGACCATTAGGTGTTCGAAGTTACTTAACTTCGACTATGTGATATAGACCCAAAATATATTACCATTATTGTATTTTTATCTCTTCTATCACTATTAGAGCTCCTCTAGCAATTAGCATATTTACTCCCTTTTTTTCTTTGTCACTGATATTCTGATGAACATCCACTCTGAAATTCTTTGTCAAATTCACATGCTCATTTCTTTCTAAAAGTGTTTCCTGCCATTTGCACTCCACACTTGTTAATACAGTATATTTCAGTATTCTTTTTTTTTTCTCCATATCTGTATAGCCATTTTTGCTCCAAGATAGTATGGATAACATAGCCATTATGATAAAAACCTGCTAACACCTATTATACATGTCAGGTCTTTTTATATGTATTTTCATCTTTTGTGGCACATGCTCACACTAATGTTTGCAGGCTGATCTTTTATGCAATGGTTTCTTTTCATCACCATCGGAAACTAGGTCACATTTTAAGACTTTTTTTTTGTTTAATGAAAATCCTCAAACAAAAACTTGAATACATTTTTAAAACATCCCATCCCCTATTAACATAAAACAAACATGCAAAATTATATACAGCTTCAAAAATATATTTTAATCCTCCAGATACAAACAATTGCCTCCAAATCGACAGGCATAGGAATTATCTACTTTAAAATTAAGATTGTCCATGCTAAAGGGCATGCTACAGCCTGTGTTTCCACTTACACTAATTATTGCCTGTTCTTTTCTTATTTCTGTCCCCCTCTCAGATGTGAAAAACAACTTGTATGCTTTCAGAAAATCAAAATTATGTACTTACCATAATGATAGAGCCATCTTTTCTGTTTCTGTCTGGTTCAACATGTAGGTTATCGGATTTGACTTATATCCATTGCCATCCTTTTCTCACAGACCTCAACTCCAGAGCTCTGTCTCCTCTTTCCAAAATACACTGCCCCCCCATCTACCTTAGATTGAGTTTACCCTTCACATAGATATACAAACATGTAAGAACAACTCCAGGAGGTTAATACAGGACCCGAAGGGGAACCCAAGAAGGTCCAATCACCTGCTAACATGGGAAGCAAACCCCCCAAAAGGAGGGGGATAGAGAGAGGGATCACTGATCTGGACAGAAAAAAGAAGTTATGTCTTACCATAATGTTCCATCTGTGTTGTTGATCTTCATCTATTCTTGACTTGTGGGTGCACGGTCCCGATCTTCGGAACCAATCTGGCCGATATATAGCTCGCATCAGCTAAAATTCTCTTGAGCTGATAGTCTACCCACAATGACCCTTTCCACATTACCTCAGACTGAGTTTGCAACCATACTGAAGAAGGCACTCTCACTCCAGCTAGAAACCTTGTCCAAAGTATCTCTAACAATAAAAATCCAGGACAGGATGTCTTTCCACCAAAAATCCAAAGGTGGGGGCAGGCAGAAGGGACACAAGAATAGATGAGGATCAACAACACATATGGAACTTTATGGTAAGACATAACTTCTTTATCTGATGTTGTCAATCTTCTTCTATTCTTGTCTTGTAGAACAGAGTCCCAGCTACCTTAGATCCTGGATGGCCTTATGGAAGAATATTCCTGAGAAAGTATAGTTGTGTACACTTACCATAAATGTAGATGTTTGAGTGTATTCACTGTTGCAGTCACTTGTGGATTATTCCTGCTGGGTAGCCCTCGGCCAGCCCAAATACCAGAGTAAAGGATTTCCCTCCTGTATCGGCTGCAGGTCACTTGAGACTGATGTCAGGTCATCAGGGCTATAAAGAGAGGCAGCCAATGCCATTACATAAGTTTTTCTTGTCCCCAACCTAAAGAAGCCCTGCCAAGGTGGCCTGAAGAAGGCCAACCTGGGGTAGACCATTAGTTATGATGGAACTAAAAACAAGAACAGGGGGAAGGAGGGAGGGAAACAGGACTGCAACAGTGAATACACTTGATCATCAACATTTATGGTAACTGTACACAATTGTACTATGTTCTTCGTGTTTCACTGTTGCAGTCATCACTTGTGGGAAGATAACCAAAGCTGAAAAATAGGGTGGAAGGAAGGGAAGAAATCTTAGAATAGGGTAGCACTGCTCTAAGTGGAGGACACAATGCCCTACAGGACTGCAGAAGCAAAGCCTGCCCAGGATTTGGAGTAAATAGGCAGCAGGTAGTGTTTTGTGAAGATGTGAACAGATCTCCAGATGGGAGCTTCTAGAATACCCTTGGTAGTGACGCCTCTGAGGAAGCCAGTGGAAGTAGATGTTGCCCTAGTGGAATGGGTTCTGACAGATTTGGGAGGTATTTTCCAATGGAAGGAGTAGCAGAAATGGATGCAGTGAGATATCCATTTAGAAATGGTCTGCTTGGATATAGGCTTTCCCTCTGCCCCTAGAGTGAAGGTGACCAGCAGTTGGTCAGTATTTCTGAAGGACTTAGTCCTGTCCAACAGTATCTAAGCTGTCTGTGGACATCCAATATATGTAGAATCCTTTCTCCCCTATTTTGTGGGTTTGGAAAGAAGGTGGGGAGATGTATAGCCTGATTAAGGGTCACATTAGATACCGTCTTAGGCATAAAGGTGGGACTGGTTTTAAGGGACACCCTGTCAGCATGGAAGATAATGAAGGGCTCAATGGCAATGTGGGCCTGCAGCTCGGAAACCCTTCTGGCTGAAGTTATGGCCAGCAGGAAGGCAGTCTTCCAAGAGAGGTGCTTCATTTCTGCTGAAGCAGCTGGCTCAAAAGGAGGTAAAGTCAATTTTTCCAGTACATAGTTCAGGTCCCATGCTGGAGTGAGTGGCCTTCTGGGTAGATTGATGTGTGACACCCCTCTAAGGAATTGTTTTTACAGGGGATGGGAGAACATAGGTAGTTCTGTGGGGGAATGCGCAGAGATAGCTGAAGCATGAATTTTGATGGAGTATGGTAACGCCTTTTGCATGAACTCTGCCAGGTAATCCAGGACTAAAGTGAGAGAGACATGGGAGCTGCTAATTCCCTTAGTTTGGCACCAGGCAGTAAATCCTTTCCATTTTGCTGAGTATGTTTTCCGGGTGCTGGGCCTCCTGATATCCAAAACCTGCAAGCTCAACTGTGGCTTGATATCCACCTTTGGGGTATAAGCCATGCAGATAGGCTGAAAGTTTGCAGATTTGGATGCAGTACTGACCCCTTTTATTGTGTTAGCAGTTTGTCTGTGAGAGGCATGCTCATGGGTAGCTCTTTGGTCAGGCTGAGGAGGAAAGAGTACCAGTGCTGCCTGGCCAGTTTGGGCAAGGAAGACAGCCCTTGGCCCTTCCTCCCTGATTTTTAGAAGTACCTTGGAAATCATTGGCAAGGGAGGGACGACGTACACAAACAGGTTGCCCCAATGGAAGGGGAGAGCATCCACCTTCCAAGCTTGTGGGTGGAACGCCCTGGAGCAGAACCTGGTCAAATGTTTGTTTTCTATGGATGCAAAGAGGTCTACCTCCATTACCCCCCAAAGCTGTGTGATGCTGAGAAAGGTTTCCTTGCATAGCTGCCATTCATTGGGGTTCAGGGCACTTCTGCTGAGGTGGTCTGCCAGGGTGTTGTGCTCCCCTGGGATGTACTGGGCTATCATATGCAGTCCCATCATGGAGGAAGTCTGCCAGATGAGCATGGCTAGATGCCCCTGCTTGTTGATGTACCACCTGACTGTGGTGTTGTCTGTTTTGATCAGGAGCACTCCTGGAGTTCGGTGGACACTGAAGGCTGTTACAGCCCTGTGCACCACCATCATTTCCTTCAAGTTGATGTGCAGGGTTAGAGCCCTATGATTCCAGGTGCCCTGAGTGCACATGTCTCCTAAGTGAGCCCCCCAGTCCATGTCTGAGGCATCTGTGGTGATGGTCTGACCTTGTGGGAGGGTGACAAAAGGTAGACCGCTTTTCAGGGTATAGGTTTCTGCCCACCATACAAATTCCTTCCTTAGGCAGGGAATCAAAGGCAGCTGGTGTTTCAGTGACTGTGAATGTTGGCACCATAGGTTCCTTAGGTACCACTGCAGTTTCCTCATGTGTAGCCCGGCCAAGGGCACCAAAAGAACAAAGGATGCCATGTACCCTAGTGCTTGCAGGAACATTCTTGCTGTGAAGTGTGTCCTTCGAGCTAGCTGGGAAAAGTATAGGGGGAGAAAGCTCAGTTTTTTCTAGAGAGATGAAGGCTCTTTGGGTGGAGGTGTCCAGGAGAGCTCCCAGGAAGGTTATCCATCTTGTGGGTTGTAATTGAATTTTTTTTTTTGTTGAAGGTAAATCCCAGAGAGGATAGGAGGTTTTTGACAAAAGATAGATCCTGCAGGAGTTTTTCCCTGCTGTCCGCCTGGTTGAGGCAGTCGCCCAGATAGGGGTAAATCTGTATGCTCTTTTGTGTGCAAAAGGAAATGACAGGAGCCAGGCATTTAGTGAAGACTCTTGGAGCAGTGGATAAACCAATGGGCAGAGCAGAGAACTGAAAGTGCTCTGAGCCTGCTCTGAAGCGGAGGAAACTCCTGCAAGACTCCCTTATGGGGATATGGAGGTAGGCATCTTTCAGATCTAGGGTTACTAGCCAAGCATTTGGTGACAGCAGTGGCAATAGTTTTTGAAGTGTTAGCATTTTGAATTTTGGCACTAGGAAGGACAGATTTAATGTGGGTAGGTCTAGAATAGGGTGCTATGTGCCCTCTTTTCTGGGTACTAGAAACAACCTTGAATAAAACCCTTTTCCTGCTTTCTTTTCTGTAACTGGCTCCACTGTCCCTTAAGCACACAACTTCTGAATATGGTGGGGGGCCTCTGTTCTCTGATTTGTTGGTATGTATGGATAACCTGATAATTTTGGGTTCTCTTTGAAAGAGAAGCTGTACCCCTGGGAAATTATATTTAGGACCGAGTGATCTGTTGTGATGGTCTGCCACTTATTTATGAACAGGGATAGCCTTCCTCCTAGCCTTAGGGTGGGGTGTGGGAGGCAGATGGGAGAGGGGGAGTCATTGTGAGTCCTTATGGTAGGGAGTGGACTTGGAACTCCCTTGCCTATGAGTGGTGGAGGTCCACTGTCTTGGCCACTGCTGGCTTTGATGCTGCTGCCTGGAGGATCTATTTCTGCATCCTTTCCTTTGGACAGTTTTGGTTTGGGAAGGAAAGGACCAATGCTTGGGGGGAAGGTACCTACTGAATTTGGGGGGGGTTGTACCTGCAGGAAGTCGTAGGTTTGCCACCTTTTAAGCATGCCAAAGTGGGACTTGAGGTGTGTGTGGCCAATATGACACTGGTCACACCCTCTACATGACATCACCACAGGAGCGGTGAAGGAGATGCTGTTATGGGTAGGGCGGATGGCTGCTGGAGTGGCTAGCTACCTAGCTGCTGGAGTGGCTGGTTGGCTGGCTGTTGGAATGGCTAGCTGGCTGGCTTCTGGAGTGGCTAGTTGACTGGCTGGCTGCTGGAGTAGCAGCTAGATAAATAAATGAATGAATGGTTGGCTGGCTGCATGAATGCCTGGATGGCTGGCTGGCTGCATGAATGACTGGATGGCTGCCTGGATGAATGAATGACTGGATGGCTGCCTGAATGAATGAATGACTGGATGGCTGCCTGGATGAATGAATGACTGGATGGCTGCCTGGATGAATGAATGACTGGATGGCTGCCTGGATGAATGAATGACTGACACTGGATGAATGGATGAATGAATGGCTGACACTGGATGAATGGATGGCTGGCTGGATGAATGGATGGCTGGCTGGATGAATGGATGGATGGCTGGATGAATGGATGGATGGCTGGATGAATGGCTCATTAGAAAAAAAAGAAGACAAATCTTGGTAATTTTTTTAGCGGCTGTAGAAGCGCTTAAAACAAAGCGCTCCTATAGCCGAGATCTTTGCAGGGCACTTCCTGCCCCATTCCCCACCCCTTTCATGAATTGCAGCCAATTGCTGCATGAATTAAAGCACCTGACCTGACAGGCAACAACCCTGCCTGAATTTCCGGGTTGGTGACGTAACTGAATTGCCGTGGAAAAGCCAGAAGTAATTGCGGCTTTTCCATGGCAATTCAGTGAGAATGAAAAGCAGGACTTTTCAAGTCCCACTACTTTGCACAACGGGCAACGGGAAGATGCAGCTCAACCCGTGAATGTCTCGCTGACAACGGGACGGGTGGCAACCTCAAGAAGTCATTGACTGTCTGCATTGATTTGGCCTTATCCTCCATTTTCTTTATTAGTTCCTCTACTTTAGGGCCGGAAAATTGTTCCCTATCCAAGGGGGTGTCCAGAAATTTTGATTTAACTTGATCAGGCAAAGGTTGTTCTCTCAACCATGCATGCCTCCTAATGACTGATCCTGAAAGAGTAGCTCTGCTAGAGGCTTCTAGATCATCAGACTCGCAATGCAGGGAATGTTTTGCTACTTGAGAGCTGGAGTGTATCAGATTTCCTAGTTCTCTGGTAGTAGAACTTTCTGGTAAGGAGGAAATTTTCTGCTTTAAAAGTTCCACCTTGTTCTGCTGATATTTAAGCATGTGGAACTGGCATTTGAGGGCTCTAATGGCTAGGGTATCTGAAGTGTATACCTTTTTGCCCCATCGGTCCAAGGCTCTGATCTCCTTGTCAGAGGGTAGTGGTTTCTTGGAGGAACTGGTCCTAGCCCCCTTGGGTACCTGGGTGATGACCTCTAGGTCGGCTGCAGGATTCTTGAATAAATACTTCTGGGTATCTGGTACCCTGTAGTATCCGTCAGGCTTTCTGGGTGTAGGAGGGAGGGCATCCAGGTTGAGGCCAGACTCCAGGAAGACATCCTCCACTACATCCAGAATGGGAGGGATGGCTAAGGGTTTGTGTTGTGGTAAGTCCAGGAACTCTCTCAATCTCTTCTTTGATTGGGGGTAGTCTTGAGCTTCCCACTGGAAATGTTCGGTGAGGTTATTTAAAGTTTCCCCAAATGAGAGGTCTTCAGGAGGGGATGCAGAAGGAATGGATTCCTCTGCATCTGAATCCTCAAAAGCAGTCAGGGGCTGATGTTCAGTGTCTGAGTCCAGAAATTCAGAGTCCTCTGACTTTGGCTCCGACAACACCTCAGGAGAAAGGTCCCTTTTTCTTTTGGCTGGGATAGCTTGAGTAGACTGGTTTCCAATAACGAGAGTGATTAAATCCTCAGCCATCCTAAGTAGCTGTTGAGACTGAGCAGGTTGGGAGGGAGGTAGATGTTGACTGAGCATCGAGGAAGGGGTTTTCTTGGGATTGGCCTTGCTTTTAGGTCTCAGTGTTTCAATGGGCCTGGGGGCAGTTTTGGCTGGTGATGTGGCCGGTCTTTGTCTGGCGGTCATGCTAAAGGCCGCCTCGGAAGCTGGTGCCTCCAAAGCGGCTCCAGACCCAACTGTGGGGCTGATGACCAACATTTCGGGAGGAGCATCGTGATCTGGTGGCAGACTTCAAAAGGGGTTCGGCAGTCCGGTGGTTGTACAACTGTCGTCAGGGGCTGCGTAGGCGCCTCATTGAGTTCCACTGTGCTAGCTGATGGTAGGCTGACTGACTGTCATCTGTGGGCCTAACTGTCTGTGGTCTATCTCTTTCCTTTTCGTGTTTTAGGAATTTCCACAGTAGACTGACCAACAGATGGCATTTCACACGGAATCTACTCTCCCTGAAATGCCTGGCTAAAAAATCAGCTCTTCTACGGATGGTCCTAGAGTTAAATAAAGCACAGAAATGACATCCGGGGATGCCATGGCCTGGGACTAGACAAGTCACACACAGGTTATGGAAGTCTCAGTGTGGTATTTGTTTTCCACAGTGGAGACAATTATTTAGTTTTTCGGACATCGGTTAAGTGCAAGAAGAAGATCCTCAATGGGGCACTTACCTTTAGTAGATTCTCTCCTCACTCTGGCAATGGCTAACCGATGCACTTGCAAACTGCTTCTGCTTTGGGCTCCACAGCAAGAAAGACTGATGTAATGGCATCAGCTGCCTCTCTTTATAGCCCTGATGACCTGACATCAGTCTCAAGCGACCTGCAGCCGATGCAGGAGGGAAATCCTTTACTCTGGTATTCGGACCGGCCGAGGGCTACCCAGCAGGGATAACCCACAAGTGATGACCACAACAGTGAAACACAAAGAACATCCATAGAACCAAAGGAGGCTCTCCCCCTGGAGACCATATCCAATTTGTAAAAAGAAGTTATGTACTCACCATAACGTTCCATCTGAGTAGGTAACTTCATTTGTCAGCAACCTGTGGGTATCGGAGTTGGCAGCTTTCCTAGCCAAAGATCCGAGCTCCAAGCTCCCCCCTACCCATAATACCCTGCTACCTCCCTCTAATCCTCAGATCGAGTTTGCCATAGTATCACAGAATACTACAATAACCAAAGGACAAACCACCTGAACATCCTAACCTGATGTCATCTGGGAAGTGGAACACAATAATCCTATAAGGACGAACTACAGGTCAGGGGGATGGAGGGAGGGTAGGTTGCTGACAAATGAAGTTACCTACTCAGATGGAACATTATGGTGAGTACATAACTGCTTTATCTGAAGTAGTTAATTTCATTTGATCAGCAACCTGTGGGACAGAGTCCCCAGCTACCAACAACTTGAGAGGTCCTCATGGAAGGATATTCCAGAGCACTGCAGAGCCAAAAGATGCGCGTCCTCTGGATATTAGATCCAATTTATAATGTGTAATAAAAGTATGAGAGGAAGCCCAAGTAGCTGCTGAACAAATGTCATCCAAAGAAACCCTCGACCAGAAGGCAGCAGAAGTAGCCACAGAAAGGGTAGAGTGAGCTCGAACCCTCAGGGGCTCAGGTCGACCAGAGCTTCTGTATGCGAGAAGGATGCATTGGGAAATCCATCTAGCTAAGGTTACTTTAGTCACTGGCTTATTCAGACAGGACTTAGCAAATGAAACAAAGAGTTGATCTGATTTTCGAAATTCAGCTGTTCTGTTTCAGTAAAATCGCAACTGTCTATGTACATCCAGACAATGAAGTCTATACTCTCCTTTGTTCTGATAACTAGGAAAGAAGACAGGTAGATTGATGGACTGGTTGATTTTGGCTTCAGAAGCCACTTTAGGCAGAAAGGAGGGATTAGTCCTGAAGGAAACCCTGTCTTTATGAAAGATGATGTATGGAGGCTTACTGCAAAGACCGTGAAGCTCCAATATCCTCCTAGATGAAGTAATAGCAATCAGGAAGGCAGTTTTCCAAGATACATACTTTAAGTCGACTGAAGCTGCAGGCTCTAAGGGGGGGCAGTCAGAGCCTGAAGAACTAGGGTTAAATCCCATGGAGGAACTGTATCTTTAACAGGGGGTCTTAACAGGAAAGTTCCTTTCAGGAAGGTTTTGCAAATCTTAGAGGAAGCTAGGGGGCCAAAACTGTTTCCAACATGGAAGTGGGAAATAGCTGCAAACTGAACTTTAACAGTAGAAGAACTAGCCCCTTGAAGAAAAATATGGGATAGAAAGTCGAGGACTGCTGGGATAGGGGCCATAAAAAGATCCAAATTCCTATGCTCTGCCTAGATAGAGAAACGCTTCCATTTACTCTTGTAGATCTTCCTGGTAGAAGGTTTATGAATGGCCATCAGGATGGCCTTAACTGAGGATGAGATACCGGGAGTCCTAGCCATTAATGAACTGGATCAACCAAGCCGAGAGCTTGAGGTTGTCCAGGTCGGGGGTCTTCAATCCCAAGGGATGAGAAATCAGATCCAGAATGGGATCTAAGATCCAGGGAGGATGTACTAGATGAGACCGTAGGCATGGAAACCAGGTTTGGCGAGGTCAGAATGGGGCTATGAGGATAACTCTGCTCCCCAACCGACGAGCTTTCGGCAAGAATTTTGTCATCAACGGAAGAGGAGGATAAGCATAAAGAAGACCGGATGGCCAAGCATGAACCAGAGCATCTCTGGTGGCTTCCCCTGGTGGGGGAATTAGAGCGACGAACTCGCTGCACTTTGTGTTCGAAGGTGACGCGAACACATTGCAGTAAGGTTGCCCCCATCTGAGGAAGATCTGCTCCACTACTAAGGGGTTCAGAGACCACTCGTAAAGTGAGAGGATAGTTCGACTCAACCTGTCCGTTAGAATGTTTGACCGACCCGGTATGTGCGTTGCTATGAGAAAGCGGTTGGTGGATATCGCCCATTCCCACACTCTCATGGCCTCTCGGCAAAGTGGGTAAGATCTGGTTCCCCCCTGCTTGTTGATGTACCGGACTACTGACATGTTGTCTGTTTGAATTGCAATAGTCCCTGGAGGAAGAAGGGAATGGAGAGCCTGCAACGCTAGAAGCACCACCCTCATCTCCAGGACATTGATATGCAAAGAGGTCTCTGTATGAGTCCACGTTCCTTGGACGGATCTGCCCATGCAATGAACCCCCACCCGAGGAGAGATGCGTCCGTTGTCACTGTGACTTGGGGTGGGGACATGGAGAGGGGGCACCCTTCCCGGAGGTCCCTGGAATGGAGCCACCAAAGTACAGAGTCCCTGCAATCCCTGCTGAGTGGAATAGGTGTAGACAGGGGATGACGTAGGATGGACCACTGAACTTGTAGGGTCCATTGGAGGATTCTCATATTCAGACGTGTGATCGGTGACAGGTTGATAGCCGCTGCCATGGACCCCAGGGCGCTCAGGGCTAATTCTGCTGGAGGGGCTGATGATTGTAGAAGAGCCAAAACATGAAGGTTTAGGTTGCGAAGTCTGTCCGCCGTCAGAAAGACTTTGGATTGTATAGTGTCCATCCTGGCCCCTATGAAATCCAAGATCTGAGTAGGCTGAAGGGAGGATTTCTTGTGGTTGATCGTGATCCCTAGATGGTGGGCTAGATGTAAGAAGTAGTCCCTGCCTGAACATAGTAGATGCTTGGTGGGGGCGGTTAGGAGCCAGTCGTCCAGGTAAGGAAAGACCTGTATTTCCCTGAAGCCTCAGGTGGGCCCCTACAACTGCCATGACCTTGGTGAACACCCTGGGGGCTGTGGTGAGACCGAAGGGTAGGACCCTGAACTGAAAATGGCTGGCTCCCAGCTGAAAGCGGAAAAACCTCCTGGATCACCTGTCCATTAGAATGTGGTAGTATGCATCCTTGAGGTCTATCGAGCACATCCAGTCATTCTCCTGTAAAAGTGGGAGAATGGATTGAATAGTGACCATCTGGAACTTTTCTTTGGCGACTGACAGGTTCAGTGTGGACAGGTCGACAATCGGCCGTAAGTACCCTGTCTTTTTTGGCACCAAAAAGAACCTGGAGTAAAAGCCCGATCTGGACTGCTCGAGGGGGACGTGCTGGATGGCTCTTTTTCTTAGCAGCTCTCTTATTTCAAAGGCTGCTTCCTCCCTCTGATTGAGTGGGACATCGGGGAGGCTCCCCGACCGGGGAGGAGATGTTAGGAATGGAATTGAATAGCCTCTGGATATGATTCAGAGCACCCAGCGATCTGTCGTAATGGACTCCCAACCTGCTAGCTGCTCCGAGAAGCACCCCCGACTGCCTCCAGAGAGGAGCAGTCGGGGAACCCCTCAGGGTTGCTGCACAGGTCGATCGGAAAAGGGTTCCCACGACCCGAAATTCTTCGGCCCCCCCTCTGCCTCTGGATCGACGTCCACCCTGTCCTCCTCTGCCTCTGAAGGACGAAGGATCCGGAGCGAAACGGGATTGTTGAGCTTTCCGGAACCACATCTTCTTTTGTCCTCTTTGGTTCCTGGAGAAGACCTCTGAGGAGCCGAGAAGAGGATTCCGATGGCAGATGTCTTCCCGTCTTTCTCGCTCTGGAGAAGCGTATCGTGGATGGTTTTGCTGAAAAGCGTAGAACTGTCAAAAGGGGCATTCATGAAGGACACCTTGAAGGGTTCCACAAAGTCGCAGAGACGAAGCCAGGCCTTTCGACGTAAGACAATGCCTGTTCCGCTAGCTCTAGCCACTCCCTCCGTGGCATGGGAGAGAAGCCGCATAGATGTGTTAGTAATCGACTTGAGTGGCCATTCGAGCCGAGAAGGTCCGTTTGTCCTCAGCCGACATGGACTCTGGGGGTGATCCAGCGTACTCTGATTAGGTCCTGTTGGAGCCGAATTACATGTGCCATATAGTTCAGTGACCTTACAGAGAAGGTCGCTGAAGCGAACATCTGCTTTCCGAGGCAGTCCATCGTCCGAGACTCCTTGTCTGGAGGATGTACCGAGGAACTCTCCTGTGCTAATTCCTTTTTAGTGGCAGCCGCCACCACCATGGCATCCACTGGGGCACCCTTGCTCCAAACTGTCCTGTCCGTGGGAGGGCTGAGGATCCTGTCCAGTCTCTTGGGTATTGGCTCGACAGTGTCCGGCTCCTTCCATGCCCTGGTAGTTATGAGGTCCACCAGGGGATCGGCGGGAGGGGACAACCAAGAGGTAGATGGGCCTGCGTCAAATGCCTCCAGAAACACAGACTCATCCGAGGAAGGTTTTTGGGCTGACCACCCCCCTCCAATGCACAACATTTCCATAATGTATCCAAAGGAGACGTCTTCGGGGGGTGACCTTGGGGAATCTTCCCCTTCCTCTAAGTCTGTGTCTTCTGTGAGGGACTCGGGTGAGTCCAAGTGCCTCCTCTTGCACTTTCGTTTGTGAGGGACCTCCTCTGGGGAGCTGTCCGAAAAGAGCTCACCAACAATATCCTGTTCCTCTACATAAACCATCTGGGATGTAGGCGCAGGCTGTCCCTGGGGCCGGATGATGGAAGACAGGCCCGTCTGAGAGGGAATGGTGGGTGGATCTGTAGCAAGAACCTGGGGCCTCGAATCCCTCGAAAGGACCCTCTCCATGACGTCAAATGCAGAGTGTGAACTGCTCTCCCTAGGATCCGAAAACAGTCCCCTCGGATCCGGTGTGCGGATCGGAGCCAGAGATGACCCGATCGGATCTGAAAGAGTAGTGCGCTCCGACCTCAATGGAGCCGAAGGCCCACTGACCTCTCTGGATCCGACGCTCAACTCACAGCCCCGAGAGCTCGGATCCGACAGACTCGAGGGTACAGTCGGTGCCGAAATAGGAAACACTGCCGGCGCCAACATTACCTCGGCTCCGAAGCTAGTCGGATCCGACAGCTCCGAACCCTGATAGCGGGTCGGAGAAGGAGCAATGGGGGCGAAAAAGAGGGTTGAGTTCCCCCCCAGAGGGGGGGGGGCAAGAGCACTCCCATCTGCAGCTGGGCCTGAAGAAATCGACGCAACATCCGGTCCATGTCTGCGTCGGATAGACTCCTGGTTGACCTGGATGAGGCCGCCGAGGCCGGCCGGGAATGCCGTCTAGACGACCTCGAAGGTGACTGGGTCTCCTCCTCCGGCTCTGGGGAGAAACATGGAAAACTAAGCCAGGAGGGGGAAGACCCAGAGACCTTAAGGGGAGAGGCAAGCTGCTTAGATGGCGGGGCCGATGGAGCTGACTCGGCCCGCCTCTTGTGGCTACGGTGTCTATCTCTCTCTCGCTCCTTGTCCTTCCTATCTTTCTTTCTGCCATCCCTTTCCTCCTGGACCGGAGAGGGAGGTTGAGTCCCGGCCAGGGGATCGGGAGCGGTAGGTGGAGCAGCCGCAGCCGCGGATGGCGCCACAGAGGGGGAGGAGGACAAAATGGAATCAGGGGGCAAAAGTCCCGCAAGGATTAGCTTCGTCTTCCTATCCCTCAAAGCCCTGGGGTTGAAGGCTGCACAAATAGTGCAGCTCGAAGAAAGATGGACAACACCCAGGCAAATAACGCACCGAGTGTGGCCATCTGCTGGGGACAGCTTATGGCCACACTCAGAGCATTTAGAAAACATAGCTTTTGGGCCTTCAGACATTTTGAAGAAAGGAAAAGAACAGGCCCACACGCACACACCTTCACACACAAACAGAGGGGGAGGGGGAATTAACTTTTAACTAGACTAAGAAACTTTAAACTACCCAAAAAGTACTAAGTGGGGGAAGGGAACCACACACACAAAGTTCAGAAAAATGTTTGACGGAAGAAAAGTGTAAAAAGCTTTAAACTCACAACACCCATGCTAGGAGCTCGTTCTAAGATGCTTAAAGAAGCCGCAGCAAATGAGATCTGAGGACTAGAGGGAGGTAGCAGGGTATTATGGGTAGGGGGAGGAGCTTGGAGCTCAGATCTTTGGCTAGGAAAGCTGCCGGCTCGGATCCGAATCGGATCCGATACCCACAGGTTGCTTATCAAATGAAGTTAACTACTTCAGATTGAGCAATAAAAGTATGTCATTTAGCCCAAGCTGCAGCTGTGCAAATTCTGACACAGAAGCTTTAGAATGAAAAACAGCTGAAGTTGCCATAGATCTGGTAGAATGTGCCTTCACTGGCATAGGGAGTCTTAAGTTTTCTTTCATGTAAATGAAGGAAATGCAGTCACTTAACCATCTAGACAGAGTACCTTAGACACAGGTTTGCCCAAGTTTGCATTTGCAAAGGACACAAATAACTGTTCCGATTGTCTAAGTTGCTTAGGTCTATGCAGATAAAAATGTAATTGCCTGTGCACATCCAGAAGGTGCAGGCAGTGTTCACCTTTATTAGAAAAATTTAGGAAAATACAGGCAAGTCTATAGATTGACTGATATTTTTCTCTGAAATCACTTTAGGAAGGAAGGAAGGTGGGGTTTGTTCTGATTGATACTCTATCTTTATGGAAAACTAAATAAGGGGCTTTAGAACACAGAGTCTGCAATTTGGAGACTCGTCTCACCAAAGTGGCATCTGAGAAGCAATGTTTTCCAAGAAAGAAATTTTAAGTCACAGGTATCTGCAGGTTCAAACAGGGGTGGGGGGTGGGGGTAAAGTAAGAGATTGCAGTGCAACAGTCAATTCCCATGGCAGTAGCGGATCCTTGAAAGGGGGCGTTAAGAAAAACCTTACAAAGCCTGTGGGAGATTAAAGGCTGGTCACTGATACCATTATGGAAATTTGAAATAACTGCTAAGATAACCTTGATTGTAGAAGCAGAAGCTCCTTTACCAAAATGGTAAATAGAAAGTCTAAAACTTTTTCTACTGGTCCTGAAAAAGGGTCCAGATCATTATCAGAAGCCCAAATAGAAAATCTCCTTCATTTAATATGGTAGAGATTCCCGGTGGATGGTTTATGGGATGCCAACAAAATGTGTCGTACAGCAGAAGGAATTTCATTATTCCTGGTGATTAACAGAACTGGAGAAACCAAGCAGTTAGCTTGAGGGTCTGAAGATTGGGGTGCACTAGTTCCTTGAGGGTGGGACAGAAGGTCCAGAACTGGGTCCAGAATCCATGAGTGGTGAAGTAGATGAGGCCAGAGGAAGGAAAACCATACCTGTCGAGGCCAGTAAGGTGCAATGAGGATCACTTTGTTTCTCAACCAAGCTGCTTTCTTGAGAAAAAGAGGGATCAGGAGGAAGGGGGGAAAGACATAAAGAAGACCCAGGAGCCAATCATGGAGAACAGCTTCTCTGGGGGACTTCCCCTGAGGAGGAATTAGAGCAAAGTAGCTTCTGCACTTGTTGTTCAGGAGTGAAGCAAGGCTGGCCCCAGTGAAGAAAGATCTTCTTCGCTACTCTGGAGTTCACAGACCAATTGTGAGGCATGAGGATCCATCTGCTCAGTTTGTCCGCAGTCACGTTTGAACTTCTCAGGATGTGCGTTGCTATCAGAAAGTGGTTGGAAGTTATGGACCATTGCTACACTCAAAGAGCTTCTCAACACAGTGGATTGAACTTGGTTCTCCCTTGTTTGTTGATGTACCAGACTACGGACATGTCTGATTGAATAGCTATCATCCCATGAGCTAAGTCAGGATGAAATGCTTGCAATGCCAGAAACACTGCCCTTAGCTCTAGAACGTTGATATGCAGATTGGCCTTGGAGGGGTACCACATGCCTTGGACTGTCTTCGAGATAATGCCCCCACACCCCATCTGGGAAGCATCCGTGGTCACTATGGTGTTGGGCTGCGGGGGGACAAAGGGGCGGCCTACAAGAATCTCTTCGGATTGCATCCACCAGGCTAATTCGTTTCTGCATCGGCTGAATATGAAGACCAAATGATTCAAGGGGTGGGTTAAAACAGACCATTGGTTCGCAAATAGCCACTGAAGAAGACTCATATGAAATCCTGCCATTGGAACTAATGTGATCTCTGCTGCCATGAAGCCCAATAACTGCAGAATCTGCTGAGCTGGAAGTTTGTTTGACCAAAGGAGAGGGTGAACCTGTGATTGTATTTTGTGCAACCTGTGGAAGGGAAGTGATGCCCCACAAGAAAAAGTATTGAGACGAGCTCCAATGAATTCCATATCCTGAGAAGAGGTTTGAGACTTTGCAAGATTGACTGTGATGCCTAACTGTTGAGATAGTTCCAGAATGAAGTCCATAGTTTGTAGTAGTAGATGTCTGGTGGAAGCGGTGAGGAGCCACTCATCTAGGTAAGGAAACACTTGAAATATGTGCAGCCTCAAATGTGCTGTGACCGCTGCCATGCAATTGAACACCCTGGTGAGACCAAAGGACAGCACTCTGAATTGGTAATGACTAGCTACTAGCTAGAAGCGGAGAAACTTTGAGCGTTTGTCCATCTTTATGTAGTAATACACGTCTTGAAGGTTGATACAGCATATCCAATCATTTTCCTCTACTAAAGGAAGAATTGACTGAACTGTGACCATCTGGAATTTTGACTGTTGGACAAATTTGTTCAGAATACTGAGATCCAAAATTGGTCTCCAGTCCCCTGCTTTCTTTGGCACTAAGAAGAATCTTGAGTAAAACCCGGATCCTAATTGGTCTAGTGAGAGTTCTTTGATGACTTTTCCTAGCAGCTTTTGTATCTCTAATGCTGCTTGATCTCTCTGACTGGGTGGAATGTCAGGGGGTCTTCCTGGGGTTCTCAGGTAAAAAGTGAAAGGGATTAGATAACCTGTGGAAATGATCGTTAGCACCCAGGCATTGGTGGTTATGTGTTGCCAAACATTTGGGTGCAAGGAAAATCATCCCTGATTGTCTCCAGAGGTAAGTAATCGGGCCCCCTTTCAGGAGTACTGGTAGGATTTAACAGAGAATGGAACCCTGATTCGATGGAACACCTCTGCCTCTGGGATGGCGTCTTCCACTGATACTCCCCCCTCTGCCCTGAAGGGAGACCGAATCACGTGTGTCCTGGAAAGGCTTCTGGGACTTCTTGAACCATATCTTGCCACTTGTTTGATTTTTGGAGTAGGATCGTTGAGGTGTGGAAAAACGCACACCCACAGCAGACAGTCTTTCCATCCTTTTCACACCTAGATAGAGTTTCCTTTACTTTGAGTCCAACCAAAGAGGATCTGTCAAAGAGAGCATTGACAAAGGAAGGCTGGAATGGTTCCGTAAACTTGCATAAATGCTTCCAAGCATGTCGAACAACAACACCTGAACCTGCTGACCTGGTCACCCCTTCGGCTGCTTGTGCAATGAGCCTTATGGCTAAATTTGAAATAGACTCCAGGGTAGCCAACTGGGACCCTTTCAGTGATTGCTCCCACCAGGGTATCTGACAGCTCCATGACTAGATGGCTTTGAAGTCTAGGAAAGTGTGCCAAAAAATTCAATGACCTGATAGACAAGGTCGATGATGCATAGACCCGCTTCCGAAATTTGTTCATTGCCCTGGACTCTCGGTTAGGGGGCTATACAGTAGACCTTTCCTCAGCTAGTTCTTTCTTGGTGGCAGCCGCTACCACCATGGCATCAGTTGTTAAGCCCTTTGCCCAATGTTGATCTTCTTCAGGAGCAGAAAGAATCTTGTCAGGTCTCCAGGGGACAGGTTCTATAGAGTCAGGAGCCTTCCAAGTCCACTTAGCAATCAGCTTAACTTGGTTGTCAGTGGGCGGAGTCACCCAGGAGGTAGATGGGCAAGCAACAAAGGCCTGCAAGTGCACAGATTCCTCAAAGGAAGGGTCTTTGGGCTTCCAATCACCCCTCTGTTTCAGGATCTCAAGAATGTCTCCAAAGGAGATGTCTTCCGGAGGTAACCGTGGAGAACTCTCCCTTTCATCAAAATCTGTGTCTTCTGCGATGGATTCCTTGGGAGAATCAAGGTGTTTCCTCTTACATGGCCTCTTCCAAGGAGACTCTTCAGTGGGAACATCTAAAGAGGACTCAGATGGGATAACTGTAGTAGGTAATTCTTGCGACCTTGGGGCTCGCTGTCCAGGTGTCAAGGTTGGCAGTAGAATCGAAAAGCCTGGGGTCACAGGGAGAGACTCCAGTAACACAGGAGGCACCTGAGATGAGTCAGTGGCCAAAGCTCTTTCCATGGCTTGAAAACAGGTCCCACTGAGGAGGGATGGAAGCCCAGAACCAAGACAGACAAACTCAGAACTGGCGTCGCACTCCATCCTGAGAGACCCACCTGACAAACTAGAACCAAGGAGGGGTTCTCTGTTGGCAGAGGCTGAAGCGGCAAGGCTGGCTCCATAGATAAACTCTGGGCCAGCTTGAACCCCTTGGGCTCGATGGTGAAGACACGATCTTGGGGACCCGAGGGTGCTGAAGGTATTGAAGCCATTAGAGCTGGAATTGGAGTAGAACACTAGGCGCCAAAGCCATTGGTACCCACGAAGTTGGAGTCAAGAACTCTGAAGTTTGTGAAGAGGACAATGGAAAATAAGAAGGGGTTGTAGGGGTGAAACCTCCTGCACCAGAAGGGATAGAGGGCTGAGAAGATGAAGGAAGACCTCCTAGCTGTCAGGATCTGATCCAACACCTTACAATATCCACTTCTGAGAGACTTCTGGTGAACCAAATGGATAATGCAGAAGGAGTCTCGGGTCTCTCCAGGAAAGGGCTAGGGCATTGGCCAACAAAGGGATCCAAGGAGGGGGAACAAGTGGTCTTGGGTTGAGTGGAAACATCAGGCTTTTGGACCATCTGCAGGACCATGGGGGATATCGGTTCCAGCATGGCAGTAGTGACAGTTCGTGCTGATGTTGGAATTGTAGACATGACTGGAACTGTAGTGGTCAATGATTTACTAAGTGTCATGGTTGATGTCAAAGGCACCAGTAAGGTTCTTGGTGCCGAAGATTCAGACCTCTCCAAAAGCTTCGGAACTTTAGGTTTCGGTTCCAAAGAGGAACCTTCAGATGCCTGTTTATGCTTCTTAACAGTTGGTGCAGAGGGAGATGTCAGCACTGAATGGGAGGGTTTTGATCAGAGGCCAGAGAGGTTGGTCGGCCTTGGACAAGGCTTCTTTGAATGAGGCCTTAAGGAGCCCTTTGAGAATGAGTTTGTTTTTCCGCTCTGTCAGAGTTCTGTTGCTGAAACCCTGACAGATTGTATAGTTAACAGTCAAGTGGGGAACACCCAAGTAATACACACAACATTCATGATTATCAGACATTTGGCATTTTTCTGCTGCACTCTGTACACTGTTTGAAGCCCATAGTGGAGCTTTTAGGTTTTCCACCACTGTCCTAAATAAAAAGGGCAGGAGAGGCAGAGAGAAAAGAAAAGAATGAAGAAAGAACAGAAAAAAATTCTGTCACACCACAAAAAGAAATCTATCAGCGATGGTAGAAAGATTAACAATGGTAAAGATAGAGGGGGGACTAACAATGATGGTAGCGGGAAAAAATACCAATGGTAAAGGGAAACCACACACTCACCAAGGGTAGACCAAGATTTTTAAAACTAGAGAAAAAAGGGGTTTTAGAGAACTATTAAGGAAAGAGAGTAAATAAAAAGTTTTACTTAGCTACGAGAGAGGAGCTGGCTGATGCGTCTTGTCATAAAAGAGTGGCAAATGAGACCTGGGGTAATGTGGAGAGGGCCATTGTGGGCAGGATAGCAGTTCAAGAGATTTTTGGCGGACACAAGCTGTACATCAGCCGGATCGGTTGCGAGGATTGGAACAGTACACCCACAAGTCAAGACTAGATGAAGATTGACAATCAAATCAAACGTATCATTATAGTAAGTACATAACTTTTGTATCCGATAGAAAGGAGAGATCATTGATCTGGACAGAAACAAACATATCATTATAGTAAGTACATAATTTTTGTATCCAATATTGTCTTTTTTGTCCGGTTTCAATCTGTGGGACAGAGTGCCCAGCCACGTATCATCTGAGGGAGGCCCTAGAAAAGAACATTTCACAAAATGGTGGAACAAAAAGAGGTCCTGGACCTTGACTGTACATCCAATTTGTGATGGGACACAAAAATATGAGTATTAGCCTAGGTAGCAACAGCAAAAATGTCATCGGCAGAGACTGTGGAGAAAAAAGCAGCAGAGGTAGCCACAGCCCTGGTAGAATGTTCTTTAAGTTTTTGCAGGTAAGAACCTTCCTCTCACGTTGTACACAAAGGAAATGCAATCAGAAAGGCATTTGAATAGGGTTGCTTGTGACGCTGGCCTGCCCAGTCTGGCCTTGGAAAATGAGACAAAGAGTACTCTTTTTCTAAAGGCTTTGGCTCTGTCCAAATAGAATATCAGCTGTCTGTGAACATCCAGAAAAATGCAGTAAATATTCACTCTTATTACTAATGTTTAGGAAGAACACAGGCAAATGACTAAGTTAGTGCAAGGTAGAGTTTGAAGCTACCTTAGATAAAAAGGGGAGATTATCATGTAATGTTGCCCTTATGAAAAATCAGGCAAGGAGGAACACAGGAAAATGCTTGAAGCTCAGAGTTTCATCTCATTAACGTAATGGCCACTAAGAAGACTGTTTTCTAAGACAGCAACTTTAGGGAAATTGTGGTCGAGATGGAAAAGGAAGACGGGCTAATACAGCATCAATCGCAAATCCCAAGGAGGTATGTAATCACAAATTATAGGTCACAACAAGAATGTACCCCTCAAGAAAGCCTTAGAGATGTTGAGGGTAACTACAGGAGAGTTATCTCCTCAATGTAGAACTTAGAAATGGCGGCAAGCTGAACCTTGTTAGTAGAACAGCTCAAACCAGACTGAAAGAGATCAGCAAGGAAATCCAGAATAGCACCAAATGGTGCTGAAAAGGGTCTACACCCTTGGATGAAGTGCAAACCACAAAAAAAAAAAAAAAATTACTAGCATTGATCTGTGTAGAAAATTTCTGGGAAGAAGTTAAAATATTGATAACTGTCAGAGAGCTTGGGATTCCTCGCTATCACTGGAACTGGAGAAATTATTAATTATGTACTTACCATAACTTAATAACGGTATTGTCCTTCTCTCATTCTGCTTCACTGATAAGTTATGGATCAGATCGTTGGATCCAACTCGGCTGCCTTCTAAAGACTTCAGCTTCCAGGCTTGAGCTCCTTCCTTTCCCTCAATACTCTGCCCTTAGAGCAACCTCCTCATATCGAATTTGCTTCCCCTTATAGAAAGACAAAAGAAAAAGGAACCAAGGGCTCAACCTGGAATGTAGGTTTCAACAAAGGTTTTTCCAGATCTTCTAAAACCAAAATTGTTTGGAGGGGGATGGCTGGGTGGGAAGTTGAAGCAGAATGACAGAATGAGAACAGAGATACCAAGTTATGGCAAGTACATAACTAATAAATCTAATGTTGTCCCTCTCATTCTGGTTCACTGATGGGTCAGAGTCTCGAGATACATGACTTCTTGAGTGGCCTCAATGAAGGATATGCCAGAGCACTGAGGAGCCAAAGACGTGGAGACCATGTCCAACTTAAATAATTATGACATATGAAGGGGGGATGGAGGGAGGGAAGCTGAGGAAGGACAAAAACAGACAACACAGATTCATAGTTATGATGAGTACATAACTTTTATATCTGATGTTTTTTTCATCTATTTCTCAACTGATGGGTTGGAGTCCCAAGCTAGAATAAACCCGGGGTGGTTCTCAAGGAAGGATATTCCAGAGTACAGCGGAGTCAAGGTGGCCCTGTTAACAGACTGTATATGTCTGGTTTATAGTGAGCAATAAAGGTATGTGAATTAGACCAAGTAGAAGCTCCAAAGATTTCATCTACAGAAACCCTAGACCAAAAGACAAAACATGTGGACACTGATCTAGTAGAATGAGTCTTAGGAGGTCTGGGAAGTTTCAATCTATTTTTGTTGTATACAAAGGAAATACAATCAGTAAGCCACTTGGCTAATGTTGCCTTTAATACAGGTTTTCCTAGTTTAGTTTTGAAAAAGGAAATAGCTGATCTGATTTTTTTAAATTTTTGGTTTTGTGGATATAGAATACAAGTTGCATATGTGCATCTAGAAGATGAAGAATATATTCTTTTTTGAAAAAAATTATAAAGAAAACTGGAAGGTTGATTGATTGGTTCATAGCTGTTTCCGAAGCCACTTTAGGCACAAAGGAAAGATTCATGCATAGAGACAGACCCGGTCCTTATGAAAAATTAGATATGGTGGCTTAGAAGAGAGGTCCTGGAGTTCTGATACTCATCTGGCTGAGGTAATAGTAACCAGGAAGATGGTTTTCCATGACAAAAATTTTAGACCTACCTTGGCCGTTGATTTAAAAGGAGGTTGAGTCAAGGTTTGCAGGAGAATATTCACATATCATGGCGCAGTAGGGTCTTTACAAAGTAACAAGATACCTTTAAAAAAGCTTTACACAATCTGGATTGAGGGTTGGGAGGGTGAGCTAATGGTTAAGGTGTTTGCCTTATATACACAAGGTGCAGGGTTTGAGTCTCACAAGGGATAATTGGCTAGGCGTATAATGGCTCACAAGGGCAGTTAGCCTAGTTCTAATCCATGAACCATGAATCCATGGATGAAGCCAAAGAAAAAGAAGTTATGCCTTACCATAATGTTTCATCTGCGTTGTCGATCTTCATTTGTTCTTGACTGATGGGTTACGGTTCCAATGCTCTGAACCGATATGGATGTTATATAGCTCATGTCAGCCAAAAAACTCTTGAGCTAAAGGTCTACCCATAATGACCCTGTCTATATTACCTTAGATTGAGTTTGCAATGTTATAGAAGGAAATATGCATACATATATGAAGAGAGGAACTCAACCTCTATGAAGATGCCATGTCCAAGGAACATCCTAATTGAAAACCTAGAACAAAAATCGATCCATCAGGAGTCCCAGGAGGGGGAAAGAGGGGGGATGTCAAGAACAGATGAAGATCGACAACACATATGGAATGTTATGGTAAGACATAACTTCTTCTTCATCGATTCTTGACTGATGGGACATATTCCCCAGCTACTTTAGATACTGGGTGGCCCTATGGAAGACTATTCCAGAGAACCATAGACAAAAGGTGACTCTCCCCCTGGAGACCAAATCTAATTTGTAATGAGTGATGAAGGTATGCAAACTAGCCCATGTTGCTGCTGCACATATCTCATCCAAGGAAGCCCTTGAGTGGAACACAGCTGAAGTGGACATTGATCCAGTGGAATGAGCCTTCACTGACATTGTTAGTTTTAAACTGTTTTTGTGATAAATGAAGGTAATAGAATCTCTAAGCCATTTTGACAACGTAACTTTAGAAAGAGATTTTCCAAAGGTTGTGCCAGAAAAGGAAATAAAAAAGAAGTTATGTACTCACCATAACATTCCATGTTTGTTGTCCTTGATCTTGCCTTCCTTCCTTCTTGCTGTTTGGGTTCGGAACCGATCCTCGGCTCTGACTCGGCCGTATACTATAGCTAGAGAGCTTTTACTGGCTCAAGGCTAGCTCATATCCCAGCATGCCTAGCGGTAGTTACCCAGATGTCATTTGTGATAACCCAACTCTAGACCATATAAAGAGATATACTCTAATTTACATATCCGATGACACCTACATATAAAGGTGTGACCCCTCCACAATAGTAATAGCAGTAGACTGAGACTAACCATCAGATATGGTATAAAGCAAATCCAGCCAGTATAACCAATAGAACAAGGGATTCCTCTTGATCCTCCAGGAAGGGGGAAGGAGGGTGGGATGCAAGAAGGAAGGCGAGATCAAGGACAACAAACATTAAATGTCATGGTGAGTACATAACTACTTTATGTTATGTTGTCCATATCTCACCTTCATTCTTGCTGTTTGGGACAGCACCCCCAGCACCTGATTCTTGGGTGGCTCACTGGAAAAAAACTCTTCAGGACCGTGGAATCAAAGGATGCCCTGTTCCGGGAGGGCACGTCTACTTTGTAATGAGTGATAAAGGTATGAGGATTAACCCATGTACCTGCTGCACAGATGGAATCCAAAGGCAATCTAGCTTGACAGGCAATAAATGTAGACAAGGCCCTTGTTGAGTGCCCTTAATCTTCCCTGGAAGTTTTTGTTTACGCAACTTGTAGACATGTTTTATAGTGTCTGTAAGCCACTTTGATAAAGTCACCTTTGAGACCACACAACCTCTTTTATTGTCTGCAAAGGATATGAACAATTGGTCAGATTTTCTAAAGTCCTAGGTCCTGTGTAAATAGAAATGTAACTGTCTATGAATGTCAAATTTATGAAGCTTATACTCTGCCTTGTTGCCATCATTAGGGAAGAACACAGGAAGATCTATGGATTGATTCAAATTGTAGTCAGAACATACCTTGGGTAAGGAGGGGTTGGTTCTGAGAGAAGCCCGATCTTTATGGAAAATCAAGTACAGGGGACGAATAGATAAGGCCTGTAATTCTGAACCCCTTCTAGCTGAGGTAATTTCAACCAAGAAAAGGGTCTTCCAAGTCAGACATTTGAGCGGACAAGAAGCAGATGGTTCGAAGGGAGGAAGAATCAGAGCGTCTAAGACTAAATTCAGATTACAGGGGGGAAGAGGTTCTCTTATCGGAGGTCTTAATAGGGTAGTACCTCTTAGGAATGCCTTGCATAACCCACGGGACATGATAATGGAACCTATTTCTCCCATATGGAAATTAGAAATGGCAGCTAACTGAACTCAGACAGCAGCTGCAGCTGCTCCTTGGTCAAAGGTCTCAACAAGAAATTCAAGAATCTTTGAAATGAGAGCAGTAAAGGGATCAACCTGATTTTTTCCTGTCCAACAAAAGAACCTCTTCCATTTACTAGCATAAAGTCTCCTAGTAGTGGGCTTATGGGCGGAAATCAAAATGTGTTTAAATGCTGGAGAAACATCGGGAAGCTTGGCTAAGACCGGAAGTAGAGAAACCAAACTGTGAGCTTGAGAGTTTGCATGGAAGGCTGGAGAGACCCAGACTGATGCCTCAAAAGATCTGGCACTGGGTCCAGGATCTAAGGCTCTCCTTGCAGATGAGGCCAAAGGAATGGGAACCACATCTGATGAGGCCAGTAAGGGGCAATGAGGATTAACTTGCAACCCAGCGACTGTGCTTTCTGAAGAACCTTGGCAATCAGGGGAAAAGGTAGAAAGGCATAAAGCAGTCCCGGGGGCCAATCGTGAACAAGTTCGTCCCTGGGTGGCTGTCCCACTGGTGGGCGTCCATTGTCATTGTGGCTACATGTTGGGGGGGTAGAAACGGCCTGCCTATTGTCACCATAGGGGAGTGAAGCCACCACTCCAGATGGCTTTTGTAAGATTCCGTGATCAGAATCTGATGTGACATGAGTAAATCCTGGAATGACCATTGTGCAAATAGAAACCACTGTAGAATTCTCATGTGGAAGCGAGTCATAGGGACCAGAGTGATTCCCACCACCATAGAACCCAGGACCTTGAGGACAAATCTTGCTTGAATCCTCTTGTGTGAACAGCATGACAACTTGGCAACGGATCATTAATACTCTTTCTTGAGGCAGCTTTGCCATCATGGCCCTTGTGTCTAAATCTGCCCCTATAAAGATATAAATATTGACAAGGCAACAAGGTAGATTTTTCGTAGTTTATGGTGATCCCAAGTTGAGAACAAGAGTGGATTGTGTATTCCCTCACCCTGATTAGTTGATGCTCGATGGTGGCAGTAAGGAGTCAGCCATCTAGATACGGAAACACCCGGAATCCTTGACGCCTCAGGTGAGACGCAACTACTGCCATGCATTTCGTGAACACCCTGGGGGCTTTGGTGAGACCAAAGGGCAGAGCTCTGAACTGATAGTGACTGGCTCCCAGCCGGAAGTGTAGATATCTCCATGACCATCTGTCCATTTTTATGTGGTAGTATGCATTCTGGAGATTGATGGAGCACTTCCAATTGTCCTGTCCCAGAAAGGGAAGAATGGACTGCAGTGTTACCATCCAGAATGTTGTTTTCTTGACTGACTTGTTCAGCCTGCTGAGAACCAAAATGGGTCTCCGGTCCCCTGTTTTCTTTGGAATTAAAAAGAACCTTGAGTAAGTTCCGGATCCAATTTAGTCTGCAGAGAATTCCTGGATTACCCTTTTTCTTAGCAATCTTTGAACCTCTAGGTTTGCTTGATCCTGAAGACTGGGTGGAACATCTGGGACAGAGTATTGTCGTTTTGACAGGGGAAGTAGAGAGTAGGGAATATTGTAACCTCCAGATATTATGGATAGTACCCATGTATCTTCAGTGATTGTCTGCCAGGCTTTTGGGTACAAGGATAATCATCCCCCCGACTGTCTCCAGAGTCGGAAAGTCGAGCCTCCCATTAGGAGTGTTGGAAGGGCCTACCAGAGAAGGTATCTCTGTTGCCTCGATTCTGCGGACCCCCCCCTGCCGCAAGGTCAACATCTTCTGTTGTCATTTCCCTCTCTGCCCCTAGGGGAAAATTATCCATGTGTGTCAGGCAAAGCTCCCTGGGATTTCTGGAACCACAGTTTCCTGCTCTTCTGGCCTTTAGGATACAGCCTAGACGGAGCAGAAAAAATACTCCCACGGCAGAGAGAATTTTGCCATCCTGTTCACACCTGGTAACAGTCTGAGGCCCAAACAGGGAAGAGCCGGTAAAGGAAGACTTGCAGGGCTACGCAAAATGACAAAGGCGCATCCAGGAGTGTCTGCATAAGGCTACCCCTGTGCCTGCTGCCCTACTTGCCCCATTGGCTGCATAAGAAATGAGCCGTATGGAGGAGTTAACCACTGAAGTCAAGGTCACAAGCCGAGAAGCCCCCTTGTCCAAGGCTCCTGCAGCTGTTGGCTCCTGTAAGGTATCTCCTAACTCCAAGAGGCGATCCCTTTGAAGTCTTGTAAAGTGGGACAAATAGTTCAGCGACCTGAGTGTAAAGGTCGCTGAAGAAAACTTTTAGTTATGTACTCACCATAACTTCAGATGTTTGGGATCCATCTCGCCTACATTCTGACTGATGGGTTCGGAGCCGATCCCTCGGCTCCGACTCGGCACGCTTATGCCAAAGAGCGAAGTCTCTTATTGGCTGAGCTTATTATATCCCAGGATGCACCACTACCAGTCCCCCAGATCTAGTTTGTCCGCATACATGCACACATGCATACCCTGCTTATATAACATCGTCAGATGAAACAAGATAAAACAGTAGAACTCAAAACCGTTCAATCTCTTCTGATCTCCAAGGCAGGGGGAAGGAGGGTGGGTATTAGGAATGTAGGCGAGATGGATCCCAAACATCTGAAGTTATGGTGAGTACATAACTAAAAGATGTTATGTGATCCTATGTCGCCTACATTCTGACTGATGGGACAGCGTCCCTAGCACCTGAATCCTGGGTGGCTCACTGGAAAACACTCCTGAGTACCGTGGAACCAAATGATGCTCGTCCTTTAGATGCCACATCCAATTTGTAGTGGGAAATGAAAGTGTGCGGATTGGACCAAGTAGCCGCAGCACAGATTTCCGATATAGCGAGCTTAGAATGAAAAGCTATAGAAGTAGCCATAGCTCTGGTAGAATGAGCTTTGATAGATGTTGTAAGTTGCTTATTCGAAGAAGAATAAGCCTGAGTTATGCAATCTCTGATCCATTTTGAGATAGTAGCTTTTGTGATGGTTTGGCCCCGTTTATTATCTGAGAAGGACACAAACAACTGGTCTGACTTACGAAGTTGCTGAGTCCTGTCTAAATAGAAGCGTAATTGCCTGTGAACATCCAATTTATGAAGAGTGTATTCTGCTTCATTGGAGAATTTTGGGAAGAAAACTGGTAGCTCTAGAGATTGCTGTAGGCAGAAACTAGAACAGATCTTTGGGACAAAGGATGGATTAGGCCTAAGTGATACTCTATCCTTGTGGAAAATCAAGTACGGTGGCTTAATAGACAGGGCTTGAAGCTCTGAAACTCTTTTTGCAGAAGTAATTGCAACTAAGAAGGCAGTTTTCCAAGACAGATATTTTAACTCGCATGTAGCAGCCGGTTCGAAAGGGGGAGATGTTAATGCGCGAAGCACCAAATCAAGATCCCACGGAGGTGCAGGATGAAAAACTGGGGGTCTTAATAGGCTCGCACCTTTAATGAAAGTTTTGCATAGTCTGCAGCTCATCAAAGGAGGATCCATGGATTCGTGGAATTTAGAGATAGCCGCTAGTTGGACTTTAATAGTTGAGACAGAAGATCCCTGATTAAACAGGGATGTTAAGAATTTCAAGACCTCTGGGACAGGAGCAGTGATAGGGTCTAAGCCCTTGAGTTGAGCCCAGATAGCAAACCTCTTCCACTTACTAAGGTACAATTTGTTAGTGGTGGGTTTGTGGGCGGAAGATAAAATGTGAACAACTTCCGGGTCTAGTTTGTGCCTTCTAACTAAAGTCGGAAGTGGAGGAGCCAAGCTGTCAAATTCAAAGATTGAAGGGACTGATGCCGATGTCCCGACTGATGGATTAACAAGTCCGGTATTAGGTCTAAAGTCCACGGATCGTCCACTGCATGCTTCTTCAGGTAGGGAAACCATACCTGACGAGGCCAGTATGGGGCAATCAGTATCATTGAAGACCCCAGTTGAGAAGCTTTTTGAATAACTCTGGGAAGAAGCGGAATTGGAGGAAAGGCATAAAGTAGCCCTGTTGGCCAAGGTTGTGCTAGAGCATCCATGGCTGGTACTCCCTGATGTGGGATCAAGGAGAAGAACCTTTGGCACTTGGTGTTCAGTGGAGTTGCAAATAGGTCGCAGCAGCGTCCCCATCTCCTGAAAACCTGAGCTGCTACTGTGTGGTTTAGAGACCACTCGTGAGGAGAGAGAATTGTCCTGCTCAATTTGTCTGCCAATATATTTGACTTTCCCGGGATGTGGGTCGCTACCAAGAAGCGGTTGGTAGCTACAGCCCATTCCCACACTCTCATGGCCTCTCTGCAAAGGGGGTATGATCTGGTCCCTCCTTGTTTGTTCAGATACCAAACCACCGACATGTTGTCTGTGTGGATGGCGATGATGCCCTGAGGAAGAAACTTGTGTAAGGCTTGTAGGGATAGAAGTACAGCCCTCATCTCCAACACGTTGATGTGGAGAAGAGCTTCGTCTGGAAGCCAGGAGCCCTGAACTAGCCTGCCCAGACAATGCCCCCACCCTATCTGGGAGGCATCTGTCGTCAGGGTAACCACTGGAGAGGTGAGAACAAAGGGTTTTCCTTGATCCAAATTGGATGTCTGAAGCCACCAGCGAAGGTCCCTTTTGCATATCTCCGTAATCATGATGTGATGATTGAGGAAGAGATCCTGAAAGGACCATTGAGTTGACAAGAGCCACTGAAGAATCCTCATGTGTAATCTTGCCAGAGGAACTAAAAGAACCGTGGCAGACATTGAGCCTAAAACTTGAAGAACCATCCTGGCTGGGGCTTTGGATCTCGAGATCAGAGCTTGAACTTGGCCCTGTAAAGTTTGGATCCTTTCGGCAGGAAGAAAGACGCGCATCAATCTTGAGTCTATCTCTGCTCCTATAAACTTTATGCGTTGAGAGGGCAGCAAGACAGACTTTGACCAATTGAATGTAATCCCAGGGAAATACCCAGGAGATGGTGGCTTTGAGGTTGTCCATTAGTAGATGCCTGGTGGTGGCAGTCAGGAGCCAGTCGTCGAGATAGGGAAACACTTGGAATCCAAGACTTCTCAGGTGAGCCGTCACTACTGCCAAACACTTGGTGAACACCCTGGGGCTGTGGTGAGACCAAAGGGCAGAGCGCAAAATTGGTAATGACTGACTCCCAGGCTGAAGCGCAGATACCTCCTGGACGCCTGATGTATCGGTATGTGATAATAGGCGTCCTTGAGGTCTATGGAGCACATCCAAACATCCTTCTCCAACAATGGGAGAATGGATTGTAACGTGACCATTCGAATTTGGATTTCGTGACGGATTGGTTCAGTCTGCTGAGATCTAATATTGGTCTCAGGTCCCCTGTCTTTTGGCACTAAAAGAACCTGGAGTAATTTCCTGATCCGATCTGGTCTGTGGGGACCGGTTGGATGACTCCTTTTCTAGCAGCTTTAAAGCTTCTGCGGCTGCCATTTCCCTTTGACTGGGTGGAGGATCCGGGATTCTTTTGTACGGTGGTGGCGAGTATGTGAATGTGATGGTGTAACCTCCGGCACTGCTCCTTAGCACCCATCTGTCCTGAGTGATTGACTCCCAGGCTTTTAGGTGCTTGGCAACGACACCCGACTGGCTCCGGAGCAGCACAGCCGGGCAATCCCTCATGACGTGTGGGAGGCTGAAGAGCCACGAAAGGACTCACGGTCTCCAGAATTGCGGGGCCCTCTGCCGCCTCTGGGACGGCGTCTCCTGAAAAATTTCCCGTCCTCTGCCTCTGGAAGGGAATCTTCCTGCTGTTGGGAGAAAAACTTGCGAGATTTGAACCACATTTTCCCACCTCCTTTAGCCTTGGGGTAAGGCCGAAGGGAGTGGAATAACGGCACCTACGGCAGATAAAGTTTTTCCCTCTTGCTCACAGCGGGTAAGGGTGTCTTTAACCTTGGGTCCAAACAATGAGGACCCATCAAAGGGAGCGTCGGAAGGAAGACTTGAAGGCCTCCAGAACTGACACAAGCGGAGCCAGGCTTGTCTCCGTGAGCCACGCCTGTGCCTGCCGCTCTACCCGCCTTCGCCGCATAGGAAATGAGCCTCATGGACGAGTTAGAAATTGACGTAAGGATAGCCAACTGAGAGCTAACCGACTGGGCTAGCTGCTCAGGTAGGTTACCCGCGAGGGAATCTGACAACTCCTTGACCAGATCCCTCTGAAGCCTGGTAAAATGTGCCAAATAATTCAGAGACCTTAAAGTAAAGGCCGCTGAAGTCAGGGTGCGCTTCCCGTACCTGTCCATACTCCTAGACTCCTTATTAGGAAAATGGACAGACGTTGAAGCCTCTGCCACGTCCTGTTGTGTAGCAGATGCCACCACCATGGCATCTACAGCCACGCCTTTAGTGAGGAACTCCTTCTCGGGGGGAGCAGACAAGAATTTATTTGGACGAGAAGGGACTGGTTCCACGGTATCTGGATGTTCCCACGCCCTTCGACAAACCAAATCCAGAAGCTCGTCAAAGGGCGGAGACACCCAGGAGGCGGAGGGCTGAGCCCCAAAGGCCTTGAGGAGCACTGACTCGTCAGCAGAGGGGGGTTTGGATATCCAGCCGCCTCGTTGTTTGAGGATCTCTAAGATGTCTGCAAATGAGACATCATCCGAGGACGACTGGGACCCTCTGCATCATCCAGATCAGTGTCTGATGTAATAGACTCGGGGAGTCCACGTGCTTCCTCTTGCACGATCTCTTCCTTGGGGGTTCCTCCAAGACAACTCCGAAGAACCCTCAGGAGGAGGGAACCCCACTGGGGTAACCTCAGGCCCCGGGGCTCCGCTGACTACGGACAGGGGAACTGCCAAAGACCCAGTCTCCACGCCCAGGGAAGGTGCCGGTAAAGCCGGAGAGATGGCCGAAGAGGACTTGGCCAAGGCACTCCTCATGGCTCTGAAAGCCGGACCCCCAGAATCCTGGGAGTGTCCGGTCCCCGGAGCCGTGATAGCCGACGGAAGTCCCGCAGCCAAAGCACCGAGGGGGAGGCTCGGAACCGAAAGCATAGGTCCCGAAACATCACCCCGGGTCCAGCCGAAGAAGTCCGCGTACCAAACTCGGACCCGAAGGCCCGGGTTGGAGTAAGGGTCGGAGCCGACCCTGAGATCTCCACCGGCTCCAACAGCACCTGCTCCGACGGAGCCGAAGCAGTCGGAGGAGGAATGGCAATGGGGTGGACCAAGGTCATCGGCTCCGAAGCCAACTGGGTCGGAACCGAAACAAATTTTTGGAAGACTGGAGACTGGAACAGTCTTTGGAGCACCCTGTCTATATCAGAATCTGACATCCTCGAAGACCGAGAGGAAACAGAATGGGTTCGAGACGGCCTCTCCAACGGCCCCAAAAGGCTAGGGGACCGGCTCCGAGGCGACTCGATGAGTATCGGCGCCGAGGGAATACACATACCAGATTCCATCGGTGCCGAGGTGGGCTTCGGCGCCGAGGAGGAAGTGTCTGAGCGGGCAACCTTTGTCGGCTCCGAGAGCAGTGGAGCCGAAGGTGACCCGCCTCGATGCCCCAGCCATCGGCTCCGAAGCCAGAGGAGTCGATACTGGTGGCATCGAGGCAGACCGTTCGACCTCGGCTCCAAGTCCTTGGAGCCGAAGGAGAGGCCTGCCTATGTTTCTTAGCGGTCGGATCCGACGGACTGGTCGGAACCGACGCCCTTTTCTTTGGCCGGAGAAGGAGAGGATGCCAAAGCTTCTTCAAACAAGGTTTAATTAATCCCTTAAGAATTAATTTATTTTTCCTCTCCTGGAGGACCCTTGAGGAAAAAGCGTGACATACGCTACATGATTCCTGTAAATGTTTTGCCCTAAGCAATACACACAGAGCGAGTGATCGTCCGTGATGGACATTTTGAAACTACATTTTACACATTTTTTAAAGCCCGAAGGCCTAGGATTCTGAGACATTATGGGGGGAATTTCAGTAATCTGACTGGAAGAAATACAATTACTGCCCTAAGTATAGGCTTACAGTTATCACTGCAAATGACAGGGGACTTTGAAACCCTGTAAGAACAAACAGCTACCAAAAACTTTAAAGCCTTTTACTATATATAAAATATAGAAGGGTTGAATAACCGGAAGGCCCTAGATGAAAGGGGCCTACCAAACACAACCCAGTCACACAACAAAATTTCACAAGAAATTCAATCCAACCACACAACAATGTAAGAATAGCTGTTAAAACAGCTTTTTTTGAAAGAAAACAGCAAAACTGACAGAAAAGTTAGTCAAAAAATAACTACTCAGCTCAGCCAGCTCGAGACCACGTCTTCGCAGGTTAGCGGCAAACGAGATCTGGGGGACTGGTAGTGGTGCATCCTGGGATATAATAAGCTCAGCCAATAAGAGACTTCGCTCTTTGGCATAAGCGTGCCGAGTCGGAGCCGAGGGATCGGCTCCGAACCCATCAGTCAGAATGTAGGCGAGATAGGATCACATAACATCATACGCTTTCCGTATCTGTCCATCGTACAAGACTATTCTGCAGATGGACAGTTGAAGAAGTTTCCACTAATTCTTTCATGGTGGCTGCTGCCACCACCATAGCATCAACAGGAACATCTTTAGATAAGAAAAGCCTGTCTTCAGGGGCTGTAATGAATATATTGGGCCTCCGCAGATCTGGTTCCATCGTGTCTGGAGAGCTCCAAGCCTTCCGACTCACTACGTGCAATAGTGAGTCGAAATGAGGAGATACCCAAGAGGTGGAGGGTCGGGAAATGAATGCATCCAGGTACACTGACTCATCTTCAGAAGGGGCAAGGGACTTCCAGTCATCCCTCTGTCTAAGGATTTCTAAGATGTCTGAAAAGGAAACATCTTCAGAGGGGGACCGTGGGGACCCTTCTGAGTCATCCAAGACCGTGTCTGATGTCAAGGACTCAGAGGAGTCCACATGCTTCCTCTTGCAAGTCCCCTTCTGAGGGACCTCCTCAGAGGAGGTTTCAGACAAGGTGGGATCGCCCAATGGGGCTTCCTGCATCATGGGTTCCCTACCCTTGGGGCAAAGGGGAGGTTTGGAGGCAGACACCGGCACCAAAGGCAAAAGAGCTAATGGAGCCAAGGGTGGAGCTGTCTCAGCAGACAGCACACTCCTCATCACCCCGAAGGCATCGCAGTCCCAACTCGAAAGAATCTCCAGCTCTGAAGAAGCAGGAGACTTCCTCCGAATTGAGGGGGATGGCTCCGAGGCCAATGTAGGAGCTGAGCTGACCTGCACCGAAGCTCTGAGAGGGACAGTAGGGTCAGACAAGGGTCCAATGCCGCTCCCCCCCGGAGCCGATGAGGGAGCGTCGGCCCCCAGATCCCTCGACAGAAGGGGTGATCAAGGAGATTGGAGCAGCAGTCAGAACCGAAAGACCAGAGGAGGTTACTGGAACTGACAGTTCCACCACTACAACTTCCATACACTCCGGCTCTGAACTCAGAGGAGTCGGAGGAGGAATCGAGACAGGTGTTGTTTGGGCTGTCGGCACCATTTCCGTCTGGGATGGGCCCGAAAGTATTTTGGCTAATGCTGGTGTCCTAAGTCCTTTTTACCACCCTCTCCACATCATCATCCGAGAGGCTGCTGGATGACTGAGAGGAATGGGTAGAAGACCGGTGACTGCCCGTCACAGATTGCAATAATGGAGACGGTGGAGCAGACTGCACCGGTTCCAAGGCAGGAGACCTAGAATGCTTATGGGACCTTACTGGCTCTGACAACACAGATGGAGCCGTAGGTGAAGATCTCTTGTCGGAACCAAAAGTCGGGTCTGACTTAACTTGTGGTTTGTCCTTGTCCTTAGATGGGACCGAACTCTGAGCCGAAGAGGATGAAGGCTTGACTTTGTCTGATTTTTTAGCTGGCTGAGTCCCTTCCATGGCAGCATCAAAGGGGCTCTTCAGTAAACCTCTCAAGATTAAATTGTTTCTTCTCTCCTCCAGGACTCGTGAATTAAAAGCATAGCAGACAGAGCATGAGTCCTGCAGGTGAACAGATCCTAAACAATATACGCAACTTATTTGCTCATCCGTAAAGGACATCTTTTGGCAGCACAAGTCACACTTTTTGAAACCTGAAGGTTTCAAATCCTTGGCAGTATCCTTCGACATAATAGAGAAAAAGCACTATGTCTAAGATTTTTTTTTTTTTTTTTTTTTTTTAAGACAGGGAAAAAACAAACGGGGGGGGGGGACAGCCTCTAAGTTAAATGGCAAACTCCCCACCTAAGGAGAGCCTCTAACTGAAATGGCAACTCCTTAAAGTTAAAGGAAAGGCAAGAAAAGGAAAAGGAACTCTTTGGAAGAGGGGGAAAGGCCAGAGAGAAAAAACGGTAAATCTACACAACATCAAGTCAGTCAGACGGGATAGGGGTAGATAGAAATATGAAGGACAACTACAGTTAATTTAGATAAGCTAAACTAGAAAATTTTGTTCAAAAATATAATAAAAGAAAAAACACTTACAGTATCTGCAGTCTATATGCTGCAAGCGGCAAACGAGATTTGGGCAACTACCGCTAGGCATGCTGGGATAGGGACTAGCCTCAAGCCAGTAAAAGCTCTCGAGCTATAGTATACATTTGAGTTGGAGCCAATGATCAGTTTCGAACCCAAACAGCAAGAATGAAGGCAAGATATGGACAACATAACATCAAATGTTCTGATTTCCTGAATTCTTTAGTTCTGTTGAGGTAAAAGTGTAACTGCCTGTGTACGTATAACAAGTGTAAGTAATATTCTCCCTTACCAATAAAATTTGGAAAGATGGGTAGGTCCATAGTCAAATTGATGTGGTAATTTGAGACCGCCTTTGGAAGGAAAGATGGATTGGTCCTGAGTGTAACTCTATCCTTATGGAAAATTAAGTAAGGGAGCTCTGAACATCATCTTCTTTTGGCTGCTCCCGTTAGGGGTCGCCACAGCAGATCAACTGTTTCCATTTCTTCCTGTCCTCTGCATCTTGCTCTGTCACACCAACCACCTGCATGTCCTCTCTCACCACATCCATAAACCTTACCTCAGGCCTTCCTCTTTTCCTGTTACCTGGCAGCTTCATCCTTAGCATCTTTTTTCCCAATATACTCTGCATCCCTCCTCAGCACATGTCCAAACCAACATAATCTTGCCTCTCTGGATTTGTCTCCAAACCTTCTAACCTGGGATGATCCTCTAATATACTTATTCCTAATCCTGTTCATCCTCGTCACACCAAGTGCAAATCTTAACATCTTCAACTCTGCCACGTCAAGCTCTGACTCCTGCCTTTTTGTCAGTGCCACTGTATCCAACCTATATAACATAGCTGGTCTCACTACCCTCTTGTAGACCTTCCCTTTCACTCTTAGGGAGCTTTGAACATAAGACTTGCAATTTGGATGCTCGTCTTGCAGAGGTCAAAGCTATAAGAAGAGTCTTCCAAAAGAAAAACTTCAAGTCACAAGAAGACACTGGTTCAAATGGAGAAAGTACCAATGACTGTAGAATAGTTAGGTCCCATGGGGGTAGAGGGTCTTTAAAGGGAGGCTTTACTCAAATGGTTCACTTGAGGAAGGCTTTACATAGTCTAAGCGAAATTAAGGTAGGTTTCTGAAGTCTTTATGAAAGTTAGAGATGGCAGCTAGAATGACTTTAACAGTAGATGCGTGCTCTTTTTGTAAAAAGGCTGGTCAGGAATTCTAACACTTTCTCTACTGCTGCTGAGAAATGGTCAAGACCATTATTACAAGCCCATATGGAAAAACTTTTCCACTTACTGAGGTAGAGTTTGCTGGTGGATGGTTTTATGTGATGCAATATTTTCCTTACCGGGGATGGGATATCATCATAAATAAAAACTATAACGACCAGTAAAATCCGGACTTTTAATACAAATTGAGAATCTCTCTAGCACCTTGGCACAAAGCTTTAGAGTACAAAAATAACACACACACAAAAAAAAAAACAAAAACAAATACTGTATCACATTAAACAATTAAAATCAATTAATGCATAGAAACATTAATTATATTAAATAAGCATCTTCCAATTGCATTCTGAATTCAACCCAGCAGGTGTCAGTGTCAAATTTCAGAATAAAAACAACCAGTCTCTTTATAAAGCAACTTATTTTTTAACTGTCCAACCTCCAAAATCTTAACCTTTTCTAAAATAGTTCCCTGTAAACAACTATTGTCTCCACCATGATGAATTAAAAAATGAAAAGCTAAAGGGCTCTCAGTTTTTTTATTTCTAATATCTCTCAAGTGCTCCTGTAGTCTCACCTTAAAGGATCTCTTACTTTCCCTTATATAAAATACACCACAGGAGTACCTCAAGGCATATATAATGCCCTCAGTAGTACAATTAAAAATATCATTAGGTACAAACGTAACATTATTAATCTTATCAAAGCATCAAACCACATGCTTACAAGCTAAACAATTACCACATGGAAAAGTCCCCAAACCTCTACGTTCTCTCACCCTCTCAACACTAGGGGCAATATAATGACTATGTGCAATTATATCTTTTATACTATGACCAATTTTATAAGAAAAATAAAGCTTATTGGGCAAAAAATTAAAATCCTTAAATTTAGATTAAAAAAACCAATAAAACCTAATAATGTATACAACCTTTTCATTAACTACAGTGTACATGGTAACAAAATAAACTTTATTTGCAGGAACCATATTCCCCCCACCAGTAGCCTACTCCACTTGTGGGTTTTGAGACTTCATTACTTTCTGACCACCTGATATCAACCTTGACAAAGCACTATCTATAACATGCAAGTCATACCCCCTATGACTCAACATCCCACATGTTCTAGACAACTCCAAATGTAATTCTTCAGGAACATTGCAAAGCTTACTAATACACAATAATTCACCATGGGGCAGTGCATTAATTACATGATGTCAATGGCAACTTCCACCATCTAAAAAAATACAAGTCATTACCAAATTTCCTATGTACCCTAGTCTTAATACCACTTCCTACTGAGCCTTCCAAAATTAAATCCAAAAAACACCTTATTACCACATTGAATACCATCAAACTTTAGACCAAGAACATTTTGCTGTAAATCATTTATGAAAGCATCAACTAAATCACGACCTCCCTTATCGAAAAAGATTTTCAGATCAAACTCAAAATAATTATTCAATAAACAAAAATAAATTAACTCAATCACAAAATTAGAAAATGGACTACCACCCCAAAAAACAGTTTGTGCCTTTCGGCTTTTCCTGGTTAGGGGTCACCACAGTGGAACTCCGGTCCACTAATGATTGGTAGTGGATTTTTACGTACCGGGTTACCAGCCCCGATGCACAACCTTCAACAAAGGCACGCCCCATACATGTATGCCTCCACACAGAAGACGCTCTAGCTGAGAATCGAATGGGACAACGTCTTGCTATGAGGCGACAATGCTACCACAGCACCACCACCGCAGCTATCCCAAAAAAACAGTTAATGCTTCTAAACCCCAATGATGCTAAATATTTGTACAGAGGCTCTTCACATCCATAACCCACTGTCCATTGCACTTCTCTAAAATTGTATCCAGGAAATCAAAGCTATCCTGGATATATGACTCTAATTTTACTGCACGTTCACAAATACTTATGTAAAACCAACCTGTCCTATGCAAAAAATAATTCACTGTTGAAACAATAGGTCGGCCTGGGGGAGAATGTAAATTCTTGTGAACCTTGGGCAAACAATAAAAAGTTGCTAAAGTGCAACCTTTAATTGAGAATTTCTTCTCCAAATCCTTATTGGATAAATAGCCCAACCTAAAACCTTTTTGTAATAAACTTTCAAAATTCCTTAAGGCATTTTCATAATCCACCATGCTGACTAATTCATAAATACTCAAATCATTCAAGTTTTCATAACAGATTCTCTCATATTAGGAGTGGTGCATCACAACAATCTTAATGCACTTATCCAACAGTTTAAAAACTATATCATGCAGCTGACTAAAACTTTTAAGGGCTACCCACTCAGCTTTAGTAAGGTTGTAATCCGTTGTTTCAAAAACTTTTGATACTCACTCTCTACAACATAATTCACCATGGTGGAAAAACTTTTTGTCCCTTCATGGAAAAAGGAGGGATAAAATCACTTTTACATGAAATATTTGAAGTGTCCATTAAACAATAAGCATCATGAACTAAACTTTCTTCAATAGAAGAATCACAAGTAAAATACTCATCTTCAACATTTTCATCAGCAGTACTAAAAGAATCCTGCAATTCGACATTATCAATCTGCTCATTTCAAGAAAAATAATACCATAAATGCAATTTCCTAATAAACCTAAACTATTCTGCTTTAAGAACACATGGTCTAGGTAAAACAGTGGGAATGAATTTCAAACCACAATTCAATACAGAAACCTCAACATCCGACAACTCAATGCCGGATATATTTAAAACCAAATTTGTACAGTCATTATTAACAGAAAAAGTCTTAGAATTAATACCATCTTTTTTTCTTATCATGTCCATAGGGCTGCTTCTCTCTAGCTGCTTCTGGATGTTCTCTCTTCCTCGCTGAATCTCCATTATGCCTCCCTCACCAAAAGTTCTTTTTCATATAATTCGGCTGTTGAGCAGGAGGCAGTGGTGGATAAGCTCTCTTTTCATTCTCCTACTCAGAAGAACTGCCCGTTGCCTCAGAAGAAGCAAATGAAACTCTTGTTATCGCTTTGTTTCCTCTCCTTCTAGGGAGTGCCCACCTACTTGTCATCTCTTCTTATTGGTTACCTGAAAAGCAGAACTACTATAATCATTCACATCCCTTCTTAATTTTTTCAACTTACGGGCTATCAAAGTCTCTGAAGCCTCCTTTATCTTTTCATTAATACCCCCCAAAATCTGTTCCAAAACGGGAGGATGACAACTGTGCAGAAAGCGAAGCACACAAACCAATTTCTTCTTTAATAGATCACTGCTTTACAGAGTCCCGGTCTATCAGAATGAAAACCAATTCCATCACACAGCAGTGCTCTGCTGCAGTCTATTAGGCATAAAATGTCTTATCTTCAGCATTATTTAGGTCAAAGGGCATAGATGGAGTTTTAAATACCCTTAGACCTCTCATTGAAACATCCAGTTCTATATGACGTTGTAGGCTCATAATGTTATAACACACTGAATTCTCCTTAAATAATAAACGCTTCAATTTTTCAACAGTACCTTGTAATTCCATCGGAAATAATGCATGGAGCATGAACCAACCATAGAAAAAGAGTTAGCAGCCTGCTGATTAAGATCATCTTCCAGGACTCTTTCCCAAGTTCGAGTAGCATTTTCCAATCTTTGTCAGTTCGGACATTCACTCAAATACGGTCACCCGGCTGAGAAACATAATGCTCCACAGTCCTTTGTGTACTATTAATACCTTTGTCTCTAAAAATACGAAGTAATTGGAAAGACAGATCATTGGCTATAACCAAAAGAAAAAAAGACACAGAACAGAAAAAATAAATAGAAACCACAACAACCAGTAAAATCCAGACTTTTAATACAAAATGAGAAGCTCTCTAGCGCCTCGGCACAAAGCTTTTCAAGAGTACAAAATAACACATCCAAAAAACATTTAAACACTGCATTACATTAAACAATTAAAACCAATTAATGCATAGAAACATTAATTATATTAAATAAGTATCTTCCAATTACATTCTGAATTCAACCCAACAGATGTCAATGTCAAATTTCAAAATAAAAATAGTCTCTTTATAAAGCAATTTATTTTTTAACTGTCCAACCTCCAAAATCTTAACTTTTTCTAAAATAGCTCCCTGCAAACAACTATTGTCTCCACCATGATGAATTAAAAAATGAAAAGCTAAAGGGCTCTCAGCTTTTTTATTTCTAATATCTCTCAGGTGCTCCTGTGGTCTCACCTTAAAGGATCTCTTACTTTCCCCTATATAAAAAACACCACAGGAGCACCTCAAGGCATATATAATGCCCTCGGTAGTACAATTAAAAATATCATTAGGTACAAACCTAACATTATTAATATTATCAAAGCATGGAACCAAATGCTTACAAGCTAAACAATCACCACATGGAAAAGTCCCCAAACATCTAAGTTCTCTCACCCTCTGAACACTAGGGACAATGATGAAATATCATCATGCCTGGCAACTAACGGAATTGGAGGAACCAAGCAGTTAACTTGAGGCTTTGAAGACTGGAATGCACCAGTCCCTGAGGGTGATGCAGAAGGTTGGGAACTGGGTCCAGAATCCATGTACAGTGAACTAGATGGGGCCATAGGAAGGGGAACCATATTTACTGAGGCCAGTAGGGTGCAATGAGAAATAATTGGCTTCTCACCTTAGCTGCTTTCTTTAGAAAGAGTGGGATCAGAGAGAAAGAAGGAAAGGCATTGAGAAGAACAAGGGGCCAATCCAGGATAACAGCGTCTCTCTGGGATTCCCCCTGAGGGGGGAGTAGGACAAAATAGCTTCTACACTTGCTATTTTGGGGTGAGGCAAAAAGATCGCAGCAAGGCTGGCCTCAGTGATAAAACATCTTCTTTGCTATCATGGGATTGAGAGACTACTCGTGAGGCGAAAGAATGCACCTGCTCAGTTTATCTGCTATTACGTTTGAACACCCTGGGATGTGAGTTGCTATGAGTAAGTGGTTGGAGGCTATGGCCCACTGCCACACAAGTAGGGCTTCTCGACAGAGGGGGGGGGGTAGGACCTGGTCCCCCCTTGTTTGTTGATGTACCAGACTACGGACATGTTGTCTTACTGAATAGCAATTTTTCATTGAGGGAGAATGGGAAGAAATGCCTGCAATGCCAGAAGTACTGCCTTCAACTCCAGGACACTGACATGCAGATTGGCCTCTATTGTGGACCAAATGCCTTGGACTGTTTGTCCCCGATAATGCCCCACCCACCCCATCTGGGAAGCATCCATGGTCACTATGGTCTTGAGCTGTGGTGGGACAAATGGAAGACCAAGAAGAATTTTCTCTGATTTCATCCACCAGGATAGGTCCTTTTTGCAGCAACTGGTGATAAATATTGGATGGTTCATTAGATGAGTTAGAATAGCTCACTGGTTTGTTGGCAACCATTGCAGTAATCTTATGTGATATCTTGCTAAAGGGATCAGAGTTATCGCCACTGCCATGAACCCTAAGGCTTGAAGTACCTGGTGAGCTTGTACTTTGTGGTGAGGACAGAATGGACTTGAAACCTTATTTTCTACAACCTATGAACATGTAGGGAGGCTACGCAAGAGTGATTGTTTAGACGAGCTCCAATAAATTCCATATCCTGAGAAGGATTCAGTTGGGACTTTGATTGACTGTGATGCTTACATTCAAGAACAAAGTTAGGGTGATCCCTATTACCTGTAACAGTAGATGTCTGGTGGGAGCGGTGATGAGCCAGTTTTCTAGATATGCAACTACCCGGAATCCGTGCAGTCTCAAGTGAGCTGCTACAGTTACCATTCATTTGGTGAACACTCTGGGGGCTGTGATGATACCAAAGGGCAGTACCCTGAACTGATAATGACTGGCTCCTAGCCAGAAGTGGAGGAACCTTCTAGAGCATTTGTCCATTTTTATGTGGGAATACGTGTCTTGAAGGTCTATAGACGACATCCAATCATTTTCTTCTAGAAAAGAAAGTACTGACTGAACCGTGACTGTCCGGAATTTGGACTGTTGAACAAAATTGCTTAGAATGCTGAGATCCAAAATCACTCTCTAGTCTCCTGTCTTTTTTGGCATGAAAAAGAATCTTGAGTAAAATCCGGATCCTCTTTGATCTGGTGGGGCTTCTTGGATGACTCTTTTCTCTAACAGCTTTTGCACTTCTAAGACTGCTTGGTCCCTCTGACTGGGTGGAATGTCTGGGTGTCTTGATCAAGTTTTTGGGTAAAGGGAAAAGGGGATAAAGTACCCTCTGGAAAATATTCTTAGCACCCAGGTATCTGTAGTTATAAGTCGGTAGGTTGTTGGGTGCAAAGAAAATCTTCCCCTGACTGCTTCCACAGATAAGCAATCGGGCCTCCCTTCAGGAGTGCTAATAGGGCTGGCCAGAGAAAGACTCCCTGGTTCTGAGGGCCACCTCTGCCTCTAGAATGGTATCTTTCATTTGAGCTCCCCCCTCTGCCCCGAGGAGAGTCCGTACCATGTGTGTCCAGGAAAGGCTTCTGGGACTGTATGAACCACATCTTACCACTCCTCTGATTCCTGGAATAGGCTCATTGAGGAGCAGAAAAATGTATGCCAACAGACAGAGTCTTTCCATCTTTCTCACACCTAGATAGAGTTTCCTTAACCTTGGGGTGGAACAAAGATGATTCATCAAAACGAGCATAGATGAAGACTTGAATGGCTCCACAAACTTACACAGGTGCATCCAAGCGTGTCATTGAAATGCAATACCTGATCCAGCTGACCTGGTCACCCCTTCGGCTGCATGTGCAATGAGCCGCATGGACGAATTAGATATAGACTACAGCGTAGCTAGCTGGGAGTCCACTTAATCCTGGACCCCCTCAACCACAGCTCCCGCCAGGGTATCCAAAAGCTCCTTAAACAGATCCCTCTGGAGCCTAGTAAAATGTGCCATAAAGTTCAAAGTAATAAACAAAGTAATAGTAAAGGTCGATGATGCATAGACCCACTTCCCAAATCTGTCCATTGCCATGGACTCTTGGTTACAGGGATGAGCAGTGGAACTTTCCTCAGCTAGTTCCTTCTCAGCGGCTACCACCATGGCATCTACTGCTAGTCCTTTTGCCCAATACTTGTGATCCTCCAGAGATGAGAGTATCCTATCTGGTCTCCAGGATATTGGTTCTATCGAATCAGGAACCGTCCAAGCCCGCTGAGTGATCAGCTTAATAAGACTGTCAGTGGGAGGAGTCACCCAGGAAGTAGATGGGCGAAGTCAAAAGGCCTGCAAGTACACAGATTCCTCAGAGGAAGAGTCTTTGGACTTCCGGTTACCCCTCTGTTTTAGAATTTCTAGGATGTCTCCAAAGGAATCATCTTCTGGTGGTGACCGGGGGGAACTCTCCCCCTCATCAAACTCTGTGTCTTCGGTGACAGACACCTCAGAGGAGTCTAGGTGTTTCCTCTTACACAGTCTCTTCCGAGGGGGCTCTTCAGTGGGAATGTCTGAGGAGGACTCAGAAAAGGGGTGGTAATTCTTGCGGCCATGGAGCTTGCTATCCATGCAATGAGGTTGGTGAAAGCTCTGGAAAGGCAGGGGTCAAAGGGTGAGACTCCAGTAACACAGGAGCCACCTGAGAAGTAGCTGTGGCTAAGGCTCTATCCAGGGCTTGGAAAGCAGGCCCCCCCGAGGAAAAATAGGAGCCCGGAACTAACAGAGACAAACTCTGAACCGGGGTCACACCCCACCCTGAGAGACCCACCTTCAAGAACTGAGTCGAGGAAGGACCCACAGCCATAACAGACTGAAGTGGCAAGGTCGCCTCTGAATAAAAAACAGGAGACAACTCAAGCCCTACAGACTTGATAGCGGAAGATCGATCCTGGGGACCCATCAGTTCTGATGGCACAGAGGGAGTCAGAGCCATGCTCAGAATTGAAAACAAAAGGGTTGTCAGTGCTGAGACAATTGGAGCTTGTGCGGCTGGAGTCGACAGCCCTAAAGCATCTGAGGAGGTAGGAGGAGGAATACATGTAGGTGTACAGGGAGAAAATTCCCCCTCTCCAGGAGGGAGAGGGGGGCTGAGAGGGAGGAGGATGACTCCTAGCCATCAGAAGCTGAAGTACCAACCTCACAACATCAAATTCAGAGAGACTTCTGGTGGAGCAAATGGGCAGTCCAGAGGGAGAATCAGGCCTTTCTAAAAATGGGATTGGCAGTTGACCCAGAAATGGTCAATCGTGGGGGAATATCCTGCCCTGGGAGTAAACAAAGTTTCAGTGTTCGGCAGTGGGGAAAGGGTTACAGGCTGCGGTGCCATGACAGATGCCAGTACCTGCATAGTAATTAAAGATGCCACGCTGAAGTAATTGTTGATGTTGAAGTCATAGTTGGTACTGATGTTGTTGTCTGTGCTGGTACTGTAATAGGGATAGATGGCATCAAGACATAAGTTGGTGCTGAGGACTCAGCACCTGCCAATGTTTTTGGAACCTTGGATCTTGGTTCCATAGAAGATCCAGCAGAATGGCTTTTATTCGTTTTTGGTGTGGGCGCCGATGGAGATGTTGCCACCCAATGACTGAATTTTGAACCAGAGGCCAGAGGAGACTGGTCGGCCTTGGACGAGGCTTCTTCAAAGGGTGCATTTAGAAGCCCTTTGAGAATAAGATTATTTTTACATTCTACCAGGGTTCTGGTACTAAAGCCCTGGCAGACGGAACACTCAAGGTCGAGGTGCAGAGCACCTAATCAATAGACACATTTTTCATGTCCGTCAGAGTTTGGCATTTTCCTGCTGCACTAATGACAATGTTTAAATCCATTAGTTGTTGATTCAGATTTATCTGCCATTTTAAGAAGAAAAACAAAGGGCATAAAAAGCAGAAATAAACACACTATAAAGATCCTACCAACAATATTAGGAAAGACTACCTGTCAGTGAGAGAGAAACAAGGAAACGAGGTAAGGAATAACTACCAGCTATGGTAGGCAAAAATACCAAGTGGTATAGGAAAGGGACGAGAAGTTACTCTAACTAAAGGGTAGACTAACTTCAGAAATATTAGAAAGAATTAGAAAGAACAATATTTAGAGTAAAAGGATTATATGATAGAAAAATGTAGTTGTATATCAAAAAATTCACTTAGTTGCGAGAGTGAATTGGCTGACATGTCTTTCTATAAGAGCGGCAAATGAGATCTGAGGTAATGTAGACAGGGGCATTATGGGTAGACCTTTAGCTCAAGAGTTTCTTGGCTGGCATGAGCTATATAACGGCTGTACTGATTCTGAGGGTCGGAACCATATCCATCAGTCAAGAATCGATGAAGATTGACAACATCAGATGATTGATTATGTCCTATAAGAATATTTGAGATAGCTGCAAGATGAATCTTCATAGTTGAATAACTGGCACCATTGTTAAAGATGGAATCAAGGAAATCCAATACAGTTGAAATGGGTGCTGAAAAGGGGTCTATTTGTCTCTGTGCCACTCAAAGGAAGAATATTTTCCATTTACTCTTATAAACCTTTCTTGTAGAATCTTTCTGAGAAGATATAAGGATGTGTTTGACTGGGGATGAATATCTGGACTGTCTAGCCATCACTGAAAATGGAGAACCATGTGGTCAGTTTGAGAGTCTGACAGTCCAAATGATTAATTTCTGATGAGTAAGAAAGAAGATTCTGGGTTGTATCTAACACCCAAGGGGAATGAACAAGATGAGATCACAGGAAGGGGAACCATACTTGTCAAGGCCAAAAAGAAGCAATGAGGATAACTTTGCACTTCTGGTAAGATGCTTTCTGAAGGAATTTTGGGATCAGTGGAATACAAGGAAAGGCATAAACGAGTACTGGGGGCCAACTGTGGACAAGAACGTTTCTCAGTGATTCCCCTACGGGGGGGGGTGTTCAGGGCAAAGTACTTACTGCACCTGAAATTGGGTACAGAGGCAAAGACATTCCTGACTGGTTGACCCCACTGATGGAAAATTGCTTCTGCCACCAATAGACTAGTGAGGTAGTAATATGGACCTGCTCAATTGGTCTGCCAGATCATTGGACTTCCCCAGACTGTGCTTTTCTAGAATATAGTGGACAGAAGAGATCATCCACTGCCAAACTCTCATTGCTTCTCAACATAGAAGGTAGGACTAGGTTCCTCCCTGTTTGTTGATGTAACAGACCACTGACATATTGTCTATCTGGATGGTAATCACCCCCAGATGAAGAGTATCTTGACATGCCTGCATTGCTAATAGGACTGTTCTCATTTCCAAGATATTGATGTAAAGATTGTCCTTATGATTAGACCAAGGGCCTTGGAGTGTCCTTCACAAGAAATGCCTCCCTCACCCTAGTTAGGAGGCGTCCATGATCACTGTGGCTGTTGGTGGTGGAAGGATAAAAGGACAGCCCTGAAAAAATTATTTTGCAGTAATCCACCAAGAAACATAGTCTTTGCAAATTCTCAAAACACGTATTGCAGCAGAGACAGGATGACATCTAATACACCATTGAACTACCAAGGTCCACTGAAGTACTCTCATGTAATATTTGGCTATTGATATTGAGTTATGGAGGCTGCCATGGATCCTAGAAGTTGCAAAATCAAGTTTGCTGGTAGGGAAGGATGACACAGAAACTAGGATGCTTGTTCTTGCAATGTGTTTATCCTTGCCTGACGAAGACTTGCTATTTTCATGACCGTGTTCGGGTGAGCACCAATAAACTACAGGACTTGAGTGGGGGAGAGCTGATATTTGGCGAAGTTCACTATAATTTCCGATATGAGAACCACAACAAAACAAACCAAGTAATGAGAACCAGTAAACCCAAAAGCGGCAACGTTTCCACAAAGAAATGCAGTAGTCCACACGATAATTTTATAAGTCCACAAACACTGAAATACTACGTTTGGTAGAAAACTCCTTAATGCTTGAAGTCACGAAATAATTCTTTTATTGTAAAAAACTTGAAGTGTTAAAATACAATACACTTTTCGTCGCACAATAAGACGCAACTTCCTCAGAAGACAGTACGAAATGCATTTACCCCCTTTTATAAGAGCCCCATGTTAATTAGTTAATAATTAGGTTAATTTAAACATTCGTTTGTATACACTTTCTTCTTTTATGCTTGCCTAACACAAGCATAACTACATATTAGTATGTTTTATATACAAGTCTTTTTCTTAGCTAATTAAACATTACTTGACATATTTAATTTATAAAAGCCATAAAAACAATAATAAAAATATTAATAACCATTTTATGAAACCATTTTTTAAAAACTCTCCTTGACTAGAATCAGCTTAATTTATGTGTAAGCACCTCTATTTTGCAAAGTAGTCCCCCACCCATTTTTTATAACTTTTAGCGTTTACTGTAACCGTCATTAATTTTAAACATTAGTCCACTAACAATCATAACTAATGAATTGAATCAATAGTTAAGTTGACAACCTTTTTAATTCAGACACATTTCCGTTCAATAGATTAGTTCCATAATTTTAGACTGCTAACAGGGCGAATCAATATTTTCGACATCTCTTATCATTATTAACATTAAGAAAACATTTTAAACCCTAGATAATTTTAAATGGTTTTATGGCAGATGTTAAAATTTAATTTTTGTTATTATTAGGTATTAAGAATTCATTAAGTATGTTAAATTTATATGTATGTATGAATGAACGTTAAGTTTAATTTTAATTTTTAATAATAATTTCCTTTCTTCAAATTGCAATAAATTTCATACATTTCATCTCTCCATATTTTTTAATCTCAAAATACATTTAATGGAGGACATTTCATTAATACCTGGATATTGATTTGCATTAGTTCTCAGTTGCCATACTAACTCTTTTCTTTCTAATTTTAAAGGTTCATAATTACATCTTGGGTCCTCACTAATTTGTTCTATTGCTTTAAATTTAAAGCTATGTCCTTCATTTTCCAGGCAGTGTCTAGCTAATGCATTTTCCAACTTTTGTCTGCTAATACAATAGTTATGTTCGTATATCCTATCGCGTAATTTTCTATCGGTCTTGCCTATATAGAAGGCTGCACATTTCACGCATTTTGCTTTATAGACAACTTGTTTACTATTACAATTAAATTTATGTTTTATTTTATAAGTTGTTCTATTTAGTGTGAATGTGCAGCCTTCTTCTATAAATTTACAAAAGTTACAACTTCCACATTTTGTCATTCCTGCACTGGTAGATTTTTTTAGATTTTTCCTTTGTAATATTTCTTTTAAATTAGTGCCCCTTCTATATATTAACTTTGGTTTCTCTGGTAACAGGGTTCTTAAATGACTATCAGAAGATATTAACTCCCAATTTTTCAAGATAATATTTCTGATATCAGTAGAATTTAAATTGAAAGTTGTTATAAAACTACATGAGTAGTTTATCTTCTCTTCACTAAATGAATTGGATTCTATATCATTTCTATTTATTTCAGATCTTCCCAATAGGGGTAGATATTCCCCTCTTGTTCTCTTAGTTTGAACTTCAAATACAATTTCTTGAATGACATTTACTGGATAGCCCCTTTGCAAGAAGAAGTTTTTAAGTACCTCACACTCTTCCTTAAAATCTGTGTCACTAGTAATCATCCTTGCTGCCCTCACCATTTGACCTTTTATGATTGATTTTTTCTGGTGAGGGGGGTGACAACTAGTGAAGTGTAGAAATTTGTTAGAATAGGTTTCCTTCCTGTGAATTTTGGACGTAAACCTTTTATTGATATAATCTTTTCTCAGGTGTACGTCTAAATAATCCATCGAGTTCTTGTTGTATTTATGAGTAAACCTTAGGAAGTCTGTACTTAGTTCTAAATCATTAAATAGTTGTTTAACTTCTTCCTCCTTTCCAACAAAAATTAGGAAGATGTCGTCCAGAAATCTTGTGTAAAAAGGAATATTTTTCATAACTAATTCTTTTTCTAAAATAGTTTTCCTCTCCCAATAGGCCATTACTGAGTTGGCAAAACTGGCTCCACAGGGGGAGCCCATCGCCACGCCTATTTTTTGATGGTATATTTCCTTGTTAAATAATATGTAATTATAGGAGAGGACTGTATCCAAAAGTTCTCTTACTAGCTCAATCTCTTCTATAGGGGCCCCCAGTTGACCTAACAGGAGAGATGTCCATTCTTTCCCTATTTCATGTGGTATACTAGAATAAAGGTCTTTCACATCTAGTGTAACCAAATAGCTATCAGGTGTAAATGGCAGTTGGTTAACAGCCCTAAGGAACGACCAAGAATCCTTTGAGATCTGGTTCTTGTTTTTTATATATTTTTGTAAAATCTTGTCGGCTACTTTAGAACAAGTGTATGTTAAACTGCCCTTACCATCTACCAAGGGCCTCATGGGTGGATCTTGTAGGTCTTTATGCACCTTTGGTATGCCAAAGAGAACAGGGGTCCTAATTTTAGATTGGTGTAAATAATCATACATATCTTTCTCTATCCTTTTTTCTATGTATAATTCTTCAAAAAATGTTTTAATTTTTTGATGAGCAGAATTCATTTCATTCACTGAAGCCCTGACATAGGTCTCGCTTTCCAAAATCTTAATCATCTTGTCATTATAGTCACTAATAAACATAATTGCGAGACCTCCCCCCTTATCAGGTTGCATTAATCTGATTGGCATTTCACTCAAAAGTGCCAGTAGGTCCTTCTCTTCCTTAGAGAGGTTGTTATTGTAATATATGTTCTTTCCCTTAAGGTTCCTAAGGTCAATTTCCGTTATTTTCTCAAAGAGAACCAACAACGGGTGCAAAGGTGGATTATATACACTTGACACAAAATAATCCGTTTTTTTGTTTAAATCACTTCCCAACATTGTTAATAAGTTGAGTTTTCTTATAAACAACTTTAAATCGATTAGGGTTTCTGCCATATTAAATTTTCTTGATGGAACAAATGTGTACCCTTTACTAAGTAAATCTACAGTCTCTACACCAATGGATAAATTAGTATAGTTATAAACTTTAAAGTCATTTAAAGAATTAGATATGATGTCACATGTAGATTGTTCTTCTACAAGATTAACTACGGTATAGTCATTGTTCATCGTTTCCTCCTCCTGTTCCCGTTCTGTCTCCTGTTCTGTGGGGGGCGCCTCGAGGCTTGTTCTTGAAAATTCCTACTCCTATTATTCCCTCTGTCATTGTTACTGGACGTAACAGTATTCCCTTCCCTCCTTTCGTTCTGAAAATTATTTAATAATTGTCGATTTTGTTGCTGTATTAGTCTCTCACTCCTTCTAGGAGCCTCATTGGGGTCATCGTTTAGTTCTTCATAACCCTCTTCATTGGTTTCTAAAACTTGGTTAGTATGACCCCCATGAACATCTGTAACATTTTCAGAATTTTTAAAATGGGGACCATTGCCAGTTAGGTGTTTTTGCACCAATGGGGGTGAAGTACGCTTTACCATCTCTATAGTCATTCATATCCCTCTTGATTTTTTCACCTTAGTAGCATTCATTTTAGTAATATGATCGTCTATACTTAGAAAGCATCTATCATATTCGTATTGGTATCTGTTAAAATCAATGTCAGCCTTAATAGATTCATTAAGCTCCTCTATTTCCACCAATAGTTCATTCACTGTATCTTGATAATGGGTGCAAAATAGGTTCAACAGTTCCAATCCATGCTTATCAAATAGCATGACTATGGCCTTATGAAAATTGGAGCCTTCTAACAGTCCTGCTGGGAACTGCCAGTGCCTCATTCCTTTAGGCACTATTTTAAGTTTTATACACTCTTTGAAGTAAGCTATTTCGAGTTGCAATTTGCGAACTCTAAACAGCTTATCATCGAACAAGGAAAGTTTAGAGTTAATGTCATTATTTTCTCTTTGGTTTAATAAAGGTACATTAGGTATTTGATTGTCAATAAATAAAAAAGGTTTGTGTACCCAATTACTTAATGGTTCCGTACCTCTTGCATTGCGGTTGCGTTGTTCAACTCCAGCCACTTCACTACTGCTTCTCCTGTTGTTACTCGTGTTGTTACTGTCAAAGTTTCCAGCCAAAATGTTTGAGTAGCTGGTAGACGGTGTCGCCCCTACATTTACATATACAAACGAATGTTTAAATTAACCTAATTATTAACTAATTAACATGGGGCTCTTATAAAAGGGGCTAAATGCATTTCGTACTGTCTTCTGAGGAAGTTGCGTCTTATTGTGCGACGAAAAGTGTATTGTATTTTAACACTTCAAGTTTTTTACAATAAAATAATTATTTCGTGACTTCAAGCATTAAGGAGTTTTCTACCAAACGTAGTATTTCAGTGTTTGTGGACTTATAAAATTATTGTGTGGACTACTGCATTTCTTTGTGGAAACGTTGCCGCTTTTGGGTTTACTGGTTCTCATTACTTGGTTTGTTTTGTTGTGGTTCTCATATCGGAAGTCTTTTCATTATGGACCAGATTCCCGCTAGTGGCTTTGTTCCGGATACTAATACGAATGAGAGCGATGGCAATTTGACTGCTCTCATTGAATTACTGACACAGAAAGTCGACCGTTTGTCACAACGGGTCGACGAGGCTACATCTAGGATGGAAAACCCTTTTCAAGCGGGCAGTAACGGAAATGTAGGGGCAACACCGTCTACCAGCTACTCAAACATTTTGGCTGGAAACTTTGACAGTAACAACACGAGTAATAACAGGAGAAGCAGTAGTGAAGCGGCTGGAGTTGAACAACGCAACCGCAATGCAAGAGGTACGGAACCATTAAGTAATTGGGTACACAAACCTTTTTTATTTATTGACAATCAAATACCTAATGTACCTTTATTAAACCAAAGAGAAAATAATGACATTAACTCTAAACTTTCCTTGTTCGATGATAAGCTGTTTAGAGTTCGCAAATTGCAACTCGAAATAGCTTACTTCAAAGAGTGTATAAAACTTAAAATAGTGCCTAAAGGAATGAGGCACTGGCAGTTCCCAGCAGGACTGTCAGAAGGCTCCAATTTTCATAAGGCCTTAGTCATGCTATTTGATAAGCATGGATTGGAACTGTTGAACCTATTTTGCACCCATTATCAAGATACAGTGAATGAACTATTGGTGGAAATAGAGGAGCTTAATGAATCTATTAAGGCTGACATTGATTTTAACAGATACCAATACGAATATGATAGATGCTTTCTAAGTATAGACGATCATATTACTAAAATGAATGCTACTAAGGTGAAAAAAAATCAAGAGGGATATGAATGACTATAGAGATGGTAAAGCGTACCCCCACCCCCCATTGGTGCAAAAACAACTAACTGGCAATGGTCCCCATTTTAAAAATTCTGAAAATGTTACAGATGTTCATGGGGGTCATACTAACCAAGTTTTAGAAACCAATGAAGAGGGTTATGAAGAACTAAACGATGACCCCAATGAGGCTCCTAGAAGGAGTGAGAGACTAATACAGCAACAAAATCGACAATTATTAAATAATTTTCAGAACGAAAGGAGGGAAGGGAATACTGTTACGTCCAGTAACAATGACAGAGGGAATAATAGGAGTAGGAATTTTCAAGAACAAGCCTCGAGGCGCCCCCCACAGAACAGGAGACAGAACGGGAACAGGAGGAGGAAACGATGAACAATGACTATACCGTAGTTAATCTTGTAGAAGAACAATCTACATGTGACATCATATCTAATTCTTTAAATGACTTTAAAGTTTATAACTATACTAATTTATCCATTGGTGTAGAGACTGTAGATTTACTTAGTAAAGGGTACACATTTGTTCCATCAAGAAAATTTAATATGGCAGAAACCCTAATCGATTTAAAGTTGTTTATAAGAAAACTCAACTTATTAACAATGTTGGGAAGTGATTTAAACAAAAAAACGGATTATTTTGTGTCAAGTGTATATAATCCACCTTTGCACCCGTTGTTGGTTCTCTTTGAGAAAATAACGGAAATTGACCTTAGGAACCTTAAGGGAAAGAACATATATTACAATAACAACCTCTCTAAGGAAGAGAAGGACCTACTGGCACTTTTGAGTGAAATGCCAATCAGATTAATGCAACCTGATAAGGGGGGAGGTCTCGCAATTATGTTTATTAGTGACTATAATGACAAGATGATTAAGATTTTGGAAAGCGAGACCTATGTCAGGGCTTCAGTGAATGAAATGAATTCTGCTCATCAAAAAATTAAAACATTTTTTGAAGAATTATACATAGAAAAAAGGATAGAGAAAGATATGTATGATTATTTACACCAATCTAAAATTAGGACCCCTGTTCTCTTTGGCATACCAAAGGTGCATAAAGACCTACAAGATCCACCCATGAGGCCCTTGGTAGATGGTAAGGGCAGTTTAACATACACTTGTTCTAAAGTAGCCGACAAGATTTTACAAAAATAAAAAACGAGAACCAGATCTCAAAGGATTCTTGGTCGTTCCTTAGGGCTGTTAACCAACTGCCATTTACACCTGATAGCTATTTGGTTACACTAGATGTGAAAGACCTTTATTCTAGTATACCACATGAAATAGGGAAAGAATGGACATCTCTCCTGTTAGGTCAACTGGGGGCCCCTATAGAAGAGATTGAGCTAGTAAGAGAACTTTTGGATACAGTCCTCTCCTATAATTACATATTATTTAACAAGGAAATATACCATCAAAAAATAGGCGTGGCGATGGGCTCCCCCTGTGGAGCCAGTTTTGCCAACTCAGTAATGGCCTATTGGGAGAGGAAAACTATTTTAGAAAAAGAATTAGTTATGAAAAATATTCCTTTTTACACAAGATTTCTGGACGACATCTTCCTAATTTTTGTTGGAAAGGAGGAAGAAGTTAAACAACTATTTAATGATTTAGAACTAAGTACAGACTTCCTAAGGTTTACTCATAAATACAACAAGAACTCGATGGATTATTTAGACGTACACCTGAGAAAAGATTATATCAATAAAAGGTTTACGTCTAAAATTCACAGGAAGGAAACCTATTCTAACAAATTTCTACACTTCACTAGTTGTTACCCCCCTCACCAGAAAAAATCAATCATAAAAGGTCAAATGGTGAGGGCAGCAAGGATGATTACTAGTGACACAGATTTTAAGGAAGAGTGTGAGGTACTTAAAAACTTCTTCTTGCAAAGGGGCTATCCAGTAAATGTCATTCAAGAAATTGTATTTGAAGTTCAAACTAAGAGAACAAGAGGGGAATATCTACCCCTATTGGGAAGATCTGAAATAAATAGAAATGATATAGAATCCAATTCATTTAGTGAAGAGAAGATAAACTACTCATGTAGTTTTATAACAACTTTCAATTTAAATTCTACTGATATCAGAAATATTATCTTGAAAAATTGGGAGTTAATATCTTCTGATAGTCATTTAAGAACCCTGTTACCAGAGAAACCAAAGTTAATATATAGAAGGGGCACTAATTTAAAAGAAATATTACAAAGGAAAAATCTAAAAAATCTACCAGTGCAGGAATGACAAAATGTGGAAGTTGTAACTTTTGTAAATTTATAGAAGAAGGCTGCACATTCACACTAAATAGAACAACTTATAAAATAAAACATAAATTTAATTGTAATAGTAAACAAGTTGTCTATAAAGCAAAATGTGAAATGTGCAGCCTTCTATATAGGCAAGACCGATAGAAAATTACGCGATAGGATATCTGAACATAACTATTGTATTAGCAGACAAAAGTTGGAAAATGCATTAGCTAGACACTGCCTGGAAAATGAAGGACATAGCTTTAAATTTAAAGCAATAGAACAAATTAGTGAGGACCCAAGATGTAATTATGAACCTTTAAAATTAGAAAGAAAAGAGTTAGTATGGCAACTGAGAACTAATGCCAATCAATATCCAGGTATTAATGAAATGTCCTCCATTAAATGTATTTTGAGATTAAAAAATATGGAGAGATGAAATGTATGAAATTGATTGCAATTTGAAGAAAGGAAATTATTATTAAAAATTAAAATTAAACTTAACGTTCATTCATACATACATATAAATTTAACATACTTAATGAATTCTTAATACCTATGGGCGGCCACGGTGGTGCAGTGGTTAGCATTGCTGCCTCACAGCAAGAGGTTCTCCGGTTCGATCCTCGGCTGGGGTGCCTTCTGTGCGGAGTCTGCATGTCCTCCCTGTGGTCGCGTGGGTTTCCTCCGGGTGCTCCGGTTTCCTCCCACATCCCAAAGACATGCTGCAGGTGGATTGGACACTCTAAATTGGCCCTAGGTGTGCGTGTGAGTGTGCCTTCTGTGGAAGGTTGGGCGCCGGGCTGGCAACTCGACACCGTAAAACTCCACTGCCATTCAATGTGCGGACAAGGTGATCCGCTGTGGCGACCCCTAACCGGGAAAAAGCCGAAAGAAGAAGAAGAAGAAGAAGAATGAATTCTTAATACCTAATAATAACAAAAATTAAATTTTAACATCTGCCATAAAACCATTTAAAATTATCTAGGGTTTAAAATGTTTTCTTAATGTTAATAATGATAAGAGATGTCGAAAATATTGATTCGCCCTGTTAGCAGTCTAAAATTATGGAACTAATCTATTGAACGGAAATGTGTCTGAATTAAAAAGGTTGTCAACTTAACTATTGATTCAATTCATTAGTTATGATTGTTAGTGGACTAATGTTTAAAATTAATGACGGTTACAGTAAACGCTAAAAGTTATAAAAAATGGGTGGGGGACTACTTTGCAAAATAGAGGTGCTTACACATAAATTAAGCTGATTCTAGTCAAGGAGAGTTTTTTTAAAAAATGGTTTCATAAAATGGTTATTAATATTTTTATTATTGTTTTTATGGCTTTTATAAATTAAATATGTCAAGTAATGTTTAATTAGCTAAGAAAAAGACTTGTATATAAAACATACTAATATGTAGTTATGCTTGTGTTAGGCAAGCATAAAAGAAGAAAGTGTATACAAACGAATGTTTAAATTAACCTAATTATTAACTAATTAACATGGGGCTCTTATAAAAGGGGCTAAATGCATTTCGTACTGTCTTCTGAGGAAGTTGCGTCTTATTGTGCGACGAAAAGTGTATTGTATTTTAACACTTCAAGTTTTTTACAATAAAAGAATTATTTCGTGACTTCAAGCATTAAGGAGTTTTCTACCAAACGTAGTATTTCAGTGTTTGTGGACTTATAAAATTATCATGTGGACTACTGCATTTCTTTGTGGAAACGTTGCCGCTTTTGGGTTTACTGGTTCTCATTACTTGGTAGTTCACTATAATGTCCAAATGGAGACACAGTTGGAGCAAGTGGTCCATGGCTTGAATAAGAAGATGCTTGGTGGGAGTAGAAAGGAGACAGCCATTGAGATATGGAAAAACCCAAGCAGTTTCAAGTGAGCTGTGACTACTGCCATGCACTTGGTGAACACCCTGGATGGCTGAGGTGAGACCAAATGTCTATATTTTTCAGTAGTTTTTATATTTCTATGACTGTTGGGTGGGACATTTGGGAGTTCTGTAGAATGACAGGGGGGCTGTAGGGAAAAGGTTATGTAATATCTTCTGGAGATGATCCTTTTTGCCCAAGCGTCTGTGATAATGGTTGTCTAGATTTATAGATGCAGGGATAAGTGACTTCTGACTGTCTCCAGAGAGCAGCAGTTAGGCAACCATTCAGGGGAGCTGACAGAGTTTCTCAGTGAACAAAGCTTTGAAACCCTGATTTTTGTGGGCCTCCTCTGCCATGTGGGTGTTGTCTGTTATTAGAGTTTCTCCATTTGCCATAAGGGGATCTGTCCACATAGGAGTCCTGGGAAAAGCCTTGCGAATTCTGAGGCCACATTTTCCTGTCACCTCTTTGATTTCAGGAAAAGGTTCTTTGAGGTGTAGAAAAATGTATCCCTATGACAAAAAAGGTCTTTCCATCTTATTCACTCCTAGACAGGGTTGCTTTAACCTTAAGATTAAATAAGGTAGCTCCATCAAAGGGAGCACTGATGAAGGATGACTTGAAAGGCTCCCCAAAGTCACAGTGATGCATCCAGGCATGTCATCTCATGGTTATTCCTGAACCTGGAGCTCTTGAAGCACCTTCTGAGGCATGTGAAATAAGTCTGATAGAACTGTTTGATAGGGACTGTAGGGGAGTATTGCATAGAAACAGTCTTCTTGTCCTCTGTAGACATGAACCCATAAGACATTGGAAAACTTTTTGATCGATCCCTCTGAAACCCTGTTACATGTGCCAAATAAGTCAGTGATCTAAGAGCAAAGGTCGCTGAGGTGTACATGTGTTTCTGTAATTTATCCAATGCCCTCGAGTCTCTGTTGGAGGGATAGACAGCAAAACTTTGTTCCGTAACTTCTTTCTTGGTGGCCACTGCTAAAACCATAGCATCGACTGAGGAATCCTTGCTCTAGTGGGCCTGATCTTTTGGTGCAACTAAATATGTATCCCATTATTTGGGGATTGGCTCTCTGCTATCCAGATCCTTCCATACCTGGCAGGAGATGAGGTCTACCATCTCTTCTGCTGGGGCAGGACTACCTAGGATATAGTTGAGCCAGCACCAAAAGCCTCAAGAAACACTGATGCCTCTTGGGAAGGGGGTACGTCAGAAGGCCAACCACCCTTTAGCTCAAAAGCTTGAGTATTTTATCAAATAAGATATCCTCAAGGGGTGATCTAGGGGACTCTTTCCCTTTATCAGAGCCAGTGTCATCCATGAGGGATACAGCTCTGAGGAGGCTCTGCAATGGGATTTTCTGGAGAGGACTCGCAAGTGTGGGTTGGATCCTGAAAGAGGATTATCTCAAGGCTTGTAGAGGCCAGGCGCTCTGATGCAACAGGATGTATAAACTCCAAGACCACAGCAGACAGTTGTGAAAAAGGTGGAATGAAGGGGGGGGGGCAAGCATGTCTTATTCACAGAGGAGGAGAAAACACTCTCTCCTGAAGGCATAGAAGAGTCAAGAAATGCCCTGTCAGGAGCCAAAGACAGCTGCCTAGGATGGTTCTGAGCATCACTATGGCTCTGCCTTGCGGAAAAGGTCAGAGCTGAGCTGTCCAGCTCAAACGCTCCAATTTGGAGAGATGGCTCAGAGGGCATTCGAGTCAGCCTTAACCCCCCCAAGATCTATTGCCAATACTTCAGCTTTGAGATCCTTCGTGCTCTGACAAGGTCAGAGCTGACTGGATCAGAGATGTAGTCGAAGACAAAGAAGGCCAAGCCTCTGAATCCGACATAGACAGACTCTGAATTCTTAGGTCCAAGGGCTTCAAAGCTGAGGGTCAGATTGGAGTAGGAGTCAGCAACTGGGTAAGGCCCGATGGAAGACTCACATTTCCAATGTGAGACAGACACAGTATAACTATCAACAGAATCTGGGCTCAAATAATCTTTCTCATCATCTTGTTGACATCCGCTTTAGTTAGGCTCCTAGATGACCTAAGAGACAAGTAGGTGAAAGGTGGCATGGAACTTCTTCTGAGAAACGGAGAGTGGATCCGAGAAGATATCAGTTCCAGGGTAAAGGAAGAGGAGAGGTGAGCTGGTGATTTAGCTTTAGATGTTGTAGGATCTAATGGTCTTGATGAATCTGATGGTTTTGAAATTTTTTTCAGGTGGGGAAGAACCTTGACTAGCAGAAGAGGAATGATCAGGGCATCACTTTCTTTCTTCCATACTCTTACTTGAAAAATTCCCTTTGGCCTTCTCTGGAGGCTTTTTGGAAGGAGAAGCTTCAGCAGACACACAGACAGATGTAGAAGATCCTGAAGAAGTAGAAGGTAGAAGACCATTCAAAACTAATTTGCTGCGGAATTTAACAAGGGCATGGCAATTGAATCCTACACATATCTCACATTCAGTATCTAAATGGGAAGAACTCAAGCAATATACACACTTCTGGAAGGAATCAGAGTTTGGGATTTTGTGTCTAAAGGAGGTTCATTTTCTAAAGCTGGTAGGCTTGTCTGACATTATCCAAAAACTGTGTAGAAAGATTAAATAAAAGAAAAGTTACCAGCCATATTAAAGAAAGGAGACTGTTATCAAAAATAATAACAGTTAGTGTCCTGAAAACAGGCAAGAAAAAGGAAGAAAGTATAGGACCTAGAAGAAAAAGCAAACATATATATATATATATATATATATATATATATATATATACACACACACACACACACACACACACACACACACACACATACACAGTGGATATAAAAAGTGTACACACGCCTATTAAAATGCTAGGTTTTTGTGATATAAAAAAATGAGACCACAATAAATCATTTCAAAACTTTTCCCACCTTTAATGTGACCTATAACCTGTACAATTCAATTGAAAAACAAACACATCTGTTAGGGGAAAAATATAAAAAATAAAAAGTGTACAATAAGCGGGTAGCATAAGTGTGCACTCCCTTAAACTAATACTTTGTTGAAGCACCTTTTGATTTAAATACAACATTCAGTCTTCTTGGGTAAGACTTGGCAATATTTGCCCACTCTTCCTTGCAAAAGCACTCCAAATCTGTCAGATTGAGAGGGCATCTCTTGTGCACAGCCCTCTTCAGGTCACTCCACAGATTTTCTATTGGATTAAGGTCTGTGCTCTGGCTGGGTCATTCAAAACTTTAATTTTTTTCTGGTGAAGCCATTCCTTTGTTGATTTGGATGAATGCTTGGGGTCATTGTTATGTTGAAAGGTGAAATTCCTCTTTATCTTCAGCTTTCTAGCAGATGCCTGAAGGTTTTGGGCCAAAAGTGACCGATATTTAGAACATTCATAATTCCCTCCAACTTGACTAAAGCCCCAGTTCCAGTTGAAGAAAAGCAATCCCAAAGCATGATACTGCCACCACCATGCTTCACCATGGGATGGTATTTTTCTGGTGATGCAAAGTGTTGTTTTTGCGACAAATGTACCTTTTGCAATTGTGGCCAAAAAGTTCACCCTTGGTCTCATCAGACCATAACACATTTTCCCACATGCTTTTGGGAGACTTGTATTGTTTTACAAATTTTATCTGGGCCTGGATGTTTTTCTTTCTAAGAAAAGACTTCTGTCTTACAACCCTACCCCATAGTACAGGCATATGGTGAATACAGGAGATTGTTGTCACATGTAGTACGCAACCAGCACTTGCCAGAAATTCCTGAAGCTCCTTCAGTGTTGCTGTAGGTCTCTAAGCAGCCTCCCTGACCAGTTTTCATCTTGTCTTTTAATCACTTTTGGAGGGATGTCCAGTTCTTTGCAACGTCACTGTTGTCCCATATTTTTTCCACTTTTTGATGACTGTCTTCACTGTGCTCCACATATATAGCCAATGCTGTAGAAATGTTTTTGTGCCCTTCTCCTGACTGATACCTTTGATGCCTTGTAAGCTCTCTGCGAACCATGGCTTTTGCTGTAGCAGGCAACTGAGTAAATGTCATGAAAATCCTACTAGGACAGCTGAACTTTATTTGGGGTTAATCAGACTCTTTAATTGATGGCAGGTGTATACCCAAGAAGACTGAATGCTGCAATTAAATTAAAAGGTGCGTCAACAAAGTATTAGTTTAAGGGTGTGCACACTTATGCAACCAGCTTATTGTACGTTTTATATTTTTTCCCCTAACAGATTTGTTTGTTTTTCAATTGAACTGTACAGTTTATAGGTCACGCTAAAGGTGGGAAAGGTTTTGAAATGATTTATTGTGGTGTCATTTTGTTATATCACAAAAACCTGGCATTTTAACAATTTTTTTTTACAATTTTTATATCCATTGTGTGTCCATCTATATATATATATATATATATATACATATATATATATATCTATATATATATATATATATATATATATATATATATAAATATATATATATACACACACACACACACACACACACACACACACACACACACACACACACACACACACACACACATATATTAGTAGAAGAAACAAGTATGAAGACCACCACGATAATGCAGCAAACACTTTCTTTATTTGAACAAGAACATAAAAGAGGATGAGCGCTTTCACGTACAGACTGTACGCTTCTTCAGATCTAATGAATTGTAAAAGTCTTACTCCTTATATATCAAAAATAGAAGTTATGTTCTTACCATAACGTTCCATGTTAGTTGTCTTCTTCTCGCCTTCTTCTTGCTGGATGGGTTCGGAGCCGACCTCGGCTCCGACTCGGCCACTCTAAAAGCTCGAGAGTTGGTTCCACCGGCTCGAGGCTCCCCTTATATCCTACAATGCTAGGCGAGAGTTACCTCAGATCTCGTTTGTAAGCTAACCCCAGCTTATAATAGTAACAAAATAACTATAAACAGAGTCCACCTCTAACAACAGGGAGAAAGAAGGGTGACCTACATCCTGATTTAGGAAATATGCAAAGCAGCATATGCCTAAGAAAAGAGGTGGTAGAAAGAGAGGTCACAATCACAACTCCTCTAGGTCTGTCCAGGCCAGGGGGAAGGAGGGTGGGACGCAAGAAGAAGGTGAGAAGAAGACAACTAACATGGAACGTTATGGTAAGAACATAACTTCTATATGTTAAGTTGTCTATCTCGCCTTCATTCTTGCTGGATGGGACCGCGTCCCTAGCACCTTGTCCCGGGTGGCCTAACGGACAGACTCCTGAGAACAGTGGAACCAAAGTTAGCTCTATGCCTAGAAGCTAAATCCAACTTATAATGAGAAATGAAAGTGTGAGGAGTAGCCCAAGTAGCCGCTGCACAAATGGTGTCAATAGGCAGTCTGTCTTGGAAGGCTAAGAAAGTAGCCAAAGCTCTGGTAGAATGGGCCTTAGGTTTATTAGGCAGCTTTTGGTGTCTAATCTCATAAACAAGGGACATCAGAGATGTAAGCCATCTAGATAATGATACCTTTGAAACTGAAAGTCCCTTTCTGCCTTCTGCATAGGAGACAAACAGTTGGTCAGATTTTCTGAATTGTTTCGTTCTATCCAAATAGTACCTCAACTGACGATGAACATCTAGCCAGTGTAATTTTTGTTCAGACCTATTGGAATATTCTGGAAAAAAGACAGGGAGGTCAATGCTTTGATTTAGATTTGACGTCGAGACTACCTTAGGCAAAAAGGACGGGTTGGTTCGTAAGGATACCCTGTCCTTATGGAACAATAGATAAGGAGGTCGACAGCTGAGTGCATGAAGTTCTGAGACTCTTCTAGCTGAAGTAATAGCTACCAGAAAGAGAGTCTTCCATGATAGCAATTTTAATGAACAGGAGGCTGCAGGTTCGAAAGGGGAAGAATCAAAGAAGTAAGAACTAAATTTAGGTCCCAAGGAGAAGGAGGATTTCTTATAGGAGGTCTGAGAAGAAAAACTCCTTTCAAAAAGGCTTTGCAAAGCTTGTGGGACATTAAGGCAGACTCAGAAATACCCACATGAAAGTTAGAGATAGCTGCCAATTGAACTTTAAGAGTAGAAGGAGATGAACCTGCATGGAAGAGTTCAGCTAGAAAATCAAGGACTATTTGGATGGAAGCAGTGAAAGGATCTATGTCCCTTCCTTGAGCCCAATATGTGAAGCGTTTCCACTTACTCAAATAAATCTTCCGAGTGGAAGATTTATGGGAAGCTATCAAAATATCTCGAACAGAGTGAGATAATTGAGGAAGCCTGGCTAAGGTTGGAACTGGAGGAACCAAGCAGTGAGGTTCAGAGAGGGGAGGGAGCGATGTAACTGACCCGATTGATGGATCAACAGATCTGGAACTAGGTCCAGATGCCAAGGTCGCTCCAGTAGAAATTGATGTAGAAAGGGGAACCACACCTGTCGAGGCCAGTAAGGAGCAATGAGGATCAACGAGGCCTTCTGAGCGATAGCTTTCTGTATTACTTGAGAGATTAGTGGGAAGGGAGGAAATGCATACAGAAGTCCCCGGGGCCAAACTTGGACTAGAGCGTCTCTGCTGGGTTGGCCTGGTAAAGGGAATAGAGTGAAATAATCTCTGCACTTGCTGTTTTGGGGAGTAGCAAAAAGATCGCAGCAAGGCTGACCCCACTTGAGAAAAATCTCTCTCACCACAGAGTCTTTCAGAGACCACTCGTGAGGCATGAGGATAGCTCTGCTCAATTTGTCCGCGATTTGATTGGACTTCCCAGGGATGTGCGTTGCTATCAGAAACCGCTGAGAAGAAATCACCCATTGCCACAATCTGAGTGCTTCTCGACACAGGGGGTAGGACCTGGTTCCGCCTTGTTTGTTGATGTACCACACTACAGACATATTGTCCGTCTGGATTGCAATCGTTCCCAAGGGGAGAGAGTCTTGAAGGGCTTGCAACGCTAAAAGCACTGCTCTCATCTCCAGAACATTTATGTGCAAGTGGCATTCGTCTGGTTGCCATGTGCCCTGGACCGTCCTGCCCTGATAATGCCCCCCCCACCCGATCAGGGAGGCGTCCGTTGTCAGAGTAGCAACCGGAGGGGGAGGAACAAAGGGTCTTCCCAACAAGAGCTGAGGGGAAGACATCCACCACATGAGATGATTTCTGCGCCTGCGTGATCATAATGGTGTGGGACATTGGAAGTTGCTGGTATGACCATTGTGTAAAGAGCATCCATTGAAGGATTCGCATGTGGAATCTGGCTAATGGAAGCAGAGGTATGGCAGCCGCCATAATTCCCAACACTTTCAGAACTAACCTGGCTTTGATTCTGTTGTTGTTGAAAAGGAGTGAGACCAGTCTGTGTATGTCTGTTATTCTCTGACCTGTTAGCCTCGCAGACATGTCCACTGTGTCTAGATTTGCGCCTATGAAGGTAATAGTACGACAAGGCGACAAAACAGACTTTTCGCAATTTATTGAAATGCCTAACTTTTGACAAATGCGAAAAGTGTAATCCCTGGCCATGAGAAGGAGATGCTTGGTGGGAGCTGTGAGGAGCCAGTCGTCCAAATATGGAAACACCTGGAATCCTTGTCGTCTCAGGTGAGAAGCTACCACTGCCATGCATTTGGTAAACACCGGGGCAGTGGTGAGACCAAAGGGCAGGGCCCTGAATTGAAAATGACTGGTTCCCAGCCTGAAGCGGAGGAATCTTCTGGAGCGTCTGTTCATTTTTATGTGATAGTACGCATCCTGAAGGTCTATAGAGCACATCCAGTTTCCTTTTCCCAATAGGTGAAGGATGGACTGCAGCGTGACCATCCGAAATCTTGTTTTCTTGACTGATCTGTTCAAGATACTGAGATCCAAAATTGGTCTCCAGTCCCCTGTTTGCTTTGGAACTAAAGAGGACCATGGGTGGATTCCGGATCCTTGGTGGTCTGCTGGAACTGGTTGAATTGCTCTTTTGCAAGCAGTTTTGAAATTTCCAAAACCGCTAGATCCCTTTGAGCGGGTGGAACATCTGGAAGGGATTTTTTTGATTGGTTTGGAATGCGAAGAAAGGGGATAGAATAGCCTTCGGAAATGACGGACTGTACCCATTTGTCTTGAGTCAGGGATAGCCAGGCTTCTGGGTACAGTGACAATCTTCCCCCGACTGCCTCCGAAGGTGGGCAGTCGGGCAACACCTCAGGGATGCTGAAAGGGCTTATCAGAGAAGGCTTCTCGATTGCCCTGGTTCTGCGGAGTCCCCCTGCCTCGAGGGCGACGTCTACCATTGTTATTCCCGCCTCTGCCTCTGGCGGGGAAACGACTTTGTGCATCAGGCGAAGTCCCTTGAGATTGTTTACGGAACCACATTTTCCCACTTTTCTGGCCTTTGGGGTAAGGCCTAGAAGGAGTAGAAAAACGGACTCTGACGGCAGAAAGAGTCTTGCCATCAGTCTCGCACCTAGTCAAGGTTTCTTTCACTTGAGGACCAAAGAGATGATCCATCAAAAGGGCAGTTAGTGAAAGACGTCTTGAAGGGGTCCGCAAAATTGCATAGCCGCATCCAGGCATGCCTACGTAAGGCCACACCTGTCCCTGCGGCCCTACTCGCTCCATCAGCCGCATAAGAAAGGAGGCGCATGGAGGAGTTGGTTATGGAATTAAGGGTAGCCAGCTGAGTGTTCATCTTATCTTGAAACCCCGCAGCTGTAGGGTCCTTCAACATGTCACTCGCTTCTTTGATCAAGTCCCTTTGAAGACGAGTGAAATGGCACAGGTAGTTCAGCGAACGCATAGTAAATGTCGCTGACGAGAACATCCGCTTCCCGTACCTGTCCATGGACCTAGATTCCTTGTTAGGTGGATGGACAGGTACTGAAGGATCAGCTAGTTCCTTCTTAGTGGCAGCAGCTACCACCATAGCATCCACAGAAACTCCTTTTGTCAAGAACTGTTTGTCTGCTGGTGCCGTTATGAATTTGGAGGGTCTCCTGGGAGTGGGGTCCACTGAATCAGGAGCTGTCCATGCCTTTTTAGCAACCACCTGCATGAGGGGGTCAAAGGGGGGAGACACCCAGGAGGTGGAAGGGCGAGAGCCAAACGCCTCAAGATACACAGATTCATCCTCCGAAGGGTTAAGGGCTGGCCAATTTCCCCTCTGTTTCAGGATCTCTAGAATGTCTGCAAACGAGACATCTTTAGAAGGGGAACGGGGGGAACCCTCGGAATCATCTAAATCTGTGTCAGATGTGATGGACTCAGGTGAGTCAATGTGTTTCCTCTTACACTTCCTCTTCCGAGGGGGCTCTTCTGCGAAATCAGGAGAGGCCTCGGAAGAGGATGAAATCCCCACAGGGGGTTCCTGAGGAGCTGGCTCTCTGCGGTCCGGGATGAGGGAGTGAGTCGACTTGACCTGAGGCACCGAAGAGGGAGGGGCGGACGGAGCCGACTGTGGAGTAGAGCCAGGCTCTAACACACTCCGCATGACCTCGAATGCACCCCTGTCAGGCAAAGCCAGAGGTCCCCGCTCCGAGAAGCTGAGAACCTTCCTTGGCACCGACAGTGATGGCTCCGAGGCTGATGTCGGAGCCGAACTCACCAGCGCCGAAGCTCCAAGAGGAAGAGCGGGGTCGGACAAGGGTCCGATGCCACTCACCCCCTCGGAGCCGACGAGGGAAGTCCGGCGCCGAGATTCTTCTAAGGAAGAAATCGGAGCCGACGATGGAGCCGAAGACAATTGTATCGGCTCCGACGCTACCACAGTCTCGGTTCCGACACGACCCGGCTCCGAGCTCAACGGAGTCGGAGGAGGAATATATAGATGGACAGGGGCAGGCATCGACTGATGAGTCGGGCTCTGAAGCATCTGGGCCAGTGCCTCGGACTTAAGAAGTCGACTCACTACCCTCTGAAGGTCATGATCCGACAGCCTCGATGACCTAGAGGAGTGAGATTTATGGCTCCGTTCAGACAGCAGGGGAGATCCTGGAGCCGAATGAACGGAGCCAAGGGATGGTGACCTGGACCTCTTCCTAGATGTCGGCTCCGAAGGTCTGGTCGGAGCCGACACGGGAATCTCTAATACCTCGGCTCCAGCCGGAGCCGAGGGAACCACAGAAACTGTGGACTGAGACTCATCGGCTCCAGCCGGAGCCGATGTAGGCGGAGGTTTAGAAGTCTTAGGTCTCGGCTCAGTTGCTGGAGCCGAAGACCTAGAAGCCTTGGAGGGCTTCCCTGAAGACACAGTAAGGGAATCCTCAGGCTTGAGTAAACCTCTTAAAATTAATTTATTTTTCTTTCCTGCAGGACCCTGGGACTGAAGCCATGGCAAACAGCACAGGAGTCCTGCAGGTGCAAAGGCCCCAGGCAGTAGACACAAGAAGTGTGACCGTCTGTCAGAGACATTTTCTGACAGCACGCATCACACTTCTTGAAGCCTGAGACCTTTGATTCCTTAGACATTCCGAAAGTGCAATCACACACACAGTCAAAAACACACTGATTACACCCTGTCTAGTTTTAGCTTAAAATAAAACAACTGACTAGGTTTTAAATTAAGAAAAATAACACACACACACACCCACTAGGGAAGGAAGAAGGCCTGAAGGCCCGAGGGAAGAACTTAAAGTTCTTGTGGGGAAAAAACAGGAATTTTAAGAAAAAGGGGCAAGAATTCCTCTAAACTAAGGGAAATAAGTATAAAAATTAAAATTAAAGGGGTTTAAATACAAGAAAGTCACTTACCAAGAACCGGTAGAAAACCAACACCTCGATCGCTGTAGCGGCATACGAGATCTGAGGTAACTCTCGCCTAGCATTGTGGGATATAAGGGGAGCCTCGAGCCGGTGGAACCAACTCTCGAGCTTTTAGAGTGGCAGTCGAGCCGAGGTCGGCTCCGAACCCATCCAGCAAGAATGAAGGCGAGATAGACAACTTAACATCTAAGTGATAATTATTACCATCAATTATTCACTTGATCAATTAACTTCAAAAACTAATTGTGAAAACCAAGATGTGATAGTACAATGTGAGCACAATTTTAAAATGAACATGACAGTCTCAAAAGATATATGAATAGAAAAACTCAGCACATATTTCAGAAAGCATATGTCGCTGAATATACATCTGTTGCTATAAAAAGTAAGGCATTCATGTATGTCTGCTCTAACTAAAGCTAAAGTGCATTATTTATAAAATCACATTCAAACATCAAAACATCATATTCAATGGTAATTCATATAGTAAAATAAAATCTTTGTATATATTTCTATCTATATTCAAACGTTCATAACATACTATAAGTAGAGCAGACATAAGGAATATATGTATATCACTTATCAAAACAAAAGCACGCAAACATAAACATTCATGGAAATATGTTAGTAAGAACAACTATCCATCTCTATATATTGTTTGCTTTATAAAAATATATATTTGTGAAGATCAACTCGTCTAAATGCATCTATGTCAGAGCGATGTATGTTAGGGACACTCATATAAGTTTAAAAATAATTTAAGTGAAATGTATGTGTAGTAAAACTAAACTCATAAAAATATATAGTACAGAATAAATATTTAAAATAAGTCTTTGAAAAACATTTTTATTATCATTCTTGTTTAATATTCTTAATAGATACGCAAATCAAGGACTAAGTATTGTGTGGTCAATTATACATTATATTATGTTATGTATCAAGAAATTTCTTGTGATTATTTGATATTTGCTTTCGTCACAATTTATCAATGAAAAGTATATGAATATAAATATAAAAAACATAAAACAAAAATACATAAATATATATATATATATATATATATATATATATATATATATATAAATATGAGAATATATTAAGAATAAATACCATAAATAACTTATCAAAATATTCAAATTTTTTTATATATATATATATATATATATATATATATATATGATTTTTAAAAAAAATTTTTTTAAATATATTAAAAGAATCTTGATATATCTCATCTATTGTATCATTTATATAAATGCAATCCTTCAGTAAATATAAATATATCATTATATAGAAAAATCTTTTATAAAATTCTTTGTTGTATATATTATCTAAATAAAATAAATAGGAAAATATATATGTATTTACTTTCAGAGACTCTTTTTATAAAAACTTCTTCATAAGATATAAAGTAGTATTATCAAAAAATTTTCTTATTTCATATATCTACGGTTTACTAAAAAATGAAACATGAAAATCAAAATCCAATTCCAATATATATGGTATAGATAGCAGCAGTGTATATATGTATATGTAGCCATTTTAAAACGTTATAATGTTGTTATATATAAATAACATATACGCGTTGTATACCAAATGAATAAATAAATGATGAAAAATGTATAAGCAAAGGATCTATATACATCTGTATGAGAGAATAATATTGTACTTATGGACTCTCATGTAGCATTGAAAGAAATCCAAAATGGCCCAAAAAACTCAAACTACCAAAAAGATATGTATATTATATATATATTATATTTCATTATTATAATTATAGTTAGTGTAAATAATCTAAGGTATCTAAAGTCACTCACTTCTATCTCATTTCAAACTTCTCTTTTTGAGTATTGATCTAATACTGATGTACTGATTCAAACCTGGGGCATAGTGTGCTTTAAAACGAATAATCCATTCTAATTCTGTATTTTCTAATTCATTGAATGTGTCTCCCTTTCTTTTATTTGAATGAACCAGCTGTAGCGTTCTAAATTTAAAATTGTGTCCAGGATTGTTTACGATATGTTTAGCTAAAGCATTCTTTTGGTCATTCTTCCTAATATCATATATGTGATTGTATATACGTTCTTTCAAGGATCTAGTTGTCATTCCTATGTACAATGCCTCACAGTCCTGACAATTTGCTAAATATATCAAATTAGAGCTAGTATAGCTGGATCTAAAGTTCGGTTTAAAGACAACATTCATCCTAGGGTGTATGAAATTAATATATTTTGTAATGTAGCTACACATATTACATGTATTGCATGGATATGTCCCTGGCTTGTTATGTCTAGTCAATCTATCCATATGATCTACTTGTATCATATTTCTTTCATTATGGTTATTATCATTATTCTTTTCTACACATAGCAATCTCTTTAAGTTCTTGCTATTGCTATATATAAATATTGTTTTTTCTCCCACTAACTTCTTTATCTCTTCATCAGTCAGGAGAATATGCCAATTTTTATATATGATATCAGTGATAGATTTATTATCACTAGTGTATCTAGTTTGAAAGGATATTGGTTGTTTGTTGGGACAATAACTCCCTTGTGTTTGTTGTATACCAATCCTGTGTACAGCTAAGGTTTGAGATGATTGAAGGGACTGTTTTACTGAATGGATCAAATTCAAATTATATCCTCTCTCTAAAAACATTTGTTCTAGTTTAGACATTTGTGTAAGTCTATCTTCACTGTCCTTACATAATTTATCAATTCTTATATATTGACTTTTTATAATATTGCGAAATATATGTCTGGGATGCATGCTATTATATTCCAATAATGTATTCTTCCAACATGGTTTCCTGAAAATGGTGTGATGTAGAGAACCATCTTCATCCTTTGTAATGGTGATATCTAAAAAATCTATTTTAGCTGTAGAATGTTCAACAGTGAACTTAAAGAAAGAGGTAGTAGATTCTAAATATTCTACAAATTCTAGAAATTTATCTAATGTGCCATTCCAGAAAATTATGATATCATCCACAAAGCGTTTATACAGTAACATCTTTTTAAAGTTTTCATTGTTGAATAAATGCATACATTCCCAGTAATAAACCACTAGGTTCGCGTACGTATTCGCACAAGGAGTGCCCATGGCTACTCCCCATTGTTGTAAGAACAAAGTGTTGTCATACATAAAAACATTATTGCTTAATATAAGTTCTAGGATTGCATTCAATAAAATCTGTTCATTGTTGTTAAATCTATTACTATCTTTAATGATATGTCTAACAGCTTCTATGCCATAACTATTTGGTATGGATGTAAATAAATTCTTCATATCCATGCTTATTAAAAGACAGTTAACAGGAATTCCTTCTTCAAAGTTCTCTAATACATCTAGCAGTTGATATGTATCTCTTAGTATAGATGTAATGTCATCAACTATAGGTCTTAATTTTCTTTCTATGTATACTGACATTGTTTCTGTAACCCATCCATCTCCAACGACAATAGGTCGTAGAGGTGGTGGTAGTATGCCTTTATGTATTTTTGGCAGTCCCTTTATGTATGGGATTCTAGGCTGTTCTATTAGGAAATATAGATAAAGGTCATGATCAATCTGTCTACACATTAGAAAGTCATATAGTTCATGATGTACTGTATAGATGAGTTTAGTCAAATCAGTATAGTTTATTTTGTTATAGGTGTCTGTGTCTTTAAGCATGGTATGCATTGTGGTATTATAAGTTGAGCTATCTAAAACCACTATCCCACCACTTTTATCTGCGGGTTTAATTGTTATACTACTATCACGTTGTAAAGAATACAAAGATTCCCATTCTAAATGAGACATATTAGTATATAGTCCTTTCCTTTTATTATTAAAATATCCATAAAAATCTTTTTCACATGCTTTCATGAAGCATTCAGCTACTGGTGTCGGGGTCGGGGTAAATATACTCTTCCTTTTAAAACCATAACTATCGCTAGTATCATAATTCACAGATTTAGTTCCATTCTTTTCAAAAAAACATTTCAGATTAATATTACGAACAAATAGCCGCAGGTCAGTTAAAACTTCACTTATGTTACTAACCTGGGCCGGTATAAATGAAAGACCTTTGTTCAGCAACAAACAGTCAGTCTCAGTCAAAGTCCGTTCTGACAAATTAAACACTAAATTCGTTATTCTCTTCTTCGGTTCCTGTTGCCATAATTCGTCTGTTCGCCAGAAAACTTTCTCTTTGTTCGCCCTCTGCTCCTGGATCTGCTCTGAAAAGTCTTTCGGAATTTCATTGGTAAGGGTAAAAAACCCTCTAAATTACCTTGTTTTATTTTTGGTTTCGCGCCCTGTATGTTGGAACTCTGTTGTACTAGCGCTTGTTGGTTAGGAGGGGGAGTGTCTCTAACATCATGATTCATTATATTCACAGGTGTTGAGAGTGACGTAGATGCGTCAGCCATAGAAACAGGATTCCTTAAGGTGGAACTGTCATTTAGTGAATGATGAATGTTACCTTCATTAATAGAGCGTTCTTCTAGTTGATTAATGTTCGTATTAGGGACAGATTCAGTTGTTGTTCCTCGATATCTTAGCCAAGCAAAAACTTGATTGTTGGTAAAATCTGTGTGGTCTCTATGAAGTTTGCGTGTTTTGATTTGCTGTAACTTGTCTCCATATGCAGATAATTGGCAGTAGATGTTATCTAGTTTCTGCTGAAAAAATTCTCCTTTAAAATTAGCTGTAATTTCTTTCATCAAGGTATCAGCTTGCGAATTCAGTTCTTTCTCAATGGGTAGGAAGTATTCTATAAGGAGTTTTATGTAGTTAAACCCCAAATCTAAATTCAACTGTTGCCACCTTCTAAGTAATTCCGGGTGGCTTTCTCCGTATGTGGGCATACAGAGAACTTTCATCCCCCTTGGAATCACTTTGAAGTGTAGACATGCTTCTAAGTGTCGTCTCTGCCAAATCAGTCTGTATAATTTATATAATATATTCTCTAAGTCTCTGGAGACAGTATTGAATTCTTTTTGCTTGTCTATAATTCCTTTTTCTATATTCATAGTGGTTGGGGTAAATTCCATATTAAGTAATGGATTGTCTTTCAATTCAAATAAACTGTTCCATTTCCTTACCCCATTCTGTTTGTCCGATGCATAGTCTAGTTCAATTGCAATAGCATCCATCGTGTGTAAGCAGCCAAAAGTAAAATAAAAGCAGCAACTGGAGTATACACAACCTCGGCTAGCTCCCAAAGGTCTTCACCACTAAAACCAAGTAGATACAGTAGAAGAAACAAGTATGAAGACCACCACGATAATGCAGCAAACACTTTCTTTATTTGAACAAGAACATAAAAGAGGATGAGCGCTTTCACGTACGGACTGTACGCTTCTTCAGATCTAATGAATTGTAAAAGTCTTACTCCTTATATATCAAAACTAAGTGATAATTATTACCATCAATTATTCACTTGATCAATTAACTTCAAAAACTAATTGTGAAAACCAAGATGTGATAGTACAATGTGAGCACAATTTTAAAATGAACATGACAGTCTCAAAAGATATATGAATAGAAAAACTCAGCACATATTTCAGAAAGCATATGTCGCTGAATATACATCTGTTGCTATAAAAAGTAAGGCATTCATATATACATATACAAACATATATGGCTATATATATATATATATATATATATATATATATATATATATATATATATATATATATATATATATATATATATATATATATATATATATATACATAAAAAACACGGGTCTACTTCACATAACCGAACGCTCAAATGTTCGAAATTCATACGACTGAGACTATATGATCGAACATTTGAATGTTCGGAAATGTGGACTAAACCCATAAAAATAAAAAAACACGCATTAAACTGCGTATAGCAGGGGGGCTTCGCCTCCCTGCACCCCCCACACCCCCCTTACTTAAATATACCAACTCCGAGATCGCACTACAGCAAGAACAAGGGTAATGTCCCGGTCTCCGCTGTATGAGATTTCCTGTTCGGAATGTCGGTATTTCAAAACTTCGAACATAAGGTCTGCGATCATTTGGGTTTCATAGTTTTGAAATTCAGCATTCTGAAGGGGAGCCATATATATATATATATATATATATATATATATATATATATATATATATATAATGTATGTATATATCTATCTATATATATATATATATATATATATATATATATATATATATATATATATATATTTAGAGGTGGCCGCGATGGTGTAGTAGTATTGTCGCCGCACAGCAAGAGGTTCTCTGGTTCAATTCTTGGCTGGGGTGCCTTCTGTGTTGGGTCTGGATGTCCTCTCTGCAGTCACATGGGTTTCCTCCGGGTGCTCCAATTCCTTCCCCGCATCCTAAATTTATTTATTTTTATTTATATATTGACATTTGTTAACCAGATTGGTCCAACTTTGCCAGTAGCCCATTTTCAGTGGAGACCCGAGGAGAAAAGCTCCAGATTACAGAGAAATTTCATATTAAAATTCACACTCAAAAGCATTACAGTACATATAATAATTCAGTCTCTGGGATAGTACAAAGTTAGAGTACAAAAATGAAAACGTAAAACGTTAAAAACAAATGCATAGTGCATAACCAAAAAGTATTTGCCCAAAGAGATATCCAATAATATACATCACAATATTCAAGTCTTCACTATGGAGAGGATGAGTTAACCAGGTAAATAAGAAGTTATGCACCTACCATAACGTTCCATGTTAGTTGTCTTCTCTCGCCTTCTTTCTTGCTGGATGGGTTCGGAGCCGATCCTCGGCTCCGACTCGGCACTTGCTAAGCTCGAGAGCTAATTTTACCAGCTCGAGGCAACCCTATATCCCATGATGCAAGGCGTGACTACCCAGATCTCGTTTGGTAGCTATAGAAAACCCTGCCAGTAATCTTCTTCCCAGAAAGGAAGAAGAGGAACTACATGTGGAAAGAAACAAGGCAAAATAACCACTAGAGACTAGTGACACTTCCTACTGGGGTCCATAGAAAGAATGAACCGTACCCAGAGAAGCGTACAACTTCAAGGTCTGTCCAGGCTAGGGGGAAGGAGGGAGGGACGCAAGAAAGAAGGCGAGAGAAGACAACTAACATGGAACGTTATGGTAGGTACATAACTTCTTAATGTTAAGTTGTCAAACTCGCCTTCATTCTTGCTGGATGGGACCGCGTCCCTAGCACCTCTATCCTGGGTGGCTCAATGGAACAGACTCTTGAGAACTGTGGAACCAAACCTAGCCCTGTCCCTGGAGGCCAAGTCCAATTTGTAATGAGAGACAAAGGTGTGAGGAGTGGCCCAAGTGGCTGCCGCACAAATGGTGTCAATAGGTAGCCTATCCTGAAATGCTGTAGAGATGGCTAGGCGCCTGGTAGAATGTGTGTTTGGTTTCGAGGGCAGTTGCTTGCCCCTAAGGAGATAAACATGAGAAATGGTAGAAGACAGCCATCTGGATAAGGTCACCTTGGAGACCGGAAGACCCTTCCTGTTCTCTGCATAAGAAAGAAACAGTTGATCAGATTTTCTGAATTGTTTAGTTCTGTCCAAGTAATATCTGAGTTGGCGATGGACATCCAAACAATGAAGTTTCTGTTCCGCTCTGTCAGAATAATTAGGGGAAAAAACTGGCAATTCAATAGATTGGTTAATATTCGTCGGGGAAGCAACCTTGGGCAAGAAAGATGGATTAGTTCTTAAAGATACTCTATCTTTGTGGAAAACCAAGTATGGGGGACGGACACAAAGAGCGTGAAGTTCAGACACCCTCCTGGCTGAAGTAACAGCAACCAGAAAAATTGTCTTCCAGGAAAGAAATTTTAATGAGCATGTAGCAGCCGGTTCAAAGGGTGGCAGAATCAAGGATGCCAGCATTAAATTCAGGTCCCATTGCTGAGGGGGATCTTTGATTGGGGGTTTCAGCAGAAAGATCCCTCTAAGAAAAGCTTTGCAAAGCTTGTGAGACATTATGTTTTGATCCGCTAAGCCAACATGAACATTTGAGATCGCTGCCAGCTGAACCTTAACTGTCGAGGAAGAAGATCCCGATTGAAAAATCTCAGCTAGGAAGTCCAAGACTGACTGCACTGGAGCAGTAAAGGGATCTATGTCCCTGGACTTTGCCCAGAAGGAAAAACGCTGCCATTTACTAGCATAAATCCTTCTGGTAGAGGACTTTAGAGAAGCTACTATGATATCTCGCACGGGATTAGAAATCATAGGAAGCCTGGCTAAGGAATGAAGTGGAGCAACCAAGCAGTGAGGTTGAGAGAATGAATGGCCTGGTGCAGATGACCCGAATGGTGGGTCAGAAGATCTGGAATTGGATCCAGATGCCAAGGCTGAACCAAGAGATGACGATGTAGGGACGGAAACCAAATTTGTCGAGGCCAGTAAGGGGCAATGAGAATCAACTTGGCTCTCAAGACGGTAGCTTTCTGAATCACTTGAGGTATCAGCGGGAATGGAGGAAAGGCATAAAGAAGTCCCTGGGGCCAATCCTGGGTTAGAGCATCTCTGGGGGGATGGCCTGGTAGTGGAAAGAGGAAGAAGAAGTCTGGGCATTTGCTATTTTGGGGTGTAGCAAAAAGGTCGCAGCAAGGGACGCCCCACTTCTGAAAAATCTTGTCCACTACTGATTGTTTGAGAGACCACTCGTGTGGCATGAGAATAGCTCTGCTCAGTCTGTCCGCTAAGAGGTTGGATTTCCCGGGGATATGCGTTGCTATCAGAAACCGATGAGAGGAGATTGCCCATTGCCAAAGTCTGAGAGCTTCTCGACACAATGGATAGGACCTGGTTCCGCCCTGTTTGTTGATATACCAGACTACGGACATGTTGTCCGTCTGAACTGCAATAGTCCCTAAAGGAAGAAAGTGACTGAGGGCTTGCAACGTTAAAAGCACTGCTCTCATCTCTAGGACATTTACGTGCAGATGGTATTCTATGGGTTGCCAAGTCCCATGGACCATCCTGCCCTGATAATACCCCCCACCCAATCAGAGAGGCATCCGAAGTGACTGTGGCAACCGGGACTGGGGGAACAAACAGTCGGTCCTGATGGAGTTGCGGAGAAGACATCCACCAGGTTAGGTGACTCTTGCAAGATTGCGTCACGAAGATCTCGTGGCGCATGGGAAGCTGCTGGAATGACCACTGGGTGAACAACATCCACTGCAGAAGACGCATGTGGAAATGAGCTAAAGGAAGCAGTACGATGGCCGCAGCCATAATACCTAGCACCTTCAGGACAAATCTGGCCCTGATCTTTTTGCTGAGTAGTATGATCCGAACATACTTTTGGATGTCCAGAATTCTTTCGTTTATGAGTCTTGCTGACATCCCGACAGTGTCTAATTCTGCGCCTATAAAGGTAATAGATTGGCAAGGAGACAATGAAGATTTTTCGAAGTTTATAGAGATCCCTAACTGGTTGCAGATGTGAAGAGTGTAGTCCCTGGCCTTGAGAAGTTGATGCCTGGTGGTGGCAGAGAGGAGCCAGTCATCTAGATACGGAAACACCTGGAATCCTTGACGTCTCAGGTGAGCCGTCACCACTGCCATGCATTTGGTAAACACTCTGGGGGCTGTAGTGAGACCAAAGGGCAGGGCTCTGAATTGAAAATGACTGGTCCCCAGCCGAAAGCGGAGAAACCTTCTGGAGCGCCTGTGAATTTTTATGTGATAGTACGCATCCTGAAGGTCTATTGAGCACATCCAGTTGTCCTTGCCCAAAAAGGGTAGAATGGACTGAAGCGTGATCATCCGGAACCTTGCCGTCTTTACAAACCTGTTTAGTTTGCTGAGGTCTAAGATTGGTCTCCAATCTCCCGTCTTTTTGGGGACCAAAAAGAATCTTGAGTAGATTCCGGATCCTACCTGGTCTGCTGGTACTAGTTGGATGGCTCTTTTTGCTAGGAGCTTTGATACCTCCAGCTTTGCCAACTCCCTTAGACCGGGTGAAACGTCTGGGAGGGATTGATGAGGATATCTCACGAAAGGGATATTGTAACCCTCGGATATGATCGACTGTACCCATTTGTCTTGAGAAAGGGAACGCCAGGCTGTTGGGTACAGCGACAATCTTCCCCTGACTGCCTCCAAGGGTGGACAGTTGGGCAACACCTCAGGGGTGCTGGAAGGGTTTATCAGAGACAGGCTCTCTGCTACCCTGATTCTGCGGACCCCCTCTGCCCCTAGGGCGGCATCTATTGTTATTACCCCCTCTGCCTCTGGGGGTAAACTGACCACGTGCATCCAGCGTGACTCCCTGAGATTTACGGAACCACATTTTCCCTCCCTTCTGACCTTTGGGATAGGGTCTTGAAGGGGTGGAGAAATGGACTCCTACGGCAGAAAGAGTCTTGCCGTCTTGTTCACACCTGGTCAATGTGTCCTTCACCTGAGGTCCGAACAAAGCCGAACCATCGAAGGGAGTATTAGTGAAGGACGCCTTAAAGAGGTCTGCGAAATTACAAAGCCGCATCCAGGACTGACGCCTAAGTGCTACTCCTGTGCCTGGGGCTCTACTCGCCCCATCGGCTGCATAAGAAATGAGCCGCATGGAGGAGTTAGTTATAGAATTTAGGATTCCGAGCTGTGAGGCAATCTTCTCTTGAGCCCCAGCAGCTGACGGATCCTGAACTACCTCACCTAGTTCCTTGAGAATATCTCTCTGAAGCCGGGTAAAGTGACAGAGATAGTTCAGCGAGCGCATGGCGAAGGTCGCTGAAGAAAACATCTGCTTACCGTACCTATCCATGGTCCTAGAGTCCTTGTTAGGAGGATGGACAGGTACAGAAGGATCGGCAAGTTCCTTCTTGGTGGCAGCTGCCACCACCATGGCAGCAACAGGGACACCCTTGGTGAGAAACTGTTTGTCTGCGGGGGCCGTGATGAATTTAGAAGGCCTCCTGGGGACTGGTTCCACAGAATCCGGGGCCGCCCACGCCTTTCGATCCACCACTTCCATGAGCGGGTCGAAAGGCGGAGACACCCAGGAGGTGGAGGGTCGAGATCCAAAAGCCTCCAGGTATACCGACTCATCCTCGGAGGGGTTAATGGAAGGCCAGTTCCCCCTCTGCTTAAGGAGTTCCAGGATGTCTGAAAATGAGACATCCTCAGAGAGGGGACCGTGGGGAACCCTCCGACTCATCTAAGTCGGTATCTGATGTCGTAGACTCGGAGGAGTCTGTGTGCTTCCACTTGCACGTCCTCTTACGCGGGGGTTCTCCCGAAGGATCAGGAGAAACCTCGGAAGAGGAAGTTCTTCCCAATGGGGAAATCTGGGGCGATAGATCTCTGGGTCCAGGAGCAAGAGAATGGGAAGAGACATCGACAGGCACCGAAGAGGGAGGAGCTAATGGAATTGACCGTTGACTCAGCTCCGCGGCTAGAACACTCCTCATCACCTCAAAGGCTCACCTTCCGGGGAAGCCAGAAGACTCCCGCTCTGAAGAAACAGGAATCCCCGGTCCCGCCGAAAGAGAAGGCTCCGAGGCTGATGTCGGTGCCGAGCTCACCAATGCCGAAGCTCCAAGAGGGAGAGTGGGGTCGGACAAGGGTCCGATGCCACTCGCCCCCTCGGAGCCGACAAAGGAGACCCGACGACCGGATCCCTCCAAGGAAGGTCTCATGAAGGAAATCGGAGTCGAAGACGACGGAGCCGACAGGGGAGGTATCGGCTCCGGCGCACCCACGGTCAACGTTCCGAGAAGCTCCGGCTCCAAACTCTGAAGGAGAGTCGAAGGAGGAATTTCATGGGAACGAGGGATAGCGGTCGTCTGCTGAGACGGGCTATGGAGCATCTGGGCCAGTGCCTGTGACTTCAGCAGTCTACTTACCACCCTCTCCAAGTCATGGTCTGACAGCCTGGAAGACCTTGAAGATCAGCTCCGATGGCTCCGCTCCGAAAGCAGAGGAGATCCCGGAGCCGAGCAAATCGACTCCAGGGAAGGGGACCGAGATCTCTTCTTGGAAGGAGCCATCGGAGCTGAAGACCCTTCGGTTCCAGATGGAGCCGACAACTTATCGGCCCCAGTCCTGGTCAAAGATACGTCGGCTCCAGCCGGAGCCGACATCGACATCGGTGCAAGTGTATCGGAGCCAGCCGGCACCGATACCACCACCTCAGAGATAGAAAGATCGGCTCCAGCCAGAGCCGATCTCGACTCCGAAGGAGTTGGAGCCATCGCCGAAGGCTTAGGAGCCACAGCCTGGGCTTTAGGTGGCTTAGAGGGCTTTCCCGACCCAGTCTTGGTCGGGGAGCCCTCTGGCTTCAACAATCCACGTAGAATTAATTTGTTCCTACGTTCCTGCAGGACTCTCTGGCTGAAGGAGTGACAAATAGCACAGGAGTCCTGCAGGTGTAGAGGCCCCAGGCAGTACACACAAGAAGTGTGACCGTCTGTCAGAGACATTTTCTGACAGCATGAGTCACACTTCTTGAAGCCTGAGACCTTTACTTCTTTTGACATGGTATGCCAACACAAAACACACACACACACACACCAGTCACACAGTTAGCTAATAAAAAGGGGGAAAACTGACTAACACACCCAGACTTCCTGACAGAAAAATAATGGAAGGGAGGCTTAAGGCCTGAAGGGAGGAAAAAACTATCCCTAATACAAATTACAAAGGTAATATAGGGCAAGATAGATAGGTACTAGTTTACTCTAACTGTTAATAAAAAGAAATAAGGAAAATGGAAATTTTCCTGACTGACTTTAGTACAAAAATACTACAATTTTACCTGAGCTGGTAAAAGGAGACCTCTTCGTGAAGCGGCAAACGAGATCTGGGTAGTCACGCCTTGCATCATGGGATATAGGGTTGCCTCGAGCTGGTAAAATTAGCTCTCGAGCTTAGCAAGTGCCGAACCCATCCAGCAAGAATGAAGGTGAGTTTGACAACTTAACATACAGAAGTTATGTACTTACTATAACTTTCCATGTGAGTTGTTTATCTCGCCTTTATTCTCACTGATGGGTTCGGAGCTGATAGCAAGCTCAAGGTTTGCCAGTAGCTCGAGACCAAGCCCCTTATCCCACAATGCACTGCTGCAATTACCTCAGATCTTGTTTGCAGCGAATAACAGTATATACATATATATACATATATACAACATATACATACCCTCTTATATATACATACAAAGAATACTTCCCAAAGGGGAAGAAGAAATATTGAATAACCAGGATGGTACTAGCCTCTAAGTCAACAGTCAGCCAGGACGGGGAAGGAGGGAGGGACGTGAGAATAAAGGCGAGATAAACAACTCACATGGAATGTTATGGTACGTACATAACTTCTATATGTGAAGTTGTTAAATCTCAACGTTTATTCTCACTGATGGGTAGCGTCCCTTGCACCCTCAACCTTGGGTGGCTGATGGGAGTATGTTCTTCAGCACTGTAGAACCAAAGGAAGACCTGCCCCTTGAAGCCCTATCTACTTTGTAATGCGTGATAAAGGTATTAGGCTTAGACCAAGTGGCTGCAGCGCAAATATTGTTAAGGGGCAATTTAGCTTGAAAGGCAGAAGAGGTAGAGACAGCTCCGGTAGAATGAGCTTTTGGTTTGTGCGTTAAAGGCATGCTCATATTCTCATAAACAAAGGATATACAATCAGATAACCATTTAGATAAAGTTGTTTTAGTCACTGGATTGCCTTTTCTTGCTTCTGAGAAGGATACAAAAAGTTGGTCTAATTTCCTAATATCCTTAGTTCTGTCAAGATAAAATCTGAGCTGTCTGTGAACATCAAGTTTGTGCAGCATATATTCCAATTTGCTTAAGTGATTGTTGAAAAAGACTGGCAGTTCAATGACCTGACTGATATTTGACTCAGAACAGACTTTAGGTAAAAATGAGGGGTTTGTTCTGAGAAATACTCTATCAGGATGGAAGATCATGTAGGGTGATCTGATAGATAATGCTTGAAGTTCTGACACTCTGCGGGCAGACGTAATGGCCACAAGAAATATTGTTTTCCAAGATAAAAATTTTAAATCACAGGAAGATGCTGGTTCAAAAGGGGAAAGAATAATTTGAGACAGCACAAGGTTTAAATCCCAGGGGGAAAAGGGAAATTTGATCGGAGGTCTCATATGAAGAACGCCTTTAAGGATGGTTTTAGATAATTTATGGCTCATAATATTTGAGCCACCAAGACCAAGGTGAAAATTTGAGATAGCAGCTAATTGAACTCGAACTGTAGCAGCTGCTGCCCCTTTCTTGAAAATCTTTGTTAGAAATTCTAAGATCGAAGATAGCAGAGCTCAGAAAGGGTCAATGTTCTGCGCGTTGGCCCAAATTGAGAACCTTTTCCATTTACTGCCATATAATTTCCTGGTAGATGGCTTGTGAGAAGACAAAATAATCTGTCTTGTATCTTCTGAAATTGAATGAAGCATGGCAATTAGGGGAAGTGGATTAGCCAAGCAATCAGTTTGAGGGACTGCAGAGAAGGAAGAAGATCCCCTGACAGGTGAGTCAGAAGGTCCAGAAATGGGTCCAGGATCCATGGATCTTTCAAAAGATGATGGTGGAGAAATGGAAACCAAATCTGTCGAGGCCAATAGGGGGCAATGAGTATAACAGTCCTTCCCAGCGATTTTGCTTTCTGTAAAAATCTGGGTATTAATGCGAAGGTTGGAAATGCGTAAAGGAGACCCGGGGGCCAATCGTGTAAAAGTATGTCTCACGGAGGATGACCGGGAGATGGTATTAGGGCAAAGTAGTTTCTGCATTTTGAATTGATGTGGCTGGCAAAAAGGTCACAGCAAGGATGGCCCCATTTGCGGAAAATCAACTCCGCAACCTGTTGTTTGAGAGACCACTCATGAGGGAGTAATATTGCCCTGCTTAGCTTGTCTGCTATCACGCTGGATTTCCCGGGGATGTGCATTTCTAACAGAAAACGCTGGGATTGCCAGACCCTGAGGACTTCTCGACAAAGGGGGTAGGACTTGGTTCTGCCCTGCTTGTTCATGTACCAGACTACTGACATGTTGTCGGTCTTAATTGCAATAGTCCCTAGAGGGAGAGAGTCCTGAAAGTACTGCAACGCCAGAAGTACCGCTCTCAGCTCTAGAACATTGACGTGCAGATGTGATTCTTGATCTGTCCATGTGCCTTGGGCAGTCTTTCCCTGAAAATGCCCCCCACCCCCCCCACCCTATCAGGGAAGAGTCCGTGGTCACAGTGGCTACTGGGGGGGGGGGGGGCAAAGGGTCTCCCGATTGTGATATGAAGAGACGTCAACCACCACCGAAGGTCTCTCCTGCAAGAATCTGTGATAAGAATCATGTGATGCATTGGTAGTTTCTGGTAAGACCACTGAGCGAAGAGGAGCCATTGAAGAATTCGCATATGCATCCTTGCGAGTGGTATAGCTAGGACTGCTGCCACCATCAAACCTAGTACTTTCAATACCTCTGCTGCTGTAGCTTTGTTCTTTGACACCAGTGAGCTGACATTTTGGTGGAGAAGAGAAACTCTTTCGATAGGGAGACGTAGAGTGGTAGTTGAGGTATCTAACTCTGCTCCTATAAAAACGGTATGCTGAGATGGCAGTAAGGCAGACTTTTTGAAGTTGATTGTAATGCCTAATTGATGGCAGAGTGTCAGGGTATATTGTATTGCCTGGGTCAATTGATGCCTGGTGGTAGCGGTGAGGAGCCAATCGTCTAGGTATGGAAACACCTGGAATCCTAGATGCCTCAGGTGAGCCGTGACCACTGTCGTGCATTTGGTGAACACTCTGGAGGTTGTAGTGAGACCAAAGGGCAGGGCTCGAAACTGGTAATGATTGGCTCCCAGCCGGAAGCGCAGATGATCTCTGGAGCGTCTGTTCATTTTTATGTGATAGTACGCATCCTTGAGATCTATGGAGCACATCCAATCGCCTTTCCCTAAGAAGGGAAGAATGGACTGAAGTGTGACCATTCGGAACTTCTCTTTCTTTATGAACTGGTTGAGTCTGTTGAGGTCCAAGATAGGTCTCCAGTCCCCTGTTTCCTTTGGTACAAAAAAGAATCTTGAGTAAGTTCCGAATCCGACTTGGTCTGCTGGGACTGGTTGGATGACTCTTTTTTTCTAGCAATCTGCGGATCTCTACGATTTCTTGTTCCCTGAGATTGGGTGGAACATCTGGGATTTTCTTTATAGGAATGGGAGGGGCGAAGAACGGTTTGAAATATCCTCTGGTAATGATGCTTTGTACCCAAGTATCCGATGTTATATTTAGCCAGGCTTCTGGGTACAAAGACAAGCGACCCCTGACTGCCTCCAGAGCCGAACAGTCAGGCCCCCTTTCAGGGGCGCTGGTAGGACTGACCGGAGAACTGACCCCTGTCACCCTGTTGCTGCGGACCCCCTCTGCCACGGGGGTGGCGTCTTCCGTTATAACCCCCTCCTCTGCCTCTAGAGGGGGTTTCTCCAAGTGTGACCTGAAAGTCTGCCTGAGTTTTTCGGAACCACATTTTTCCCCCTTTAGAGCCCTTGGGGTAGGGCCGAGTGGGGGTGAAAAAACGGACCCCAACGGTAGATAAGGTCTTGCCTTCCTGCTCACACCTGGTTAAAGTATCCTTTACTTTGGGCCCAAACAGTGATGAGCCATCGAATGGGGTATTAATGAAGGAAGACTTAAAGGGTTCCGCAAAGGAACAGAGACACATCCAGGCTTGTCTTCAAAGAGCAATGCCCGAACTAGCGGCTCTACTCGAACCATCAGCTGCATATGATATGAGATGTATGGATGCGTTCACTACTGAGTTTAGCGTAGCGAGCTGTGTGTTGACTTTATCGGCAACCCCTGCAGCTACCGTACCCTGGAGAGTATCTCCTAGCTCTTTCAGGAGATCTCTTTGTAGTCTCATAAAATGGGTTAAGTAGTTCAGCGATCGCAGAGAAAAAGTCACTACACATGCGCTTCCCATATCTATCCATAACTCTAGAATCTCTGTTAGGGGGATGGATAGAAGAGGATGTCTCAGATACTTCCATTTTGGTGGCTGCAGTTACCACCATGGCATCAACAGGCACTCCTTTTGTCAAAAATGTCTTGTCCACTGGGGCAGATATGAATTTATTGGGTCTACGAAGGACAGGTTCCATGGCCTCCGGTGACTCCCACGCCTTACGAGAGATCAGTTCCATGAGCTCGTCATAAGGCGGAGACACCCAAGAAGTAGAAGGTTGAGAACCAAAAGCCTTCAAGAGCATGGACTCATCCTCAGTAGGGGTCTTGGACTGCCAATTGCCCCTCTGACTAAGGATCTCTAGTATCTCTGCAAAGGAGATATCCTCAGAGGGGGATCGAGGGGACCCTTCTGACTCATCTAAGTCCATGTCAGATGTCAAAGACTCCTGTGGGGAGTCTAAGTGCCTCCTCTTGCACAGTCTCTTCCTGGGCAGCTCCTCAGTGGGGGGATCTGGGGAGGTCTCAGATGAGCAGGGGATGCCCTGTGGGGGTACTTGAGGCTCGGGTTCTCTACACTTAGAGGGATGGGTAGATGAAGAAGCAGACACAGGAGCTTGAGGGGAGAGGGAAAGCTGAACCGATGCTGACGTCTTTGGAGACAAAATACTCCTCATAGCATCGAAGGCACCATGGCTCCGACGAGAAGGAGTAGACGGACCCAGGAGTATGTTCTGGTCCTCCGGCACCGAACCCTGGGCTCCGAGCCCGAGGTAGGAGCCGAGCTCATCCGAGCCGAAGCCCCGAGAGGAAGAGTCGGCACCGACAAGTCGGTGCGACTATCTTCCCCGGACCCGACGGGAGAGCATCGGTTCCTAGAGTCCTCGGTCAGCGCCGAGGACATCCGAGTAGATGGAGACAATAACACAGGTGCGGGTATCAGCTCCATGGATTCAACCACCATCGGTTCGATTTCCTTCGGCTCCGAGAGTCCAGTACGGCTCGGAGGAGGAGTAGACAAGTCCGGTTCCATGGTCTTTGGTACTGACGAGCTGGTCAGGCCCGACAACAATTTGGAAAGTCCTGGTGCCTGTAAAAGCTTCTGCACTAGCCGATCCATGTCCACATCTGAAAGGCTGACTGAAGACGGGAGAGCATCGGTTCCTAGAGTCCTCGGTCAGCGCCGAGGACATCCGAGTAGATGGAGCCAATAACACAGGTGCGGGTATCAGCTCCATGGGTTCAACCACCATCGGTTCGATTTCCTTCAGCTCCGAGAGTCCAGTACGGCTCGGAGGAGGAGTAGACAAATCCGGTTCCATGGTCTTTGGTACTGACGAGCTGGTCAGGCCCGACAACAATTTGGAAAGTCCTGGTGCCTGTAAAAGCTTCTGCACTAGCCGATCCATGTCCACATCTGAAAGGCTGACTGAAGACTTGGCTGAATGCACTGAAGGTGCTGACTGGAGCAGAGCTGAAAAAGGAATTTCAGAGACCGGCTCCAATACTGACAGCTGGCTCCGAATCAAAGGTACACTTGGTTCCGATGACTGTGGAACTGATGACCCTCCTTCTGAAATCTTAGCCTTTTTTGAGACCTTATCTGAAGACTTGGATTTTGAGGATTTGGATGATGTACTAGCACCCTCATGGCTACTCAAGACTTCCGAAAAAGATTGCTGTAGCAATCCCCTGTCTATAAGTTTCCTCCTCCTCTCCAAGAGAACTCTTGAAGAAAAGGAGTGGCAAATGCTACAGGTGTCTTGGAGGTGTTTAGCCCCCAGTCAGTAGACACATTGAATGTGTTCGTCAATAACAGACATTTTCTGCCCACAATCTGGGCATTTTTTGAAACCCGATTTGGGATGGGATTTCTCCCTATCAGCTGACATAGTTAATTGAAAAAAGCAGTAAATTAGATACACAACAATTAAGCCCAAACCGGGCACTAACTATAACAGTATATATATATTTTGAACAAAGAATATAGATACAAATATAGGGCTAAGAGGCCCACAGAAAAACCTGACTATAATAAAGATTAACAGTAGAGAAAAGGGGCTTAAGGCCCACACAAGCTAAGAAGCCAACAAGGCCCTAACTTTTAAACTATTTCTACTATCTAGAGAGTAAATATAATAGTACTAACACACGCTATATATATTAAACAAAAAAGAAAACTTTTTTATAGACTTGCTGTTAATTTGTTTCTAAAATGGTCCGAGCTAACTGGAACACCGAGATCTCTCTTGCCGCGGCAAACTAGATCTGAGGTAATTCCAGCAGTGCATTGTGGGATAAGGGGCTTGGTCTCAAGCTACTGGCAAACCTTGAGCTTGCTATCGGCCGTGTCGGAGCCAAGGATCGGCTCTGAACCCATCAGTGAGAATAAATGGCGAGATTTAACAACTTCACATCACATAGTAGGTAAGTTTAAAAATAGGGAGAGAGTATTGTAAATTTTCAAGTAGTGGGAATATGAAGCAAGAGTGAACTGGAGTTGGGTCATGGCAGGGGAAAGTCTTGGTGCTGAGAAGATGTAGTTTAAGTTATTTTTTAAGGTGCAGTGGGTGGGTAATGGAGTAAATATTAGCTAGAATTGGGGCAGTGTACAGAAGGGAGGGAAGGAAAAGCGCCTGAGCCAGGGAGAGTCTGATACTGGAGTTTAGGAATTTTCTGTTGCAATATAGTAAGCCTAGTTTCTGGTGAGTTTTTTTGACACATTGAAGTAAGTGAAGGTTAAACTTAAGTTCATCATCAATGATGACACCTAGAAGCTTTATGTGAGGTTCAGGTTTTATGATAGTGTTACTGGAGGATGTAATAGTGAAAGTAGATTTGTGATGAGAGAGGGAATGAGGGAGAAAGATCAAGAGTTTGGTCTTTTTAGGGTTAAGGATGAGTAGCTTATCAGACAGCCATTTTTCAGTAGATAGAAAGGTATTTTGGGTTAGGGTAAGAAGTTCAGAGATATTGCTGGAAGTGGAGATGAGAGTTGAGTCATCTGCATATTAGATGAGAGAGGATTGTTGGCAGGATGTGTACAGTTCATTAGTGAATATATTAAACAGGAGGGGACCCAAGATGGAACCTTGTGGAACACTGGAAGGAACTGGAATATAGGGAAAGCAGGATGAGAGCCATCTGACAGATTGCTGCATACAAGAGAGGCTGCTAGAGAACCAGGCTAGGGAGATAGGAGATAGGTTGAGATTAGCCAGTTGGTTAGCAGTATAGGGTGAGAGGCTATATCAAAAGCTTTGCATAGGTCAAGAAAGAGACAGGATATGAGTTGGTTATTGTCACACGCCTCAGTGATAGCATGGGTAAACGATAGGAGGGCAGTAGTTGTGCTATGGTTAGGGCAGAAACCATGCTGAGTGGGAGTGAGAAGGTTATGCTGAAGGAGATAATTGAGAAACTATGAATGAAAGCATTTTTCAAGTATTTTACAGAGGGGGATAGGATGGCGATGGGTCTGTAGTTAGATGGGTCAGTTGAGTTTTCTCCTTTATGGAGGGGGATTGTGAAAAAAGGATTCCCAAATGAGAGGAACAGTGGCTTCTTGAATTGGCATGTTGATGAGAATGGATACAGGATAGGCTATAAATTCAGCAGCTAGTTTGAGGAAGCTAGAGGGGAGATTGCCTGAGGAGGGAGAGCAGGGTTTCAGGTTCAGAAGAAGTGTTCTGATGTAAGAAGTGGGAACAAGTTGAAAGGAGAAGAGGTTTTTATTCAGTGGGTAGAGGGAAGAAGGGGTAGAAATAGGGTTAGAGTTGGAGGGAGTTTTTGGATCATATCAATGAAGTGTTTATTGAGGAGGGTAGCAGTCTCTAGCGGAGATTTATTTGGGAAAGGGAGGCAGGTGGTAGGTGGATATGACACTCTAAATTGGCCATAGGTAAGAGTGTGTGTGCAAGTGTGTGGTATGAATGAACTACCATGGCATGGCTAGCCACCAAGAGTTGTAAAACTTGGCTCTAGATAACTGTCACTGCTGAAGTGACACCCCAACCCCATGTGCAAAATGGGAAAAGGGGTTGAGGATGGATGGGTGGATATATATATATATGTGTGTGTGTGTGTGTGTGTGTGTGTGTGTGTGTGTGTGTGTGTGTGTGTGTGTGTGTGTGTGTGTGTGTGTGTTTGTGTGTAGATATATAAATATTTATGTGTGTGTACAGATATATATATATATATATATATATATATATATATATATATATATATATATATATATATATAAATATATATAGGTATACTGTTATTTTTCTATCACACTTCATGCGAATTACATATGTGCGAAAGTGCCGTTTCGCACACCAGAAGAACTAAATACCACAATGTTGGACCTTACAACAGCGAATGCAATACAGCATTCACTGTTGTCAAGTTTGACATTGTGATGCCAATCGCACTATAGCAGGGATCGGGAATAAGAAGTTATGTACTCACCATAATGTTCCATCTGAGTAGGTAAACTTCATTTGTCAGCAACCTATGGGTTATCGGATCAGCATCGGATCCGAGCCGGCAGTTTCCAACAGCTAAGATCTGAGCTCCAAGCTCCTCCCCCTTACCCATAACTCCCTGCCATCCCCTCCTGACCTCAGATCGAGTTTGCCTAAAGCAAGGCTTGCAATCACCACCTATCTAGGGTAAATTGGGTACAATCTACCGTGAAGTGGGAAAATCAAGAACATCCAAAGAGGACAGGGGACGGAGGGAGGGACGGTTGCTGACAAATGAAGTTTACCTACTCAGATGGAACGTTATGGTGAGTACATAACTTCTTAATCTGAAGTAGTTAACTTCATTTGTGCATCAACCTATGGAACAGAGTCCCCAGCTACCTTAATCTTGGGAGGCCCTCAAGGAAAGATGTTCCGGAGCACTGCGGAGCCAAAGGATGCTCTCCCACTGGAAACCAGATCTAACCTATAGTGGTTTATAAATGTGTGAGAAGAATCCCACGTGGCAGCCGAGCAGATGTCATCCAACGAAACTCTGGCCCGAAAGGCAGCAGAGGTAGAAACAGACCAAGTTGAATGGGCATGGACTCCCTGAGGAGTAGGCCTGCCAGAACTCACATAAGCCAAGAGAATACACTGAGAAATCCACCTGGATAGTGTGACTTTAGAAACAGCTTTCCCCAAACTGGATTTAGCAAAGGACACAAACAGCTGATCTGAACGTCTATAAGTGGCTGTCCTGTGCAAATAAAATCGCAAACTGTCTGTGTACATCCAAAGAGTGTAACTTGTATTCGCCTTTATTTTGGTAATTGGGGAAGAAGATCGGCAAATCAATAGACTGATTAATGTTAGCTTCGGAAGCAATTTTGGGAAGAAAAGAGGGATTGGTCCTGAGGGAAACCCTATCCTTGTGGAAGGTCAAGTACGGAGGCTTGGCAGAAAGGGCTTGAAGGTCAGAAACCCTTTTTGCTGAAGTAATAGCGACTAGGAAAGCCGTTTTCCAGGATAAGAATTTGAGATCTATCGAGGCCGCAGGCTCAAAGGGAGAAGCTGTTAAGGCCTGCAGTAACAGCGATAAGTCCCAAGGAGGGATCACATCCTTCACCAGAGGCCTTAGTAGGAAGGTGCCTTTTAAAAAGGCCTTACATAATCTGGATGAGGTCAAAGGACCAATATCACATCCGACGTGGTAATGAGCGATTGCCGCCAACTGTACTTTGACTGTGGAAGAGCTAGCCCCATTATCGAATAGACCTGATAGAAAATCCAGCACAGCTGGTAACAGAGCTGTGAAAGGATCCATATTCTGATGTTCAGCCCAAATAGAAAAACGTTTCCATTTGCTACGATAAACTTTTCTAGTAGACAGCTTGTGAGCTGCCACTAGGATCGCTTTGACAGGGGAAGAGATACCGGGAGTCCAAACTAACAGTGGAACTGGATCAACTAAGCTGTGAGCTTGAGGTTATCCAGGTTCGGGGTTGGTAGGCCCAGGGGGTGAGATATCAGATCCGGGAGAGGATCTAGAATCCAGGCAGGATTCACTAGATGAGACCACAGATAAGGGAACCATGCCTGACGAGGCCAGAATGGGGCAATGAGGATTATCATGCTCCCCAACTGTCTGGCTTTCTGCAGAAATTTCAGCATTAGGAGAAGAGGTGGGTAAGCATAAAGTAGACCAGGAGGCCAAGAATGCACCAGAGCGTCTCTTGGTGATTCCCCGGGTGGGGGAATTAGAGCGAAGTAGGTGTCGCACTTCATGTTCGAAGGAGAGGCGAAAAGATCGCAACAAGGTTGACCCCATTTGGGGAAGATCTGCTTCGCTACTTTGGGATTCAGAGACCACTCGTATGGCGAGAGGATGGTGCGACTTAATCTGTCCGCTAGAATGTTGGACCGACCCAGAATGTGCATCGCTATGAGAAAGCAGTTGCTGGAAATCGCCCATTTCCAAACTCTCATGGCCTCTCGACAAAGTGGATAGGACCTGGTGCCCCCTTGTTTGTTGATATAACAAATGACCGACATGTTCTCCGTTTGGATCGCAATAGTCCCGATGGGAAGAAGGCTCTGAAGTGCTTGCAACGCTAACAGCACCGCCCTCATCTCCAGGACATTGATATGCAATGAGGTCTCTGACTGGTTCCACGTGCCTTGGACGGTCCTGCTGCAGCAATGCCCCACCCCCACCCGAGGTGAGAGGCGTCCCTAGTCACCGTGGCTAGGGGAGGGGACATAGAGAAGGGGCGCCCCTTTTGGAGGTCCGGAGACTGGAGCCACTATAAGAGGGCACTCCTGCAAACCCTGCTGAGAGGGACAGGATGGCTCAGGGGAAAACGTAGGAAGGACCATTGGACTTGGAGGGTCCATTTCAGAATTCTCATATTTAGGCACGCCATGGGAATGAGACTGATGGTAGTCGCCATCGAACCTACGGCCCTCAGGACCAGTTCTGCCGGAGGGGTCGGACAATGAAGAATGGCTTGTACATGAAGTCTTAGGGGTCGCATCCGGTCCGGAGTTAAGAAAGCAAAGAGCTGGTTTGTGTCCAACCTGGCTCCGATAAAGTCTATGACCCGAGTTGGGAGTAGGGAGGATTTCCCAGCATGTATCGTGATCCCCAGCCAGGGAGCTAGGCGAAGGAAGAAATTCCTGACTGTGCAGAGTAGATGCCTTGTGGGGGCGGTCAGCAGCCAATCGTCCAGGTATGGAAAGACCTGAATTCCCTGGAGTCTCAGGTGGGCCGCTACCACCGTTAATACCT